>NC_136810.1:55069486-55426986 GCF_951216825.1 Electrona antarctica
TCTACTGTCCATAGTAGCAGATGCCTTTGATATCGCCACAAGACAAATCGATAAGTAGGCTATAGGCTAACTATTGTGTAATCAGCATTTGTATGTGAATAACAAATCACTCACTGTATGCTAGGGCATTCACTTCTAGTCATGTTTACTAGTTGACTAGTTGCCTAGTTTACTAGTCGACTAGTTGTTTAACTACCTATTGTGTAAAAAAATAAAAAGAAATAAATTATTTTTTATTTTTTTGGAAATAAATATTTGTACATTTAAAAACTGTGTACATTGGTGACTATAACTATAATCTACCTGATCTTGAGGCCTACAAAATCAGGAAAAAAAATAAACCTTTTTTAAAAAAAAAATGTATCAACTAGTCAACTAGTCCCAACAAGGTCGACTAGTGGATTTACTAGTCGACTAGTAAACTAGTCGACTAGTTGCTTAATGCCCTACTGCATGCCAAATGTTACTGTAGGCCTATGTGGTATAACACATGATCAGAAATCTCTTGTTGATAATAGCAGTCAGTTATTGTTTCCGACTCCGTGACTATACAGTTCACCCAATGAGCTAAATTAGTGGGGGAAAACCCCCAAAAATGTACACATACCGAGTGTCAATCATTGGCAGTGGCAGCTCCAGCCTGCCGCTGTCATGGAGTGATCTGTTTCCGCATGTAAAGGTGTGCCCAGCAGGCCCGCGGAGAGCCAGGCGTACGGCTCTTAACGAGCCGCAGGCGTCGGGCCTGACAGACAGCGCTGATTAATCCATTGATGCCGGGAAAGCATGTGTGTCACCTTATAGATTTTAACCACTTAAATCAGTATATTTACATTATTTAGCCTTTTTTTAACTTGTTACATGTACTGTTTTTATTGGTTTTTATTCTTATTTTACTTGTTTTCTAATAAAGTTGTCCTTTTCTTATGTCCCCCCCCCCCCCCCCCCCCCGGCCCCCACACATGTAAAGCGTCTTTGGGTATTACGAAAAGCGCTATCTAAGTCCCAGATATTATTATTATTATTGTTATTTAAACTTTAGCTACTTTTGAAAAATCGTGAAAACATGTGGAAATCTTTAATTCTTTGCTTTTTGAATTTGCTTCTGGCCTGGGGGGGGTCCCTGAAACAAAACAACATATTTTGAGATGGGGTTCGGTGGGCCAATTACATATGATTTTTGGGGTCCTTGATATGAAATATTTTGAAGGGCCACTGATATAGAAACATACGTTTTTTTCAGAAATCTGTCATGATTTAGAAGACATTTGTAGAATCGGCCTCATAGGTCTTAATGTGTTAACCCATTCTGGACGGGAATCCATTGTGGTGTTTTAACTAAGCGTTATTTATAGCTATTGAAAAATAGCAGATCTACAAGCTCATAGCGCGCCACCGAGTGGCGCGCTACGAACTTGTAGATCTGCTATTTTTGAAAAATTGTAAAAATGCGGCACAAATCTTTGAATATATATTCTTTCAGAGCGAACGTTTTTTTTTAACTAAGCATTATTTAGCTATTGAAAAATAGCAGATCTACAAGCTCATAGCGCGCCACCGAGTGGCGCGCTATGAACTTGTAGGTCTGCTATTTTTTTTTAAATTCGACGTCAGACCTAATTGGGTTAAAGAGGACGGCCAGGCCCGGACACCATTAGTGCGCGCTATGACGCTCTCAGCTGCTGTCATTATGGGAAGAAGTGAAGTGAACGCTGGGAAGACACTTGTCGAGATAGAAGGGTTATTTATTATTATTCTAAACTAGCTTGCAAAAACTGAGTTGGAATTGGTTTTCCAGTCAAGGTATATAGGTTACAATGCTTTACACACACACTATAAAAAGAATAATAATAATAATTTAAAAAAAACTCATATGAGTGGGTGAAATATTTTTTTAGGGATGCACCGATGTATCGGCCACATATCGGTATCGGCCCGGTATTTGCCGTTATCGGTCAATACCGGTCAATACCGGTCAATACCGGTCAATATCGGTCAATATCAGGAAATTAAGCTGACATTAACTGATGGCAGTTAATATTTATCTGTTGTTGATAAGCATCTATTTGTTGTTGGTTATCTGCAGCCTGTAGCAACTCATAATGTAATAACTGCTCATAATGTAATACGGGCTCATAAGGGCTCATAATGTAATAATTTAAATGTAATAAAAACTCATAATGTAATAATCAGCTCATAATGTAATAAAAGTATGAGCGCATAACGTAATAACAGATTTTTCTATAATGTAATAATGTAATAATGTGTTACGTTATGAACGACCACATGGCAGTTCATAATGTAATAAAAGTTCATAATGTAATAATGGCCCAAATTGGTGAGAAAAGTCTTACACTGTCATATTTATTACTTCTGTTGACAAATGTAGACTTTCTTATGGCCCATATGGTCTTACACTGTCATATTTATGACCCAACGCACCTTTTTCCCCAATGGGACTTTTTTCCCAACGCACCTTTTTCCCAACGCACATTTTTCCCCAACGTACCTTTTTCCCCAATGGGACTTTTTCCCCAACGCACCTTTTTCCCAACGCACCTTTTTCCCCAATGCACCTTTTTCCCCAACGCACCTTTTTCCCAACGCACCTTTTTCCCCAACGCACCTTTTTCCCCAACGCACCTTTTTCCCCAACGCACCTTTTTCCAACGCACCTTTTTCCCCAACGCACCTTTTTCCCAACGCACCTTTTTCCCAACGCACCTTTTTCCCAACGCACCTTTTTCCCCAACGCACCTTTTTCCCCAACGCACCTTTTTCCCAACGCACCTTTTTTCCCAACGCACCTTTTTCCCCAACGCACCTTTTCCCCAACGCACCTTTTTTCCCAACGCACCTTTTTCCCCAACGCACCTTTTTCCCCAACGCACCTTTTTCCCCAACGCACCTTTTTCCCCAACGCACCTTTTTCCCAACGCACCTTTTTCCCCAACGCACCTTTTCCCCAACGCACCTTTTTCCCAACGCACCTTTTTCCCCAACGCACCTTTTTCCCAACGCACCTTTTTCCCCAACGCACCTATAAAATAGCTCAAGGCTCTATTGCTGATTACTTTGGTTAGGACCCCCGCAGTGGTGTCCGGTTAGAACTTAAACCAGGATGCTTCGACTTCTGCCTTCTCCCTGAAGCCGACCCTCTATATATATTCTCCGACCAGGCTTGTCACGATGACTAAGCCAGTTAGATCTATCCATATATGGTTCTACCATATCTATATGATATCAGCACTAGGTCGGCTTGGGCCCAAATATAGGGATTGTCATACTAAACATGTCATATGTCATATAGCCCAACGTCCTAGTCAGAGTCTTCGTTACAGCCACCCCAGATTTCACGTTGAAATCTATACCGCATCCAGAAGACTCAGACAATTTTCCTTTCTTTCGGCTAGGTTCTAACAGGCCAGGCCTGGTAGTTATCCAGCAAGGGAAGCTCTCGAATATGTTAATCTCTCTCCATTAGTCTGCTGACGATCTGTGTATGCTCACAATCCAAGCTATTTGGCGATCAATGCTCCCTCAATATTATTGACTTGGTTTGGCTGTACGGCAGGAGATACCTCGGAAGATACAGCCACCCCGTGCAAAACTTGAAGATCTCTCATGATTCTGATACGCAACTCTTCAGGTTGACCCTTCAATCCGACCTGCTTGGCAACTGTGTGTAACAAAATGGTTCGCCCTGAACCATCATCCAGAACTGCATATACTTCCATATTAAATCCTGTCCCGTCTCGATTTTAGGTGTCCTAGGGTTCCGCAAATGTTCATCTGCTCTCCGGTTCAACCGGGTCCGGCTCCTATTAATACTGTGAAAAGCCAGAGGGTGCCTTCCACCACAGTTCACTCCTAGTCTGTAGTTTACAGTTTCTTGCCTGATGACGACGTTCATTGCTGATAACACAGCTTCATCTGTCATATCAAATCTCGTTTCGCCATTAAACTCAGTCGTTTGAACCTGCCGCATACCCCAAGATGGTGTGTGCCGCTATTACAGTACTGACAATACGGCAAGAGTGACCGTCCAGCCTCCTTGCTGGACTACTTCGGTCCCTATGAACCTGGACTTCTGGTCTGTCAGCTTGCACTTTCATCTCGATATCCTATCGGTGAACGAAGCCTCTGCCGTCCTCCGACTGCTCCAACATCTATGGGAGGGTTGATATAGCTCCGATGCCCTTGCATCATCATGCTGTCCAGACAATGCTCTCATGATATCCACCAGAGCCTTCTGGCCCTAAAGACATATAAAGCTCTAGGTGAAAGCCTTCGTTACACGATGACACATGAAGCTCTAGGTGAAAGCCTTCGTTAAGCTCTAGGTGAAAGCCTTCGTTACATTCATTGCCACCCCCAGATATCCCATGGAAATCTGTACCATATCAAGAAGGCTTGAACAGTAGACCCCTCAGGCCACCCCAATACAAGCATACTGAGGCTTGAACAGCAAACGTCAGCCATTCACGCCACCCCATTGAGGGCGTCCAAGCTTCCCGCTTTCTTCCTTTGATGTTACGGTGGGTCATAAAAACCTCAAGATCAAATCACATGCCACCCATTAAGGGCGTTCCCTGTCAATGGGTCAGAGTCAGCCAACACATGCAGTTCCAGTTTGAAGTAACGCCCTCTTGATCGTATCAAGGGTGGTCCACAACTTCGAACCCAGGCTTCTACAACACCACGCCACCACTTCGACCCTGGCGTCTACAACACAACGCCATCACTTCAACCCTGGCGTTTACAACACGACGCCATCACGTCAACCCTGGCGTCTACAACACCACGCCATCACTTCAACCCTGGCATCTACAACACCACGCCATCACTTCAACCCTGGCGTCTACAACACCACGCCATCACTTCAACCCTGGCTACTTTCAGGGAGGTGATCATGTCCAGTGCTCTCTCTCTCTCTCTCCTGCACATCACCAGTGCTCTATCTCTCCTGCACATCACCAGTGCTCTGCACATCACCAGTGCTCTCTCTCCTGTACATCACCAGTGCTCTCTCTTTCCTGCACATCACCAGTGCTCTGCACATCACCAGTGCTCTCTCTTTCCTGCACATCACCAGTGCTCTGCACATCACCAGTGCACTCTCTTTCCTGCACATCACCAGTGCTCTGCACATCACCAGTGCTCTCTCTTTCCTGCACATCACCAGTGCTCTCTCTTTCCTGCACATCACCAGTGCTCTCTGACTCTAAGGGCCGGGGAGGTCTCACGGCTCAGAGATTCTGGCATCCAGATTCTGGCAACAGGGTGGGTCTCACAGCTTCGAGACACTGCTGCTCACCTAAGGAGCAGTCAAGACCGCCAGAGCGTTCATGCTCTGGTGGCAACAGGGCGAGTCTCACAGCTTCGAGACGCTACTGCTCACCTAAGGAGCAGCCAGGACCGCCAGAGCGTTCGTGCTCTGGCGGCAACAGGGTGCATCTCACAGCTTCGAGATGATGCTGCCCACCTGAGGGGAAACCAGGACTGTCAGAGCGTTCGTGCTCTGACAGCAGAGGGGATCTCACGGCTTCGAGATACTGCTGCTCACCTGCAGAGCAGCCATGACTGCCAGAGTGTTCAGACTCTGGCAGCAACTGGGTTACCATCTGGTTAGAATCTTGCCACTGAGTCAGGGGTTGGCCAGGGTCACTATAACTTCCAAGGCCTGATGACGATATCGAATTAGTCAAGCGAGTCTGCTCAACTACTAAATCTTTAATTTGCCGCTGGAGCTTCCGAAATCGACCGTCCCGCGGCTATCCGGCCATCACTTTCCAGGCCCCAATTCTCCAATTGGCTGCTCGCGCCAGCCCCATTTTCCGAAGAGCTGGCCTGCTGCCGTACCTCTACTGAATTGCTCTACGAATTGCTTAGCCATTAGCCAGTTATTCTGTCTCATCTAGAAGACTCGTGCCAAAAGTAATAGAACCTATTCAAGGTATATGGGTTGTAAAGCCAGATACCTTGGTTCGTATGTGTCTGGAAGACTTCAGCATCCCGTTACTGCGGTAAGCCCTAATCCGTGCTTCCGAAGGACCATATAAAATAGCTCAAGGCTCTATTGGTGATTACTTAGGTTAGGACCCCCGCAGTGGTGTCCGGTTAGAACTTAAACCAGGATGCTTCAACTTCTGCCTTCTCCCTGAAGCCGACCCTCTATATATTCTCCAACCAGGCTTGTCACGATGACTAAGCCAGTTAGATCTATCCATATATGGTTCTACCATATCTATCTGATATCAGCACTAGGTCGGCTTGGGCCCAAATATAGGGATTGTCATACTAAACATGTCATATGTCATATAGCCCAACGTCCTAGTCAGAGTCTTCGTTACACACCTTTTTCCCAACGCACCTTTTTCCCAACGCACCTTTTTCCCAACGCACCTTTTTCCCCAACGCACCTTTTCCCCAACGCATCTTTTTCCCAACGCATCTTTTTCCCAACGCACCTTTTTCCGAACGCACCTTTTTTCCTAAAGCACCTTTTTCCCCAACGCACCTTTTTCCCCAACGCACCTTTTTCCCCAACGGGACTTTTTTCCCAAAGCACCTTTTTCCCCAACGCACCTTTTTCCCCAATGGGACTTTTTCCCAACGCACCTTTTTCCCAACGCACCTTTTTCCCCAACGCACCTTTTTCCCAACGCACCTTTTTCCCCAACAAACCTTTTTCCCCAACGCACCATTTTCCCCAACGCACCTTTTTCCCAACGCACCTTTTTCCCCAACGCACCTTTTTCCCCAAAGCACCTTTTCCCCAACGCACCTTTTTCCCAACGCATCTTTTTCCCCAAAGCACCTTTTTCCCAACGCACCTTTTTCCCAACGCACCTTTTTTCCCAACACACCTTTTTCCCCAACACACCTTTTTCCCAACGCACCTTTTTCCCCAACCCACCTTTTTCCCCAACGCACCTTTTTCCCCAACGCACCTTTTTCCCAACGCACCTTTTTCCCAACGCACCTTTTTCCCCAACGCACCTTTTCCCCAACGCACCTTTTTCCCCAATGGGACTTCTATGACGCCGCCTGGCCCACTGGGCCCCGCTCTCAGTCCTTTGACGACCTCCACCCTCTCTTCCTGGCCGACGACCAGGAATGGGTGACCTACTGGATGAGGAGCAGCCTATGGATGAGCTGCCACCATTCCAGGAACCGTTGGACAACTACAGGGCCTTGGACGACGCCCGGATGGAGATGACCCTCCAGAGGAGGTCATAGTGGACCGCGACCCGAGGATGCCCCGGCCCAAGCGACCCCCGCCGCCGACCCTCCCCTACCAGCTGACGACAGAGAGCTATTAGATCTTTTCCGCCAGGCCTCTGGCCAAGAAGCCGGTCCGCAGGATCCTGCTTCCCCTGGCCCAAGGTTTTAGAGCACACTACACGGCTAGCTGGAAGTAGCCCATGGCTCCTCCGGTTACTCCGTGTCGCTCTCATGTCCCTCTGGACACGGTCGAGATGCCCTCCCAAGGCTTCGACAAGCTGCCAGCCATTGACCGCATAGTAGGAGCCTTTCTCCTCAACCCCACCTCCCCCCGCCATTGACGCGCGACCCCGTCCTTTCTGACAGGCGTGAGAGAGAGGCCGCAGCGGCAAACGCCAAACACTACGCCCTCGTAGTAGCGTCCGGCAAGCATCTCAATGCTTCGGCCCTGCTCCAGGGTTCCCAGAGCGCTCTACTTCAGGAGATGGGCGACACCCCTACTCCTGAACAACTGGCAGAAGTCCATCCATCAACTCCGAGCGTATCAGGTGGCCAAAAGCTTCACCCGAACTGGATCCCGATGCCCGGGGAGAGCTTTCGGAGGGTGCCATCATCCCCGGAGGCCTCTTCAGAGAGAGGATGGCCCTCAACGTGGTCCGTGGAAGTACAGCGACCAGGCTGCGAGGCCCTTGCGGCCTTCGTCCCCCGTGCCGTGCGTCCCCGCGCTCAGGGTCGTGCGCAGGGACAACCTCCTCGCCAGCCTCCTCGTCCTCCTCAATGCCAACAGCATCCTGTAGGCAACAGGAACGCTCGCCAGGGCCCGCGTCCCCGTCTTGACAGGTTTGATGGGGCCCGGGACCCCTCCAGGCCAGCCCCACCCGGTGATAAAGATGGACGACAACGACGCCCCGGAGTCCAGCGCCGTCACGACACACGCCCCCAGACCGGTCGTAGGAAGGGCACCGCCAAGCCCAACAAGGACCAGCAGTCTAAGTGACACGCACCCGACCCTCCCCCCACGCACCGGGCCCATCACCCGACGTAGCAGTCTCGGACTGCACGTCCGGTCCGCCCGCAAAGTGCTTACGCACCATGGCACAGGAGGGCCTGTAGCCAGGTCCCTGGATATTGTTTACACAAATACAGCTTTTTCTGTATTTTCTGTATTAAAGGCCTTGCCACAAAACAAAAAAAACAACAAAACAATAACACAGGGGGGGACATGAGCCCACTGCCACGGGAGCCCCATGGGCTCCCCGACGCAGTGCGGCACGGCATGAGGTCAGTGGTGTAGTAGAACGCCACTGGGGAGACGGTCATCCCAATTTTTCTCTGGTCCACCAGGGAACACCGCCGCCAGACAGAGAGGTACCCTTGGCCCAGAGTCGCAGCGGGTTCTACTCCTGCTACTTCCTGGTCAAGAAAGGGGGGGGAGGCCTCCGTCCTATACTGGACCTACGGATACTCAACAAGCATCTCAAGTCTTTCCAGTTCAAGATGCTGACGGCCAAGTCGCTGGTACGCTCCAGGCGACTGGTTCACGTCCATAGACCTAAAAGACGCCTATTTCCACATCCCTATATACCCACCTCACAGGAAGTTCCTGCGGTTTGGGTTCCAGGGAAAGGCTTACGAGAACACGGTCCTCCCATTCGGGATGTTTCTCAGTCCCAGAGTGTTCGTCCGCTGCACGGAGGCCGCCCTGCCTTGAGACGTCTAGGTCTGAGGGTGGCCAGCTACATCGACGCTTGGCTTCTATGTACGGACTCAGCAGAGGAGGCAACCAGGAACACAACTCGGGTTGTGTCCCATGTGACCTCACTGGGTTTCAGGATAAACCAAGCGAACCTACCCAATCCACGGATTTCATAGGCATGGACTCTGTCTCCTACAAGGCACAACTGAGCCGGGACAGAGTCAACGACCTCCTGAAGTGCGTAGCCATGTTCAAGACAGGCTGCAAACTTCCACTGGAGACCTGCCTACGGATTGCCGGACTCAGGGATCAGAGCTACTGCTAGTAGGAGGAGAGATCTTTCACCCACGTCCTCAGGACCTAGATCTCTGGGTTTGGCCCAAGGGTGTCGCTGGAAGCGACTGGCCTGCCTCCGAATGTTGTAGAAACGATGCTCGGAGCCAGGGCTGCCTCCACCAGACGACGTTATAACACAGCATGGCATGTGTTTGAACGTTGGTGCTCGAACAGACAGGAAGAGGTCTTCCTCTTTCAAGCATCTGTGTGGAACATTTTGATTTTCCTGCAGGAGTTCCTGGACAGGGGTCTGGGCCTCTCCTCAGTCAAAGTCAACCTAGCGGCCATAGCGGCCTATCATGTTGGTATGAACAATAGACCAGTCAGTGAACACCTGCTGATCCGTCAGTTCATGAAAGGAGTTACGCACCTCAGACCAGTTGCCTGAGATTCAGCGGTAATGACACCAGGGTCACACTTAGACCGAACCTTTCGTTTCTACCTAAGACCTTCCCCTCAGGCTGCGCGCCTGTGGACCTCACGTCCTTCCATCCCCCTCCCTTCTCATCGGTGGAGGACAGGAGACTACACTGTCTCTGTCCCGTGAGGGCCCTGAAAGTGTACAGGTCAAGGACTGCCCCCTTCAGGCTGGGTGAGCAGCTCTTTGTAGCCTGGGGTTCTCAATGGAAGGCTAAACCCATTTCGAAGGTGAGACTTTCGCAATGGATTGTGGAGGCTATAAGATTAGCCTATACCTCAAGTGGTACTGAGCCCCCTGAGGGTCTATGTGCACACTCTACGAGAGGTTTGTCCACATCCTGGGCCTTGGCCAAGGGAGTCCCGATTCAAGATGTCTGCGCCGCGGCGAGTTGGTCGCCTCCATCGACTTTCGCCACGTATTATAACCTGGCCCCCAGCAAACCTGGGACATGCAGTCCTGGAGGTTGCCGCTCCTTGAGTCAGACAGTCTGACTGGTTTTGGTCAATAGGTCCCTTCTGGCCTCTGACCGTGGGTATGGATGACCATGTTTCTTGACCAGGGCAGCTGGAACGGCAGAGCTGTCAGCCCCTGGGTCAAGGACATCATCATAGTGTATGTCTCTTTAGGTGAACGTGCAGGGATGGTACTCTATGAGCCACCGCTTGCGTTAGTCTCTCTCTAGAAGAGATGATCCTAGGGTCGATCTTTCTATCAGCCAAGGGCGATCATACGGGAGCGTTATGTTCCCCATACGACTCTCTCCGAGAGGGACTTAAGCTAACTTCGGGTTACTTCAGTAACCTCAGTTAGATAAGTGACGAGAGAGAGAGAGAGA
This sequence comes from Electrona antarctica, assembly GCF_951216825.1. Lineage (NCBI taxonomy): Eukaryota > Metazoa > Chordata > Actinopteri > Myctophiformes > Myctophidae > Electrona > Electrona antarctica. The sequence continues at coordinate 55,079,999 of NC_136810.1, forward strand.
GAGAGAGAGAGAGAGAGAGTCATTAAGTCGCCCTTCTGTCAGAAAGCAGGTTGATAGGAATGACGCGCTGAGGGCGGACCTCAGGTTATATACCAGGTGGGTGGGGTATACAACCGCGCCTTGAGCGACAGTTCAAAACCCAATAGAATTGTTCTGTGAGTGTATGTTAGGCTGTGTGCCTGCACCATCTATTGGCTTGGACCCCATATGACTATCTCTCTCTCTCTCTCTTATCTAACTGAGGTTACTGAAGTAACCCGAAGATACTGATCACTGGCCATGTTACTGACATGATAACAGAAGTAATAAATATGACAGTGTAAGACTTTTCTCAACAATATGGACCATAAGATCAACAGAGGTAATAAATATGACAGTGTAAGACTATAAGGGCCATAAGAAAGTCTACATTTGTCAACAGAAATAATAAATATGACAGTAAGACTATATGGGCCATAAGAAAGTCTACATTTGTCAACAGAAGTAATAAATATGACAGTGTAAGACGATGTGGGCCATAAGAAAGTCTACATTTGTCAACAGAAGTAATAAATATGACAGTAACACTATATGGGCCATAAGAAAGTCTACATTTGTCAACAGAAGTAATAAATATGACAGTGTAAGACTATATGGGCCATAAGAAAGTCTACATTTGTCAACAGAAGTAATAAATATGACAGTAAGACTATATGGGCCATAAGAAAGTCTACATTTGTCAACAGAAGTAATAAATATGACAGTGTAAGACTTTTCTCACCAATATGGGCCATTATTACATTATGAACTTTTATTACATTATGAACTGCCATGTGTTCGTTCATAACGTAACACATTATTACATTATTACATTATAGAAATATCTGTTATTACGTTATGCGCTCATATTTGTATTACATTATGAGCTGATTATTACATTATGAGTTTTTATTACATTTAAATTATTACATTATGAGCCCTTATGAGCCCTTATTCCATTATGAGCAGTTATTACATTATGAGTTGCTACAAGCCTACCAAACTGTATATTTATATATGAAGATGTGTTTGTTTCCCTGGCACAAAAGGGGGACATAAATGAAATAATAACACCAAAAACATATATATCGGTATCAGTACCGGCTATCGGCTAAATTGATATTTTAAACATCGGTATCGGCCAAGAATTTCCATATCAGTGCATACGTAATATTTTTAACGATTGAAATATTTCTATATTCATACATGTTGAGTAGACGATCAGCATTACTGTGTAAAAATACGTGTATATCCAAATTATTGTAACTGTATGAAAAGGTGTCATATAATCCCATGAGGGATGGGCCACGAGGTGGCATGACACTTGAAAAATAGCAGATCTACAAGCTTGTAGGTCTGCTATTTTTGAAAAGTCGTGAAAATGCGGCACAAATCTTTGAATATATATATTTTTAAAGTGAATGGGTTAGTAATTCATTAATTCATTCATTAGTTAGAGAGGGAAAGGTTTAAACCCATTTTGTCTAAATGTCATTAAATGTTTTATGCAAACACTAACTGGTTTAGCCACTGCAGTACTCAAATATACCTCCATATACACACCAACCACTTGGCTGGGTGTAAGAGAGAGAGACACCATTTGGATCCTAGAACTTGACTAGGCTACTAATGGTTAGCCTACAGTGTTGATTTTGACACCACATTTTGATTTTAGTTTTAGTCATACAGGTCTCTTGAAGAGTTTTCATTTAGTTTTAGTCACAATTTAGTCACCTGGAATGTTTGTGTTACTCTAGTTTTAGTCGAGTAAACATAAGATTTAGTCTACTAAATCTACAGTTGATTTAGTAGACTAAAATGTATTTTGGCGGGCCTTGATGCCGTCGTAATGACTGATTTTACACTTGCGGAAAATAGCCGATCTACAAGCTCACGTTGTGAGCTTGTAGATTTTCAGCATGCAAACCAAGATCTGCTATTTTCAGCATGCAAACCAAGATCTGCTATTTTCAGCATGCAAACCAAGATCTGCTATTTTCAGCATGCAAACCAAGATCTGCTATTTTCAGCATGAAAACCAAGTGTAAAATGACTCATACTGGAACTCTAGTCCACTAGTCCCTTCTAACATGTTAGTCTAGTTTTTATTTGTTTGACAAAATTGTCAACATATTAAATATCAATATATGTCAGTGAAAAAAGGTAGTCGACCAACATTTCTTTATTCAGTCGACGAAATCAACACCACAACTTAACGTGGCCATAGACTCCCCCGGTTTACACAGAAACCTTCAAAGTGCAGTAAATGTTTATGAGAGATGACAGGGGAAAATGAAAGCGTTTATGCCTTCAATAGGAAAGCAATCATAGCTCCATTATGCTTATCCCATTTCGGGCGGGAACCCCTTTTGGTGTTTTAAAGCATTATGTTATACTTTAGCTATTGGAAAATAGCAGATCTACAAGCTCGTATCGCGCCACCGAGTGGCGCGCTACGAGCTTGTAGATCTGCTATTTTTGAAAAAAACGTGAAAATGCGGCGCAAATCTTGAATACTGCATTGAATATATATTCTTTCAGAAGACATTTTTGTGACTGTGGTTCCTCAGGAGACTTATACTCCTCCGTGATAACATGGAAGGGTTCACGAAGGTATGGGAACCAACCAGTCTTAGATACAGTGGACCCTTCTAGACTGTGCTAATGTACCTTATTGAACGGTAGTGAATAACAAAGACTCTGGTGACCTGTAATGTAATCATGTCAAGACTGTGGTGTACTTGTTTTGTCTTTTTTGTGTGTGTTTGTTTGTTTTTTGTCTGTGCATTGTAATGTCCGTATTGTGGTTCTTGTTGTTTTCCTATGTTATGTTGAAAAAAGGAAAATGTGTGGTTCTATATACATTGAATTGTGATTGAACAGTTGTGAAATCTCAGAGCCTCAATAAAAATACATAAAAAAAAGAAGACTTTTTTTTAAATTTTCGACGTCAGGCCTAAATGTCTTATAGCTCGCCCCACCTGGACAATGCTGCAGTGCTCAGTGAAATGCCATCAGATTTATTTCGAGTGCTTGGATAAATATATGGGCCGCTTGCGGTTTCTGTTGTTGGATGAATGATGAATGCAAAAATAAATCTGCTATCTTTATGCAAATTCACCAGGGATTCCCCTATTATTTGCGTAAGCAAAAGTAGCAGAATAAATATGGTGATTGTATGTATGCAGATGACAGCGTTTCACTGAGCTATTTCTGTCATGCTATATGTAATTGTTCATTATAATGTCATAATGTCACTGATTTGGCTAATTTGATTCTTTCACCTGCTGTCTCTGAAGTGTAGAACGGTTTGGTTCTGTGTGTGCGTGCGTGCGTGCGTGCGTGCGTGCGTGCGTGCGTGTGTGCGTGCGTGCGTGCGTTGGAGGGTTATATTCACTATGTGCCTGCAGAAAAGCTGGATGGTTATTGGTTACTACTATAGTAACCAATCCAAAACGTCAACTCACGTTTTCTAGAGCAGTGGTTCCCAAAGTGGGGTCCGGGGGCCCCCAGGGGTACCTGAGGGAGTTCCAGGGGGTCCCCAGCTAAATGATAGTTTGGAACCAAATGGACCATTATGGGTCTGTAACTCAGAGAGTGTACGGGTCCATTTGGTTCCATTTGTACACTCTCAGAGTTAAATTAAAATTGATTTTACAATATAAATCGGGGTCCCAGAGATAGAAATGCCATTAAATGGGGGTCCGTAGACTAATGCATGTCAAACTGGGGGTCCTTGAAATTCAACGGGTTGAGAATCACTGCTAGAGCTGTACAAATCTTCTCTTATGGGGGTCCCTGGCATGTCTTTTCAAATGGGGGTCCGCGGGATAATTGGTGTCAATTTGGGGGTCCTTGACATGAAAGAGTTTGGGAAGCACTGTTCTAGAGCATTTCTGTCAGAACAGCGAATCACTTTGAGTGACACCACCGGTCCACCATGCACACGTCATGCATAGTGACTCACCATTATAGCCATTTGAAGCAGCCAACACTCCACCCATACTGCCCATATGGTGACAAACCATATGCATAACAATAACTAATAATAATAATAAACCATATGCATAACAATAACTAATAATAATAATAAACCATATGCATAACAATAACTAATAATAATAATAAACCATATGCATAACAATAACTAATAATAATAATAAACCATATGCATAACAATAACTAATAATAATAATAAACCATATGCATAACAATAACTAGGTTGGTGTGAATTTCTGGGTAGTAGGAAGACTTAGCGGTGTAATATAAAAAACAATCACACCCGTGTGAAGTGAGGGGCGCGTTTTCTAAAATAAATATTTTCACGATTTTTCAAAAATAGCAGACCTACAAGCTCATAGCGCGCCACTCGGTGGCGCGCTATGAGCTTGTAGATCTGCTATTTTTCAATAGCTAAATTATAACAATGTTAACACCAAAAGGGGTTCCCACCCAAAATGGGTTAAAGTCTAACTCATGTTGCTATATGATTATAGGTGATGTAATGGTGATGTAAAACAAACGTTGACAAAACAAACATTACATTCTCGTCATTGTTAATGGCATTTAATGTTTGTGTGTTAGGGACACGATGACGTAAATTTTCCCTTCATTGTCAATGGCGTTTTTTAAACAAACATTGAACTAAAAACAAACATTAAACCTGTATATAGGAGGGGCCCTCAAAAAGAAATCACACCTGTGTGAAGTGAGTGGTGCAACTCCGTGTGGGGGTCCCCAGGTGGTCCCCGGAACTTCCAGACCCACAGGAACGAGCTTGTATGGACGCTCAGCCAAGCCAGATGGACAATGGAACCCCCCCTAGTCTCTGCGGAGTAGGGATTTATTGTTTGTCTGACTGCACATTGGATATTGAATAAACATACTGATTTAATTGAATGACAAAAGCCCCCCCCACTCCACACACACACCTTAGTATTTTTTCTATCATCATAGTTAAAGTTATTTCCTAAACTGTTATTGTATCACATCAAAGCTGACGACACGTTGATGAATTATCGCTAAAATAAATGCCTTTGTTGTAACTGAATAGTGGCTTTAATCTTGGGAGTGGTAACAGATCAATTGAACTTGATACCCTTGCTTTGTTTTTGAGCAAAGTTTAGATAAGAAGTCCTGCTCAGCCAAGCGTGTGATTACAAAGTACCCGAAACAAGCCCAAGCCCCGACTCTGTTGATAAATCTCCCCCCATCCAATTACAAGATGTAATAATTTTGCACTCAAGCTGGTAATGAGGTCTAACCCATTTTGACCCATGGGAACGATTCTGCAAATGTCTTCTACCCTACCCCCTTAGATAGCATTTCTGTAGACTTAGATATCATTTGATACAGACTTATAGCATGTTATGTAGACAGCACTATAATTGCATTGTACGTAGTCATAGCACATCATAGTATATATGTATAGCATAGTATAGTATATATGTATAGTTTATATGTATAGTTTCATTATATAGATATTCCACTGTTACGTTCTTAGCTTACATTTCATGATAAATGCTTTTTTATGTGATGTATTCCCATGCCTTTTTGTTCTTGCTTAATGTAAGTCGCTCTGGATTAAGAGCGTCTGCTAAATGCCTAAATTGTAAATTGTTCTACTGTTTTCTTGAAAAAGCTATGTTTTTTTATATCAGTCGTTCTCAAACACTTTCATGTAACTTTTCACGATTTTTCAAAAATAGCAGACCTACAAGCTCATGAGCTTGTAGATCTGCTATTTTTCAATAGCTAAAGCATTACATAATGCAACACCAAAAGGGGTTCCCGTCCAGAATGGGCTAATACTGGCCGCATATGATAATTCCCCCACCGGATGCTTGGCTTGATCAGATGTTGAGCTTTGTAATTAGACTGGCAGAAAATCATTATTTGGTGTTCAAATAGAAAATGAGGTTGGTGGGAAGTCAATTTGGCTTGGCTCTGTGAAGCGTAGACAAGAATTTAATGATTTAATTACAGTTGTAAGCTCCTTGGAATGAGACTTCAATTGAGCCGAGACTTTTTGCCAGGCTGTTGTGTGGAAGAGAGGAGGGAGAGACTGCATGGGGACGTCCGGGCCAAGTGCTTTGACATCGGTTTAGTAATAGTGTTGCCGTAGCCAGACAATCATTAGATGGATATTTAACATCTGAGGCACACAACTATTGAAAAGTGGTTAACCGAATCTCTGCCAGACGGCGATTTCTCGGGATTCGTGCTTGCAACCTCCTTTGCCAAGACGATCTTCTGAAAGAATATATATTCAAAGATTTGTGCCGCATTTTCACGATTTTTCAAAAATAGCAGACCTACAAGCTGTAGCGCGCCACTCGGTGGCGCGCTACGAGCTTGTAGATCGGCTATTTTTCAATAGCTAAAGTATAACATAATGCTTAGTTAAAACACCAAAAGGGGTTCCCGTTCATAATGGGTTAATTTAATTTAATCCAATTAATAGTATTTTATTTACCGTTTTTAGCATCCATCGTTAGCCTCCGGTGGCTCCCATGGTGTGTAGATCACGCATGCGATCTAAAGCATTTTGGGCTCAGATTGAGATAAAGGACCATGTTTAGAGCTTAGTAAAACATGAATTCAAGGTCGCGCTATGCATATTATAAGTCCGAGCGGCAGATCACGGCCGTGAGCGAGCCTGGCGCGACATTGGAGGGCAATCACTTCCGGGTCGGCCGGATGAGGGCTCTTCTTATTTGCTTACTGTATGTTGCGCTTTTCTCTGGCACTAGCCTCACGCAGAGCCATCTAATAGAAGAGTTGCGATATTGAGGGGGCAGAAAACAGCCCGGTCACGTGGTTCATGTACTCGCGCGAGCCCATAGACTCCAATGCATTCTGTAAACTTCCGGTTGTCCCCATTCAACAGAAGTCTATGTAGAGGAGCCGCCATTGGACTGGCCCCATGAAGTGAACGGAGTTTGCGTAACTCTGTCTTACTCTACCGGTACCGTGAGGCCTACCGTGTAGGTCCTACAGTAGCGGGAGGGAATGCGTTTACCTATGAACTGGGGTGGGGGGTGGGGGGTGTGTTGAAGTACCTGTTGAAGAAGGTGCTACATCCTTCCATTGGGGGCTCCTCACTGGCAGTTAAAGTTATAAACTTGACCAATGAGATCAGAGGATCAGAGGTTTGCTGTAAACATGAATGGATTATATATAACTTACGAGGCAATAGTCAAGTGCACAGCTTCAGCCGAGCTTCGGCAGAGCGCATTGGCATGGTGTAGATCCCATACGCCAGATGGACAGCTTGCACCCGAATGGCTAGTCCCATCACTCCATACTGTTGCGGACACATATACGCCATAGCTTGGAGGGATGGATGGTGGACCTGAGGTTATAAATTCACAAAAATAACATGAATAGCAGTAAAATAATGTGAATTACATTCATAAATATGAATGACAAAAATAACAGTTGTGAAAAATGTGGCATACACGCACAAGAAAATGTTATGCTGATAATTCTATGGTTTGCAAGAATAGTTACACTTACACATTTTGCACGTTAGCGTGGCATTGGTCCGACCTCCCCTTAGTCCAACCATTACTAACACTATCCCGACCCAAACCCTAACCTAACCCTAACCTCAGAGGAAGCCACGGGTGATTTGTAACCCGCGCGAACAGAAGCATGGGCTCGCAACTCACTTTGTAATGCTCCAGGTGCATTTATTCACAATCACAGAAGGCAGGACATACAACGTTTCGACCCGTATTGGTCTTTCTCAAGTATAAATGAGATAACAGGAAATGATTCATTTTATACAGAGTGTGGACAAAAGAGCCATCATCAGTCCCATCTGGTGTTGTGGGCTCCAACAATTACAAGTGATTAGAAACATGATTGGGAAACAAAAACATGATTGACAAACATTTCTTCACACGATCAAAGTTAGTGCTCAAATATACATGATTATTTTTTATATCAACATGATTTTAGTAAGTGTATGAAAGTAGAAAAGTTTTAAAAACACAATAGACAAAGCTGAGTATATCAGTATGTCAACACCCATTGGCTCTAAGGCCAAATCAATGTGGTCCTCTGTGTGATTACAACCCGCAGCACAGGTGGGACTAACGGGAGGGCGGAAGGGCAGTCCCCGACAACATGGCGGTAGAGCTCATGTGCGTTTTACACTGATAATGGTGACATATCCGTCACCAGAGTTGAGCCATGTTGCGGTAGAGAACTTCTAGCATGGGTAAGATGCGATTAAAATGGCTCATAATTAAGTACCACTTTTGTTTGTTATGCTAAAGGTGTGATTTTTGAGAGGTGCCAACCACCTCCTTAAAGTGACTGTGTGTATGTCTGTCTGTCTGTATGTCTGTCTGTCTCAGTATGACCCATTGACCCCTGCAGCTGGGCCATTCACACTGAGCAGTCAACTGATTGGGGTCTCACACACGCACGCACGCACGCACGCACGCACGCACGCACGGTTCACATGGGTGTGATTTAGTTTGTTTTGATTTGTCATACAGTGAGAGGGAATGGAATGAGTACTGCTTCCTTGATCACATATATTGCAGCGCACACGGACAGAAAGCAACATAAAGTTGATTGAAAATATTTGACCAGGTACCCAACACCCAAGGTTCTACTAAGATAGACATGATAAGATAGCTGAGTAAACTCAACTCAGTTAAAACTGAAACCCTGTCTTGACAAAAGACGGTGCAGCCAGCCGGTGGCTGCCTGACATTCTAATTTGCCTCTAGAGTGAGGCTACTTATTCTGATATTGATCAGGCATACCGCGGAATCGATGTCCATCTTGTAGCGAGGCCTGTTCCTGTGTAGTGCAGCGACAGCGCGGCTGCATGTACGAGTCACTCTCACTGCAAAGTCACTTTACCGCTAAATCAATGTCATGTTGTTTGTTAACACATTCAGGCCTGACGTCGAAATTTAAAGAAAATGTTTTCTAAATCATGACAATTTTCGGAAAGATTTGAGGCACATTTTAATGATTTTTCAAAAACAGCAGACCTACAAGTTCATAGCGCGGCACTCGGTGCCGCGCTATGAGCTTGTAGATCTGCTGTTTTTCAACAGCTAAAGCATAACATAATGCTTACAACACCAAAAGGGATTCCCGCCAAAAATGGGTTAATGATACTAGAAAGCATAGGCCTACTTCAAAGTCAAATAGATCTTGTGATAAAGAGTGATAATAAACAAACAATGGACAATTAAGTGTCTAAAAAAATATGCAGTTCCCTATCGAATTCCATGTAAATATAATGTCGGGTGAAAACATTGAAACACTTGTTGATGTTTTTGGTATTATAATTAGGTTAAAATGTAGAAACTTGTATGCCTCTTCTGAGATGCATTTAAAACCCATTGTACGATGAAAGAAATACGGTTAAGTAGCCTATCTATTAATTAGCCTATCTTTTATCTATTAATAAAAGATGAAAGCAGTGGTATAAAATCTCAGTTGGATATAGGCCCTTTTCCCTCTCGGGCCATTTTCATTGCAACACTCATCACATTTTGAATCCCTTTCCTCCACAGCTGCTATGATTATTCATTCAGCCTCCATATGCTTCATCTGCTGAATAAAGGATATGCATTTTACAATCTTTGTGTAGTATTTTAAAGGGATCGTGACATAAAAAAAGGTTTTTGTAATTTTTCCTCTTATTATTTTTTTTAGGTTTTCTGAGCCCCTTTAAACAAAAAATTGCTGTATATACGGAACATAACCTCAAATTGCACCTTTGGGGGCACGGTGGCACAGTTGGTAGTGCTGTCGCCTCACAGCTATTAGGTCCTGGGTTCGATTCCCGCTCGGGATGCTGTGGGTGCTGGCGGCGTGTTTCCTCCTCCGCGTCATCAGTGCCCATACCCGAGGCGGGGTTGGCGAAAGGGCCTTTCTGTGTGGAGTTTGCATGTTCTCCCCGCGTCAAAAACATGCAGTAATCCTGGTCTCTAAACTACCTCCCCCTGGCCAGCCGGGGCGCCTGATGGAGGAGAAAGGAACTGGTTGGAATAACGTGTTCCTTCCACTCGCTACGTCCAACCAGGGAAACTCCCCCCTGTCAGGTGTAAAGGAGCAACTTGGACACTCAGGCATGAAGGAAGCATGAGTTCAAGTCCGTTGCTCTCCCCATGTCCCCCATATATGGGGACTAGGTTGGCGGAGGGTGTGTAGAGCCCAGGATCACATTAGATAATTGACACAGGGGTTACAAAATCGTGGGATAAAAATTATAGAAAACAAAAAAACACACCTTCTTAAACTAAATTGTGCTGCATATATGGAACATACCTACTGTGAAGCTGTTCACATAACGTTTACATAACTTTGCTACCACAGGGAAAACATGCACATGTACAGTATATGTTACTATTTTATTTTATTTTCTACTCTTTGAATGCTCTTTCTTGCACTCTTATTCTATCCCTTTGTTTGCTGTGTTTTGTCGTTTTGAATGTTATGCTATCTATATAATGCTGCTGCATTGTCTGTAAGGAAGCCAAACAAAAATAAGTTTTACTCTTATGTACCTGTACTGTACACAAGATGTAACAAGAAAGTACAACCTTGTCCTTGACCTTGAACGTTCTCAAAGGGCACCGCTACGGACGGCTGCAATTCGAAACTGGCCTCCGTAAAATCTGAATTTCCCCTCACTGTATGTTTCTTTTCCCTTATGATGTATTCCTGTTCTGTTCTTGTTCCGTTCTTTGACTATATAGAAGTGTCTATTTGTACGTCTCTAAATGTTTTGATGAATTGAACAAGGTGGACCCTCTTGTAAACAAGTGTAATGCTTAATCGGGTCGTCCACTCACAGTTAACAGCCTTTGTATTGAGTTTGTGCTTGAAATGTACTGTAATTCTGCAAACTGTTAATAAATATTTCAATCAATCAATCAATGATTGCACCCAAAAACCTGAATTAACATTCAGTAGATTTCATTTAATTTCCTTCAGTAGACAAACCTCTTCGCCCCAAATAACCGATCGTAATTTTTTTGGCGAGCGTTCCCACCAGAATAGAGATGCTGATAAGCTTTAAGTATAGCCTATACATTCCCAGCAGTGCAGTCATCGTACTAGTACAGGCAGCCAGGTCAGCATTGCAAATGAAACCCTACAAAACCTCAAACCTGCAAACTGTGTGTATACATTTGTATGTGATATAATATGTGCGCGTATGTTGTTTATGGGCGGGGGGGGGGGGGGCGGAGGGGCACATGCATGTGTGTGTGGTGTGCATGTGTGAAATAGCTCCCACAGCACATGGGCATCTGATGTCCTCTAACTGAATGTACGCATCTCTCAAAGGATTAAGAGACAATGGAAACGGAATGCACCATGCCATCATCAGAAATTGCATATCTAATGTCAGATGCACGGCTAAATTGGAATGTAATTGCTGAAATTAACCAGAAGTCCTCGACAAATTCTCAAGAGACCTCATTCCTTGAATGTTTACGTGAACCTTAGTTTATCCAAGAAACCTCCGACTCTAGAGATTATTTCTGTGAAGCATGACGACTATCTGACGACAAATAATAGCATCAAGTATAGCTCGGTTAAGTCAACATTGGAAAAGATGATTAACCCATTTAGGCCTGACATCGAAATTAAAACAATATCTTCTCAATCATGTTTTCTGAAATACCTATGTTTCTATATCAGTGGTGCTCAATATTTCATGTCAAGGACCCCAAAAATGATATGTAATTGGCCACTGACCCCCATCTGAAAATATGTTGTTCCAGGGACCCCCCAGAAGCAAAGAATTGAGTTAAAAACGTTGACTCTAATAATATATATTCAAAGATTTGAGGCACATTTTCACGATTTTTCAAAAATAGCAGACCTACAAGCTCGTAGCGCGGCACTCTGTGCCGCACTACGACCTTGTAGGTCTGCTATTTTTGAAAAATCGTGAAGAATTGTAGATCTTTTGAAAAATCGTGAAGAATTGTAGATCTGCTATTTTTCAATAGCTAAAAGTATAACATGCTTAAAACACCAAAAGGGGTTCCTGCCCAGAATGGATTAAAAGCTTAATTAAGAACATCTTGTGGTGCGTGTTCTCCAGGGAATGTACTGTGTATTCATAGTGGAAGGTAAGTTATTATTCTCCCATCATGCTATCTCATTTTTCATATCGCTATGTACAGTACCTGTTACCATAACAATATGGTATTGTAATCCTGAAGGATACTTGCTTAAGTTAATTTCATACAGTATGTATTTGAAATGAGACACTGAGACATTCAACTATTGTTTTGTCAAATATATTCCCTCCATTTCAAGGCACATTACAACCACAACGTGCGCACATCCGAACTGGTGAGAGAGACCTGGGCAAAGTGGGCATCATATATGGTGCCCGACACACTGATGGTGCACGACACAATGACGGGAAATGCTCGATTCAGATAGTTAACTGTGACCTTCGGTCGCAATAAATCCCCTTAAATTACTTCCCCCTCCCCAATGGAAAATAAATGTCCTCATTTCAACCAAATTACCATAAAAAAAAGTAAGTGGTGCAACTCCGTGTGGGCGTCCCCGGGGGGTCCCCGGAACTTCCAGACCCACAGGAACGCGCCCGGGGTGCCGGCCCGGTTCCGGCGAGCCGCCCCGCGTCCAAAACGGTTAAGAAATGACAGTTACCGTGTGGGGGTCCCCGGGACATCCAGACCCCCAGGGACGCCCCCAGTTCCGGCGAGCCGCCCCGCGTCCAAAACGGTTGAGAAATGACAGAGTTACAGTGTTGGGGTCCGCAGGCAAACTTGGTTGTGAAAACAAACCAAACGCTATTTTCGTGCTCGGACAGACCCAGCCAGGGACAGACACACATAGCTCCTTAATGAAGTGGTTGCACCACTTAAAAAGAATCAAGAGAATAGCAATGGAAATTCAACACCCAAAATGCAACATGTAATATGTAACACAGTGCAAACAAATACCTTTCTTTTATTTTTATTTGTTCACATTAATAGCAGCAAAAGCAACCAAATACCCACATGCATGAACAATTTCCAAAAAAAAACAAACATGGAAGAGCACAGCAAACAGTCCATTCCGTCATGTGTGGCAGACACGCATGTGTGCGTGCATGAATGTGAGAGAGAGACAGTCCATGGCCGTCAGGGGAGAGAGGGGTAGGGAATGAGGAGACAGTCCCACTCTACCGGCGCAAAGGGGAAAAAACAAGGAGACAGTCTATTTCCGCCGGGCAAACGGACAGTTGTAACAGGCCATGTCTGTAGAACGGGAAGAGTGAATCATGAGGCCTGGGCCATGGCTCAGTGGTCCAGGCACCTTGGCTGGTAATGCAGTCTGGCAGTGTGCCGCGGGTTCGACTCCCGATCCCGACGGCCTTTACTGCATGTCTTCCCCCCCATCTCTCTCCCCATTTCCTGTCAGCCTACTGTCTGTCCCTCCATAAAAAATATAAAATAGGCGAAAGGCGAGAAAAAAAAGAGTGAATCATGTTTCAAAGCGGCGTGGTTTCTGTACATCTCTTCCCGAACGAGTGGTCAAAGTGCCAGAGGGTGCATGGTGCCCTCACAGACGTCCCAGGACCGGTGTCAGAGCGTATAAATCCTGTTGTGGCTGGGCAGGAGAGACTCAGCAGGGGCAGAGATCATGGTCAGTGCTATATGTGACCAGATTTGACTGAGAGACTGCCATCGCGCAAATTCCAGCTTTTCAGAGGAGAAAAACGTTTATTTTTTTCCAAAATGAGTTCATAGCACAGGCAGACTCTTCACATACTAGAGCATGTCTGAAATAAGTGTCAGAGCTGAAATCGACATGTAAATATGAAATAAATGCTTAAACATGTAGCTAGGTGTAATGTTAGAGACCACAGAAGTCAACCTTTCAAGCCTGTTTTCTCAACTCTCTGTTTTCTGCAAGACATTAGTCTATAAGCCATATCTCCAAAACTAGTGGGCCAAACTGAACAACCAATATGTCAATTTGAAGCTATGATTCCCTGCTTTCATATTACATGAAAAAACGAAAATTCAATGGCAGTCCCTCAGTCAAATTTAGTCACATATGGTCCGGGATGTAAGGGGAGTGACCACGACAACGCTGTATACATGAGAAGCGTATCCACGTTCCCTGAAGTTGACGGGCCCTGTGCTTGTCCCAGAGCCAGAGGACCATGCACCATAATTATGATCATCCCAGCAAGAACAGTATAGGGTTTCAAGTGTGGCATCTCCCTTATGAGATAGGGTGAGAAGTTCAGTCACGAGGGAGAGACTCGGAGTAGAGCCGCTGCTCCTTCGCCTGGAAAGGAGCCAGCTGAGGTGGTTCGGGCATCTGGTCAGGATGCCTCTCGAGCGTCTCCCTATAGGGAGGTCCTCGATGCATGTCCCACTGGGAGGAGACCCCGGGGCAGACCAAAGTGCAGATGGAGGGATTACGTCGACTCACTGGCCTTGGAACGTCTCGGGATCCCCCAGGAGGAAGTCACTAATGTTGCTCTGGAGAGGGAAGTCTGGAGCTCTCTGGTGGAGCTGTTGTAGCCTGGTTAATAAGCCAGACTCAGACGTGTGGTATTTGAGTCTGGAGATGCTGTGTATGGATCTTGTTTCCCGGGGGGCGGGTTCAAACATTTTCTCTTTGACGCAATTGGTTAGAGCTACTGTCAGTCAAAGGTCTCAAGCATTGAACGTCACTGTACCAAAGCCCGCCCATATTGCATACCGTGTCCCGATTGGCCACACCAGTTCTCTGGTGTAGGAAATGGGCGTACAATTGAGCCTCTCCAGACCGTAATCCGCCGGCAGGCAATTTTTTTTTTGCCAACGGCTGATTCGGTCTGGCTTATTAGCCAGGCTAGAGCTGTTGCCCCCGCGACCCGACTACGGATAAGCGGTTTTAGATGGATGGATGGATGGATGGATAGTGAATCACTTTCGGGGAAGCGGTCCGTTTCCTTAAATCCAGCAGCATGTATATGAGCCCGGCCCCTCATCTGAGGAGAGAACCTTATATGATCCAGTCCAGTTAGGATCCAGTTTCTCTCTTTGTGTAGTGGAATCATTCACCCACACCAGATCGCCACATTGATAAGGTCTGAACCTCGCATGTCTGTCAAAGTAGTACTCACGCCGACGCCTCTGTTCATCACGGTGAGAGAGAACCTCCCCAAAGACGGCCTTCCATTCTATTCACCAGTTTCGATCCATAGTTCTGGGGGGGTGTCAAGACGCCAAACCATCTCGAGTAAGAAAGGAAGGTGGGTAACCTGTGCTGGAGTGTGGGGTGGACTTAAATGAGCTGCACCACAGCAGACAAATACAGATCTCATTCAGTTCTATCATAAAGGAGCCAGCTGACCCTTCAAAGTGCAGTTAAACTTCTCCACCATGCCATTACCACGAGGATGATAAGGTGTTGTCCTCTTCTTAACACAATCATTCCCGGGATTCCTTCAAAATAGGAGCTCTGGGGTGCCGGGAAAACATGGCCGCTTTTATTCTGAACCCCACCCCCCCTCCCGGAAACAATCCGGAAAATAAACAGATAAATATTTGGCTAGCTTACCTCGCTCTCGATTCTATTATATCGCTAAAAGCTCCAAGGCATTCATATTTTGAACGAGAGGCGGATGAGAAGTCAGAAATGAAGCGCTTAGTATATCCATCAGATCAAAACCACGGAGAGCACCCTGGATTAGCAGATACGAGGCCGCGCTAAAAGCTAAGTGAACGGGATGCTAATATGAATGAAGAGCGAAGCGTACGGTGGCCTTAGAGTCTCACTCAAAAATAAAAAAAGGAAAAAAAACAGAATATTATTCTCTCGCCTGATATCATTGAGGATGCGCTAGGACGTGTACACACGTCCTATGCATCCGTCGATTGGATTCCCTAGGACGTGTGGACACGTCAGATGGACGGAACCTGTCAATATTCAATCTCTGACATATTGTCTGTATGATCTCCGATTCATACGGTCTTCCCTGATCCGAAAACAAAACCTCTGGAACCCCATGGTCTGGTATGTAACGGTCACAAAACTGGTGTAACTGGACGTAAAAATAATGTGTTCCCCCGCTTAATCCTCACAGTGTGTCATAAATGAATATAAATCCCCTTACACTGCTTACAATATCTTTATTAGATTATAAACTATAATGACGTCAAAATCAGGAAGCAATAGACCACCGTTTATCACGAAATGTGTCTAAATCTCTGTACTCTAAAACTTCAGAGAACTATCTCTGGAAGCATTTCCGACGCTTGTAAGATATTTTCTCTGGTATAAATCCTTTACTATTCATTTTTAATAAGAAGTTTCATCTCTTTATTGGTTTAATAAAATCAATATATTTGACAGAGAGACAAGCAACAAGCGGGATTTATTAGATCATTTAAAGCTGTCATTTGGTGAGTAGAGGCTTGGTTGGTGGTGGAGGCTTATTGTCGGTATCAGTCATGAACGCAGGAGTCTAACCCTGTTTTGGACCCCTGAGATTGCTGAGGAGGAGCGCAACACCTACCATCAGCTCCCAAGACTTACCGCACAACTTGCCACACCCAACTCTATATCTCTCATATGTTGAGTTGGTGGTGAGTGACCTTGTGGTCCAAAAGGCAAGTGCTCTACCGACCGAGCTATAGGTGTACACAGCCTATTAAGAGCCTTGAAACTACCATAAAATAATCAACCAAAAATAAAGATTACCAGAAAAAGTGCCATGTATGTCCTTCTGGGAAATCTACAGCAAGTCGATTGTTAAACTGAGTAAACAGTCGTATCTAGTGCAAACCTGCTCACAAAATCGGGCTATTTATGACAGAAATTGGCCAAGCGGGAGGCTTTTTTGTGTCCAAGTCCATTTGGCGTTTTTAAAATGATGTCATTTTCTGTAATTTTCTTAAACTGCCAATAAAGTATTCTATCTATCTATCTATCTAAATTGGCCAAGCGGGAGACTTAACTGAACTCATCGTGATCTGCCAGTGCCACAATTCTATGACTGAATGAACTTCTGAGAACAGAAGGTTGACTGGGCTGAGGTAAGAAAATGTGTTGGGTAGTCACTACTCACTACTCACTACCACTGACCAGCAGGACACGCACAATTATTCAGCGTTTTTGTCATAGTGTGATCACAATCACAAGCGAGATTGTGCCTGCCTGAGTGCGTGTGTGCATGCGTGCTTGTGTGTGTACAGTATGTGCGTCTAGTTTGTAAGGGCATTCAAGACACATTCAAGTTTGTGTAAGAGATTGATCTGATGGTAAAACTTATGTTATATAAGTGATATACCAATCTAGAATTTGGGGCGACTGTGGCTCAGGAGGTAGAGCAGGTTGTCCAATGATCCCTGGGTCGGCGGTTCGAATCCCGGCTCCTCCTGTCCACATGTCGAAGTGTCCTTGGGCAAGACACTGAACCCTACATTGCCTCCAATGAGTTGGTCGGTGTGAGCTCGCCACCATTGGTGTGTGAATGTGGGAAGTGACGACGCTGGCGTCGACTGTTCGCCGCTTCACCTCCCAATGTATGAATGAATGAACTATTGTAAAGCGCTTTGAGCACTTGGAAAAGCGCTATAAAAATGCAATTCATTATTATAGAATAATTTGTACTCCAACGTTATGTCACCTGGCCCAACAAGCCAATAATAGGCTGTTATCTAAATTGAACCAGCTGCAAGCTACAACAATTTGTTTGATCACGACCCCCGACCAATCAGATGGTATAATAGAACAAGGTGGGTGTGTCAGTGACCGGCGTTGAATATCCACTACCATAACATGCTAACCTTCGCACTTGTGTTTTACATTACATTTCTACAAGCCTCTCTCATGTGAATTATATCATGTCGTGTTATCAATCGCATCATTAGATATTTCACATTATTGCCTATATAGGTACATGCAGTACTATGGACTAAACTAAAGAACACATGCCTCTACGTCTCCCTTTGAAAAAGGCCTTGATTTGGCAGTTCTGAACTCTCAGGAACGGACGACCTTCCGGCCTCGTCATCTGCACCGGTGAAAACACGCTGTCCGATATGAAACGCAATGCGAACCAATTTCCTCATGATCAATCGCAGCTCGGTGGTCTTCACATATTGCTGACAGCCAAATGTGCTTATCCCGTTTAGACCTGAGGACGGTTCTATACAAAAATCTTGACAGTTTTCTTGAAAAATCCATGTTTCTATATGTCAGTCGTTCTCAAACATTTTCATGTCAAGGACCCCCAAAAATATATGCAATTGGCCCACCGACCCCCGTCTGAAAATATGTTTGTTCCAGGGATCTCCCAGAAGCAACGTACAAACATTCGCTCTGAAAGAATATATATTCAAAGATTTGTGCCACATTTTCATGATTTTTCAAAAAATAGCAGATCTACAAGCTTGTAGCGCGGCACTCGGTGCCGCGCTACGAGCGTGTAGATCTTCTATTTTTCAATAGCTAAAGTCAAAAAGGGGTTCCCGCCCAAGATGGGTTATACCGGGGGAATCAAAAAGCTGACATATGTTCCCTTCATTTCTATTCCCTTTGAGGAACTTGTCGAATGAAATTAGCATCTGATGAATAATTGTTGTCAAGAGGAAAACAAATGTTTATCCGACGTGGTTCCTTTGAGGCACATATGTTCAGGCATTTCTTATGTGATTATACAATATTGAGACACTCCGGAGGCATGGAATTTTGAATTGCCTCGTTTCTTCTTCCCAGCCTAATAAGCTGCGGTGATATTGGTCTGGAATCGCGCGGTAGACAGATGGGGAGTCTCTTCAGTCCATGAACACCTTTGGCATCACTGAAGAAACTTCCCCCTAATAACATGATGAAACTCAAGATCTCGCTTGAGAATCTGGCAAGGTTAGACAAACACAATAAAGCTGCTAACACGGTTTTCATGTATGACGGCATAATGAGGCGTCTTTCACCCCAGCGAAAGAACAGAAGTCCTCCCTTTTTCGAAGCTTATTCACTCATTTGGTCTATATTCCCTGGGATAAAAACAAATAATGAAATCAAGCGAATGTCAATTTAATTTCAACAGACTTTTGTCTGATGCCAAATCAACTGTGTTGTTCAGTGTCTAGCTGAAATTAACCAATTTTGGGCGGGAAACCCTTTTGGTGTTTTTGGTGCATTATGTTATGCTTTAGCTATTGAAAAATAGCAGATCTACAAGCTCATAGCGCGCCACCGAGTGGCGCGCTACGAGCTTGTAGGTCTGCTATTTTTGAAAAATCGAACGACTGACATAGAAACATAGCTTTTTCAGAAAACTGTCAGGATGTAGAAGACATTTTTAGAATCTGATCTCAGGTCAAAATGGGTTAAATCAGAGGAGTGCCAAAGAACACAGACTAAAGTAAATATATAATAGTAATGTTTTGTTGCCAGGCACAGGTCATATATTTTCACATTATCTTAAATTGGCTTGCTATCAAGAGAGAGATAATGTGCAGTGTGTAATATTAGGCTTGGTCACTTGACCCTGGTCAAGTCCAACATTAATGTGATACTTTGTCACAGGCAAACGCATTGGAGTAAAATGCGTGGAGAAAAAAAACGCTGTACCAGTGTGTGCACGGTGAGTATTTTCATGATAATTAGCACAATTTCCTAATCGTGTCGCCTCAGTTTGTAGCGCAGAGTGAACACAGCTCAGATTTACTACCTAACCGTTCCAAAGTGACTCTGCCTCATTGGCCATGAAGCCGCTGGCTTGTGTGACATTACCGTCGCAATATGGGGAATAAATCACACGACGGCTAATTTACCTTTGAGAGAAAGACGACAGAGGCGTAGGAAAAGGGAGCAGGACATACACACAACATGGGCGAGAGAGAGAGAGAGAGAGAGAGAGAGAGAGAGAGAGAGAGAGGGAGGGCAATGAGAGAAGAGGGGGGGGGGTCTAACAGGATGACATGATAATAACCCATTTTGACCTGAGATCAGATTCTTTTTTTTTTTATAATATTTATTTTATTTGGAAAAAGCAGTACAGTATAGACAGCATTTCTATGTAAACATATGACACAAGTGCAATTCCCAGGATATATATATTTTTTTTTTACCCCTCTTCCCTCCCTCCCCCCTCCTAAAAATGTCTTCTACATCCTGACAGTTTTCTTCTTCGATTTTTCAAAAATAGCAGACCTACAAGCTCGTAGCGCGCCACTCGGTGGCGCGCTACGAGCTTGTAGATCTGCTATTTTTCCAATAGCTAAAGCATAACATAATGCTAACACCAAATAGGGGTTCCCGCCCAAAATGGGATAAGTAGAAATGAGGGGTTTTGGGGGCTACCGTCATAACATATATCTTTCAAATGTAAATAACACCCTTGGTCTCCGCCGTGCCATACGCTCCCTTCATGCAACATTAGCTGCTGATCCCTCAGCTCAGCCCCCCCCCCCCCCCCCAGTAAAGTAAAGGGCTCACCGTGGAACCATTTAGATGTCAACAGACATCTGTGTGCACTGATAACAAATGGCTATTAACCCATTTTGACCTGACATCGAAATTTAAAAAATGTCCTCTAAATCATGACAGTTTTCTGATTCTGAAATATTGTGTTATGTATGTATGTATGTATGTATGTTTTTATATGTTGTTGTATGTATGTATGTATGTTTCTATGTTTCTATATCAGTGGTTCTCAATATTTCATGTCAAGGACCCCAAAAATTACATGTAATTGGCCGCCGACCCCCATCTGAAAATATGTTGTTCCAGGGACCCCCCCCAGTAGCAAAGATTTGAGTTTAAAAACGTTCACTCTGAAAGAATATATATTCAAAGATTTGTGCCACATTTTCACGATTTTTCAAAAATAGCAGACCTACAAGCTCGTAGCGCGCCACTCGGTGGCGCGCTATGAGCTTGTAGATCTGCTATTTTTCAATAGCTAAATTATAACAATGTTTAAAACACCAAAAGGGGTTCCCGCCCAAAATGGGTTAACACAGTAAGCATTAAATATGCTTCCTGTGAACAGAGATGATAGCTCTGACGGATGTATGGGGACCGCCGCACAATAACCCCGCCATATGCAGCCGCGCGGCCAAATGCTCATGCAGACGCCGCCGTCGTAATTGTATGTGCGATACCGTGGCGTGTGACACCGTCAAAATATGGACAAATTATGTGACCACGGCCAACGCAACGAGGTGGAATGGCTGCCTGTCAAATGTCCAGAGCTAATGAATTCATCCGGCGGCCGGTTAATCAAGAGCAAAATAAACAATGCACGCGGTGTGGAAACCCAGGCGGAAAACCGCAAAACAGCAGCGAGGTGTCCATTCCCCTCGAGGTCTCTCTCAAAAACGACACAAATATCAAGGCAACAATAAGCGGCCCGGGCATCAAGCCTTTAACCCATTTAGGCCCGACGTCGAAATTTAAAAAAAAGTATTTTTAAAATGTATTTTTTTCTGAAAAACCTCATGTTTTTATATCAGTGGTTCTCAATATTTCATGTCAAGGACCCCAAAGATTATATGTAATATGCCGCCGACCCCCATCTGAAAATATGTTGTTCCATGGATGGACCCCCCCCCCCAGAAGCAAAGATTTGAGTTTTCTGGCTCTGAAAGAATATATTCAAAGCTTTGCACTACATTTTCACGATTTTACAAAAAAATAGCAGACCTACAAGCTCATAGCGCGGCACTCGGTGCCGCGCTATGAGCTTGTAGATCTGCTATTTTTCAGTAGCTAAAGCATAACATAACACCAAAAAGGGTTCCCGCCCAAAATGGCTTAAGAATGCGGCGATGATGAAAGACGTCTCGGGCGATAAGTCCATCACCTCTTTCTTCTCCATCAAAAGCCGAAAACCTATTGTGGCCCATTTATTTCTTTATCTAATAGAAAGTAATGGCACAGACGGACTCCTCTTTGGCGGCCCCCCCTGTGTAAGTGATGTGGGGCCCTCCGAGGATACTGAAAAAGGAACCCCACACAAACACAATAAACATAAACGCATAAATGCGAGTGGCACTGATGGGTCTATTTGGCAGAGAATGATGGCTAGGTTTGGTGCTTATCAAAGCATTATAAATCTCCAGCGCTTCAGGCAAAGATGCAGCGGTTTATCGCAGCAAGGCAGAAAGCGACGCGACTGCATCCCTGACAGAGAGTGGCATCTCAGTCGGTGATTTATAAGTGACGGGGGGGCAAGAAGAGCCATTACGGGAGACAAGAAGTGACGGAATGGGGAAAATAAAATAATTTCAGGATTGAGGATGCCATTTTTGGGATGGACAGGAAATGGGAAGAGCCAGCCACAGAAAGTGTTGAAATACATTTAATTAAAAGTAGAATGCATTACCACTTTGAAAATTGGTCTTATGTTGTGGACAGCAAGAGGCTCATTTGACGTTGTTTGCTGTACACATCTTAATGTCAACTTTTCATTCATTCATTCATTCAACCTTTATTTAAATTCTCGGAGAGATCATTGAGGGAACCCCTCATTTACAATGATGCCGAGATTACATACAAAAAACAGTAATATAACAAGAATATTAGTTACAACAAACAGTTAATACAATGATATATTCAGCAGTCAGTTAAAACAGCAACATACAGGTGATGGACGGTTATTGAGTAAATTCCTAAAATGACCAATGGATGCCAGGGTATTACGTTTAAGTTCTTGTTGCAAGAGATTCCAAGAATCAGGTGCACCGATGCTGAAAGCAGCCTTTCCAAGTTCAGAGTTGGCAAAAGGGACCAGAAGGCCTAGCCAATCACTGGAGCGAGTTACAATGCGACTAGGTTTCTGATGTAACATGGATGAAATATATGATGGTAATTTCCCGACCAGGGCTTTATATATGAAGAGGTGCCAGTGATTATTGCGTCTTTGTGACTAAGTGATATTGAAAACAAGTGAAGAGGGTTGCAGCATCTATAAATGAGGAAGTGATTGATGGTGCTCCTTGACCAAACAGGGAGACAATCTATTCCTTCATAGATAGTTTTTTTGTATAAAAGGGGGAGTTCATGGCTGAACAATTAAAAACACTCCAACAGCCTTCATCACGATCAGGAAGTAAACAAGTGAACAAACAAATACCATAAAGAAATTGTCCCAATCAGCTGGGAAAATTACAGTATAGTTGCTGCCTGCATATTAGCCTGGCTAATAAGCCAGACTCAAATCACACTGTCGTGTGGTATTTGAGTCTGGAGATGCTGTGTATGGATCTTGTTTCCCGGGGGGCGGGTTCAAACATTTTCTCTTTGACGCAATTGGTCAGAGCTACTGTCAGTCAAAGGTCTCAAGCATTGAACGTCACTGTACCAAAGCCCGCCCATATTGCATACCGTGTCCCGATTGGCCACACCAGTTCTCTGGTGTAGGAAATGGGCGTACAATTGAGCCTCTCCAGACCGTAATCCGCCGGCAGGCAATTTATTTTTGCCAATGGCTGATTCGGTCTGGCTTATTAGCCAGGCTACCTGCATATGGCCTGATCATCGCAAGAAAGGCAGTCCTTAAACAGTTTAAGGGCCCCAGACGGAGATCACCGTCAAGTTCAAGTTCATGGTCAGTTGCCCAGGACGGAGATTGATAAATGGGATGGATTAATGATATCAAAACCGGCCGCATTGCTCCACAGCCTCGGAGCGCTTGTTGCCCAATCCTCGGTGTTGCAGTGACACGTCATCGAAAATGTCCCCTGCCTGTTTAGCTGACGACAACGAAAATCTTAAAGCGTTCATAACTCGCGATCTAAATCATCCCGTCTAATTATGAAAAAATATCCTGTGTTAGACGGCGCTCCGCGGTCCAGTCGCTAGTCGTGATAGATTTATTCTTACCTCCCGTTGTTGTCGATCGACTCTAGAGTGGTGTGGCTATTGTTAGCTGCTACACAGACATTCACAACAACTTCCGGTCCCCCGGTAAAAGTGGTCCGGGCGCTATAAATGATGGGCACATTTTATTAATGGATTAAATAGGTCCGGGCCCTCAAGGTGTTAACCGTAAAGTCTAACAGTACGTTTTAACAGCGGGCGACAGCCAGACGAAAATTCCGGAAGTGCATTATTTGTCAATGGGACCCGGTGGCAACTACTGGCGATAGAGGCGATAGCAGGAGAACAGGCGATGGTCGAAAAGTGGGCGGAGGAACGTCGGCCGAAAAGATACAAATAATTCATCTTTTGGGCGACGTCGCCCGGCGATAGTGGGCGATTGTGCGATAGCCTATGTAATTCAAGCGATGCTCGCAGTTGGTCTCCCGCTGTTAAACAGATTCAGCACAAAGTACATCTCAAAACTGGAGATGTCTACCAAACGATACACAGCACAGGTATACTGGTCTAATTTAGTTTGTTTTGGAAGAACAAAACAATCTAGATTAATGAGGCCAGGATATAGTGGCCTGATGTTGGCCAAACCAGCGAGTCTCTTTCTGACCGAGTGCTGAATTCTGAACTCTTTTACAAAATGGTAAATGTTGCATTTATATAGCGCCTTTATCCAAGGCGCTTTACATAGATTGTGCATTACATTCACCCATTCACAAACACATTCACACACCGATGACAGGGGAAACCATGCAAGGTACCAACCAGGAGCAATTAGGGGTTCAGAGTCTTGCTCAAGGACACTTCGACACTAACTCTGGGGGAGCCCGGGTTCGAACTGGCAACCTTGTGGTTACCATCCAGCCACTCTACCCTTGAGCCACCGCCGCCGCTAGATTAATTATTAAAGGCCAGGATATAGTGGCCAATCAATCAATCAATCAATCAATCAAAAGCCTGATGTTGGCCAATCCAGCAAGTATCTTTCTGACCGAGTGCTGAATTCTGTCAACTCTTTTACTAGTTAAAGGAATGTGGTCTACTAGACCTAAAGCTGTGAAAGAGTCGGTCTAATCTTTGTGACAATTAATCATTCAAATGTTTTGCCATAACATAATGATGTTTAGCAAAACCAATTTGTTTCACAGCTCATAGTGCATGGTTAGTTAGCATTCGTTTCTTCACTGATTCATCACTCCGATGAAGAGGCCAAAACACGTCGTGTTTATTAATTGTTCCATTATGAACTCTCTCTTGTCTATTGTCTTCATTACAGGCTTTTTATTCCATCAGATAAGGGATATTTTGAGCTTACACAGTAGCCCTACTGTATATACATGTAAGCCAAAAGCATTGAAAGAACGTGGAAAAAGAACCCGTCCCCAAACCTGACTCTGACACAAACTTGCATAATTACGCGTTTCAAGTTAGATGGTGGTAATGATTCGATGCTCACAGGCAGTGTAACGTAAGTTCTCAAGATTTCTGACACTGTTGTCGTTGTCAGCAGATTCTTGTATAGGTATACCATCTCTTCTGAACGCCGATGGAACATGAGAGAGCGTCGAGTCCAACCGATTCCGAGTCAAAGACGTTAACCCATTCTGACCTGAGATCAGATTCTAGAGACAGTTTTCATGTCAGTCGTTCTTCGATTTTTCAAAAATAGCAGACCTGCCATAAGGACTCTGTTGTTGTTACCAGTCTAAGTGCCCTTATGTTAATATACTGTATTTATATGTATGTACTGTATGTTTGTTTTGTTTTTTTAGTTTTGTTTTTTAAGTAATTGTATTGTCTGATGTATTATGTATTGTTCTGTTGTATTGTCTGTTTGTAAAAAAAAAAGAAATGCAATAAATATATTGTTAAAAAAAAAAAAAAAAACAGACCTACAAGCTCGTAGCGCGCCACTCGGTGGCACGCTATGAGCTTGTAGATCTGCTATTTTTCAACAGCTAAAGCATAACATAATGCTAACACCAAAAGGGGTTCCCGCCCAAAATGGGTTAACTCAACATGGTCACGCCACTCAGTTCCTGTCACCGCCATGGCGTCTAATTACTCGAGCAGATCTTTTCTTTCTCCGCTGAACTCCCCCCCCAGACGACCGCACGATATTTCTCGAGGCCTCCGGCACTCATTACCACTCAAATAACACGTATACCGACTATAACCGGTGAAAAAGGCTCTGTAAATATAATCAGGACCGTCACACACAGCCACAGTGTCTTCATGCTCCATTGATCATTATCTACCTTCAAATCGACTCGGGCGTTCTCTTCCTGGTGAAAAGGGGGGGCCCCGTGCTGAACTATTACAACAATACATTATTAACCCATTTTGGGCGGGAGGGAATCCCTTTTGGTGTTTTAACTAAGCATTATTTAGTAGTAAGTAAGTAAGTAGCCTTGCCGAGCCATGAGGCCCATAGGGCAGGAGCCTATCTCCTGTTTCTGTAGCGTGAGGCAGCTTGATGTACAAGTACACCCCCTGGACATGACGCTAGTATGTCACAGTTGGATTGGGGGTAAGTCCCAAGCATTATTTAGCTATTGAAAAATAGCAGATCTACAAGCTCATAGCGGCCACCGAGTGGCGCGCTTATGAGCTTGTAGGTCTGCTATTTTTGAAAAATCGTGAAAATGTGCCTCAAATCTTTGAATATATATTCTTTCAGAGTTTCAGTTTTTAACTCAAATCTTTGCTTCCGGGGGGGGGGGGGGGGGGTGTCCCTGGAAAAAACATATTTTCAGATGGGTGTCGGCGGCCAATTACATATAATTTATTTGGGGTCCTTGACATGAAATATTGCGCACCACTGATACAGAAACATGAGGTATTTCAGAAAACGTCAGGATTTTGAAGACATTTTTTAAAATATCGACGTCAGGCCTAAATGGGTTAATGTGTGCGTTGTTAGACTCGGGCGCGGGTGTGTGTTTTTTTTATTTGTTTTTCGGCGTTAATAAGTGGAATGAGAAGCGACTTTTCTTTTCTGCAGCCTGTTTGCTGAGAGGATGAAGCTCGCGGAAAACCAGTCGGTGTGTGAAGTTCATTATCGCCTCGACACAAACAATGCAGGCCCTTTGAGCACGGTGAAGGTAAAAGAAAGAAAAAAAAAAGAAGAAAACGAAAGGAAAGGAAAGGGAGAAAAAAAAGGGGGGGAAACCTGTCACAATCGCCTAATGAAATGCTTGATTTGTTTGTTTTCTCTCGCGACAGACCTCCAAATGTCACATCCGGCCAAACACCAGCTTCCCCATTAGCTGGGCTAATTAACTTTGCAACTGTCAAGCTAGCTCCGGCTAACGAAAGTGACAGCGAGGAACGATAGCAGCTGAAGGCTGCTAATAACTCAAGAGGCTAACAATGGCTGACACCAGCCCCACTTGGAAGCCAGGGAGAAAAAAGGGACTCCGCTGACATCAAATCGAGTTATCTCACTACGGGGGAGGAGGAGGGGGGGATGGAGGGGGGGGGGGTGTGGATGCAGACAGACACAGAAAGAGAGAGAGAGAGAGAGAGAGAGGGAGAGAGAGGACACTGCAGAGTGAACGCAGAAAGGAGGAAGGAAGAGAGAAAAGCGGTGCGGCAATCTCATATTTAATGCTCGGTTATTGGAACTGGCGAGTGGGGGGCTTTGTTCCCGACCATTTGCTGTGGCTTTTGAGTCCAACGTACGGCTCTCCTCTCTGGCTCCCTCTGTCAGTGCCGGGGTAAAAAAGAGGGCTGTGAGTGACTCTTCATCTAATGATGAATAGTGGGCCCGGCGAGGCAGAGGGAGATTACTCCCCGGAGAGCCTTAGGAGCCTCCGTCACTGTGATTTATGACATATTTATCTGTCTGCCATATCTGAGGTGCTGTCACCAGCCCGCCATCGGAATGAAGGAGGAGACGAGGTGGTTTGACGGGGGAGAGAATTATGCAGCCATAATTGTCAATCATGGCGGAGATTGAGTGCAGAGTGAGGGCTGTTTTCATAACGGAGGTGCTTAGAGCTATCGCGGGAGGGCAAGGGGGGAGGCCTCTTAAATGAGAATGATATCCACATTATAGATATATAAATATATATGCTTAGATAACCGTGCCTCAAATGAGAATAATATTCATATTATTTTCTTCAGCCCCACCGTCTGTGACAGGGGTGATCTGCTTAGCGTTTGGCTAGAACCCAGGGCAATCTCAGGGCCTAACCCTCCTCACCCTACACACAGTGGAACAGAGCTTATATTGTATGTGCAAATGGCATTCAGACACCCATCATTCATGGTAGGGCTGAGAGCAGATCGAGCTGTGTACCTGTGTTGTTTTCGTCGATTTAAAACTATGACGAAAAATGTTCGTCGACTACCTTTCTTTTCACTGGCGAAAACTAAATGGAAACTAAATGAAAACTAACCTGTGGTGACTAAAACTATGACTAAATATACTGTCGATTTTGTCAACAAATAAAAACCAGACTAAAATGTTAGGAAGGGACTTGGTTGCATGCTGAAAATAGCAGATCTACAAGCTCACAACGCGTCGCATCGCGTTGTAGATCGGCTATTTTCAGCAAGTGTAAAATCAGCCATTACGACGGCATCAAGGCCAGCCAAAATACAATTTTAGGCGACTAAATCAACTGTAAATTTAGTCGACAAAAATCATAATATTTAGTCGACTAAAACTAGACTAACACTAAAACTTTCCAGGTGACTAAAATGTGACTAAAACTAAATGAAAACGTTTTCAAGAGACTTATGACTAAAACTAAAATAGAAATTTGCTGCCAAAAACAACACTGCTGTATACTGTACTTCTTTAACCGCATGAATGAACCCTATTCTGGGGTAAAACATTCAGATCTAAAAGCTCGCAAGCTCATTGTGTTGCGACGCGTCGTGAGCTTGTAGATCAGCCATTTTAGGAAAAAAGAAAATTGTAGAGGGGTTAAAATGGTCAGCTGGTTAAGATGCACAGAAAATGAAAATTCACTGAGCCTACTATATGGCCCCCATGCACATCTTATATTTCCTGAATATTACAAGTAAGACGCGCAAACGTGGGAAGCGAACGCAGCTCGTAAAGTTATTTTTTTTATTTTTTAAGTGTTTTTTTAAGATTAAGATTTTAAGTTTTTTGTAAGTTATTTTTTTAGTGTGTATGTGTGTGCGTGTGTGTTTTTTTTAAAGTTTTCTTTACGTTTTTTTTAAAGTTAAGGTTTTTTTTTAAAGTTAAGATGTGTGTGTGTGTGTGTGTGTGTGTTTTGTGATACAGCTGCGCCCTCTGGTGGCGGGCGGGTGGTGTTACAGCGTGACACACAGACAGACATGTTCTGCTAGGTCTCATAGTTAGTGCTCACTGTATTCGCAATAAATGCTGTTGCTTTTTTCCTCCCCCTCTAATGTATAATGTACAACATCAGTATACAGTAAATCCTAAACAAAGCTTGGACGTTTGTATGATTTCGCACCGCAAGTCAATCGAAAGTTAACAACAATTGGGACATAAATCCCTCTTTAAACTTCTCGTTGAAAGTAAATCGCTCCATTGATTTCCTCCATGCCTCCTCCTCAATCTGGGCATTTTGTGTGGCACACATTTGAGAAGACGCTGAGAGAGAGAGAGAGAGAGAGAGAGAGAGAGAGGAGAGGGAGTGCAAGGCATCCGAGAGAGCCTGGCAATATGCCTGATTAGAAACAGTGCAGTGGAGTGGAAAACTCATTAAACAATGTATAAGCTTCTTAATCAAATCAATAGCCAAAGTAACTCCAAACTGATAGCTCTTATCAAAGCCTGAGTAAAGCTCCAGTCTTTTCTCATTTAATTCATTTTGGGCGGGAACCCCTTTTGGTGTTAGCATTATGTTATGCTTTAGCTATTGAAAAATAGCAGATCTACAAGCTCATAGCGCGCCACCGAGTGGCGCGCTACGAGCTTGTAGGTCTGCTATTTTTGAAAAATTGACGAACGACTGACATAGAAACAGCTTTTTCAGAAAACTGTCAGGATGTAGAAGACATTTTTAGAATCTGATCTCAGGTCAAAATTGGTTAATTACAAGTAGAAAGCCGGGGCCTGGGATTTGGCCTGCTTGAGGAAAAGAAGAAAATGAAGATGTTTGTCTCAACAGTTTAGCAGTCTTGGATATAGCAGAGACCGATGGAGATAAAGAAGAGCATGATAGAGAGAAGAAGAGAAGAACGACGAACCTTGAAAGAGGGAGAATGGGGGTATTTGGAGTTTTGACAGCAACACTGAAATGTAACGTTCACAGTTTCTGGCGTGCCATTCTGCTTTATTGTGACATTGTGTCACGCTTCTTTCTTTTCAGTGTGTGAGTGTGTACACGTGTGTGTGTACACGTGTGTGTGTGTGTGCGTGTGTCAGTCAGACTGGGGAAGTAGTGCAGATAATTAACTTACTGAAAGTGCAGATGTTGCTAAGAAGTCATGGTGTCGCTGCATGCAAGTGACCCCCCCCACACACACACACGCACACACACACACACACACACACACACACACACACACACACACACACACACACACACACACACACACACACACACACACACACACACACACACACACACACACACACACACACACACACACACACACACACACACACACACACACACACACACACACACACACGCACGCACGCACACGCACACGCGCACACGCACACGCAGCATCTGCTGGCCTCAGCTATAAAAAGCACCTTCCTTTAGCTCGCGTATGAGGAGCTCAATCTTTTCCACTTGACAGCGGCGGTGCAAGTGAAGCCATTTAGTGGCAGCTGGTTGGAGTGTGCCCGGCAGGCAGCGGTAGATGGGCTGGAAAGCCCTGTGTGCTTTAATTAATTGGAGGAGAGATTACATGGTCTTTCAACCATGTAGTTTGTCATCAGACTCCATTACAGATTGATATGAGACGCTTCTCCACGGTGTCAACTGCAATTTAGAGGACCACTAAAGTTGAAAAAGGGTGTGGAAGTTTTGTGCTTATTAGGCTAGGGTGATTTTAGGCTCTCCCAGCAGGGGGGGGGGGGGGGGGGGGGGCACAGATTATTATTATTTTTGAGTGGTGCGCAACCACTCCAAGGAACAGCAATGTCCGTGTTAATGTCCGTGTTAATGTCCGTGTTAACCTAGGTATGTGACTATGTGTGTGACTATGAGTACCAGTAGGGGCAAAAGTGGCACTGTTGTGCCAGAAACAGAGACAGAGAGATAGTGCTGCACTGTTGCCTGCTAATGAGAGAGAGAGTGGGGGGAGTTGCACCACTCAGTTCACACGGGAGTGATTTTTTCTTAGGGATACCAAACACATTATGTAGTGGCTAACAAACAAACTTGCCACTCGGCTAGTCGGGGCATAGGGAAACCGTCTTTGACGCGTTAAGTAAATCATTGAATGTCCAAACAGTGCAACCGCTGTTGGGTGAGGTTCCCATTTATTATGTTTACCACCAGGAAACAGCATAGTTTATCAAATGCATGTAAATAACGGTAAAAACCACATAATCTCCCCCTTTGTGTACCCGTGCCATGCCTCCCTCGGCTCCTTCACCTGTGATCCTTATCACCATTCATGCGGCACTCCTCCCCCCAAGGTGAACCCGCCCACAACCGGCTCAAGGCACCTAGGCAGAATGGCTCCTTCAACATACTATTTTATTCACAATTAATGGCTAAGTTATGGAATATAAACAACTAAGTATGCAAGACAAGTATGTATTTTTCTAGACACTATGATTTATTTACTCATTTTGGAGCCAATCAACATGCGAGTCATGTCAATGTCAATCCTGTAATGTTGCAAAACTGTTCATTACCAGGCATGAATGAAAAGAAACTGGAGGTTATATAATAATCATGGTTATTTAACCATAACATCTGCGATAGATCGCATGTGAGAACATCCCAATTGTTCCATTTTTGTATTTATTTTGTGCGGCTTTTTGCGAACGAAGTGAGCACTAACTATAGAAGCTGGCCAAAACTGTCTGTCTGTGTGTCTGTCTGTGTGTCACGCTGTAACGCCACCCACCCGCCACCAGAGGGCAACTGAAATTGGAACGATACAGAGGTGTGTGTGTGTGTGTGTGTGTGTGTGTGTGTGTGTGTGTGTGTGTGTGTCAGTCAGACTGCCACACCAGCTTTGTTCGCTTCCCGCGTCTCACTTGTTTATACAGGAACAGACTGACAGGCTGACAGGAAATGGGGGAGAGAGATGGGGGGTGACATGCAGTAAGGGCCGTCGGGATCGGGAGCCGAACCCGCGGCACACTGCCAGACTCGGGCTACCGGCCAAGATGCCTGGACCGCTGAGCCCAGGCCCAATTTGCCTGTTGCTTTAAGGCCACGGGCTAAAACGGGCCACGAGCTAAAACCCCTCTGCGACTTCCGCTTCTCACCTCAGGTAAACCCTTTTCTTCTGCAAAAGCAAGCGAGAAGGGCCACCCGCGAATCTATCGCAGATGTTATGGTTAAATAACCAAGGTTATTATATAACCTCCATAATAGCTATGTGTTACGGTAGCTAGCTCGTTTGGGTACGAGCTATATGTAGCGGCAACCAGCTCGTTTTGGCTACGAGCTATATATAGTGTTTGCAGTTGCATGCTAACCCTCGCCGTAGCAATGTTAACACTCGCTTAACACTCGCTTATAGTTTGGTTTGATAGCATATATGCTTAGTTTGGTTTGCCAGCTTATGCTGCCCTGGCCATGAAAGCGGGGGCAATGATAAGCTAGTGTGGCTAACGCTTTTTCAGTTTTTCTGAAAGTGTGCGGCCACTCGTCCAGCTTGTGAGGCTATTTGGACAAGTAATCTTTCTCTCTTAGTGAGAACACAGCCTGGTTCGTTCTGTAAAGGCAGAAGAAAAGGAAATGGGTTGAGAAGCGGAAGTCGCAGAGGGGGTTTTATCCCCTCGCGCGGGCGCAAAGCAACAGGCCACGGGAATGTATGAATACAGTTTTCTGTAAAATGGAAATATTGGGATGTTCTCACATGCGATCTAGAAGCAGATGTTAACAGTTAAAATAACGTATAAATAAGTTAAAGGCCTATTCATAGTCTGGATTTTCGGCGGTGAGGTGACCACCGGAGCTGAAATAACATTGAGCGGTGGTGAGTAAAAACAGAGAGAAGGGCTGGAGCGGTGGCGGTGGTTTGCTCTTCACCGCGGCTCGTGACATCATGTTGTAGTTCGGTGGTCACCTCACCACCGAAAATCTAGACTATGTATGAGCCTTAAGGGGCATCCCCCTAAAATCGCCTAGGTGTGCCGGAGTTGTCTGCAAAATGCAGGTATAGCCCCGATGTGGTCGTGTTGAGCAACTAAAAGACCACTTCACCACTTTTCAACCTATCGTCATATAATTGGTCCTCCTCAGCTTATGTTCATGATAAAATAGCATCCTACTCAGTCTGTCTCTCATAGGAGGGCTGTGGGCAGTTCAGAAAGATTTTTTGAAAACGTATATATATTTTGTAATAATTTCTTTCCACGATTTTATATTATCAATTATCTAATGTGATCCTGAGCTCTACACACCCTCCGCCAACCTGGGGAGAGCAACGGACTTGAACTCATGCTTCCTTCATGCATGAGTGTCCAAGTCGCTCCTTTACACCTGACAGGGGGGAGTTTCCCTGGTTGGACGTAGCGTGTGGAAGGAACACGTTATTCCAACCAGTTCCTTTCCCCTCCATCAGTTTAGAGACCAGGGTTACTGCATTTTTTGTGAGGGTACCTACCCTAGGGGACATGGGGAGAACATACAAACTCCACACAGAAAGGCCCTTTCGCCAACCCCGCCTCGGGTATGGGCACTGATTACGCCCAGCGCCCACAGCGTCCCGAGCGGGAAGTTTTTTGAAAACATATTTAGATATTTATTATCCTGAGAAGTTGAGAATGATGGCTTCCATTTTCGCATTGCAACTTTTCAAGAATAGAAAGCCTGCCGTTTCTATTAGCTTGGATTCCCCATCGATGATGTCACTGGAAGACAGGTTTCTGAACTGCCCATAACTCTCCTTATATGAGACACAGACCGAGTAGATAGATTTATAATTTATTTTAGGACCAATTATATGAAGACGGGTTGAAAAGTGGTGAAGTCGTCCTTTAAGTATGTGGCGATCTTTACAACTGTATTTATATATTTACAGCTATTACATAGAGATAAGTAGGTAAAGGAATGCACAAACAAATGAAGGTATACTATGAATGAATGAGTGAAAGAGAAAACAAGCAAGATGCATTATTCGCCTATTTACATATTATAGAATTTCAACAATGCCTCTGAACGTTGAATTTGCTATAACAGCTCGATAGTGATCTAAATAATTAGTTACAGCTGAGTAAGCCCTCAAGGTGGGAGACACCATCGCCAATGGCAGTTTAGCAAACCGAACTAAAATAAGTGAATGATGTTTATCTCAACACCACATGCATTATTAATATTATTAATTTGGGGGTTTTAATGCTGTGACGCTGGAACAAAAGAAATACAAATGACAAAAGGAGCGAAGAGAGACACGTAAAGGCTACGGCAGGTAAGATACAAAGGGATAACAGGAGATACAAGACAAGAAAGAGCAAAATAGCCATTTAATGTTTCATTGTGATTTCATTGCATTATTAATATTAACTATAACTGGATTTCTGAATTATTATTGTTATATATTATTTTGCCTTTGGAGCTAAGCAATTTTATCTGATAGAAAGAGTGTTCTTTTAAGTATAGTAAATATATCAAATGAATATAGCAAATGAATAGATAACTCTATTATTGCAAACCACGACTGCCTTCGAGATTCAGCCAGGCTCAATTTAGTGGCAACATTATCCACTCTCTGTATGTATTCAGTCATCTCAGGGCACTTTTGTGGGTTATCCTATTTTGGGCGGGAACCCCTTTTGGTGTTAGCTATTGAAAAATAGCAGATCTACAAGCTCATAGCGTGCCACCGAGTGGCGCGCTACGAGCTTGTAGGTCTGCTATTTTTGAAAAATCGAAGAACCACTGACATAGAAACATAGCTTTTTCAGAAAACTGTCAGGATGTAGAAGACATTTTTAGAATCTGATCTCAGGTCAAAATGGGTTATTGTCTCCTTCTTATTGTCTTTTTCCATGATGACAGTCCTTTTAACTTGCTCAGGCACACAGCTCTTGCTGCTGATAATTGAGGTCTGCAACACACACACACACACACACACACACACACACACACACACACACACACACACACACACACACACACACACACACACACACACACACACACACACACACACACACACACACACACACACACACACACACACACACACACACACACACACACACACACACACACACACACACACACACACACACACACACACACAAAACCAGCCCCATTAAATTTCAGTATAGGGGCACTGTTTGCTTGAACACCAACCAGGTACAATATTTTAACCCAGTGAAGTTGAGGAGGTAATTGCAGAGAGACACGCACATGTACGTCTCCCTTTCTCTCTGTGTGTGCGCGTGCGTGCGTGCGTGCCTCTTGCATCTATATCTTCCCTTAAAGTCACTCACATACAAGAGATATGGTCTCTTTGGAGCCTGACATCTCATACCAAATCTTGAAAACAGATCCCTGACAGAGGAGAGGCATGCGATGCAGCCAGGCAAAGGCATGTTGACAGCTAAAGCATAGTAAATAAATACCACTTGTCTTTTCTTCTTTGCGTGATTCAAAATAAAGTTGTGCACTTTGGACAACCTTTTCCACGGCTGAGACAATTCAGTGGGGAGCGATTTAAGGATTTCAAAGTTTAATCGGCTCCATTTTGAAGTTTTTCTCTTTAATTGACACTTTCATCTACTTAAAGCATTGTTTGACAATCCCCCAGGGGAGGCCGAGATTAAACATTGTTTTAGCTGTTGGCATTTCTTTGAAGAGTTTGAGAATGCACTTTGAAAGATGATAGCTGAGAAATGAGAAGGCAAAAAAGTAACCCACATGACTTAATCATCAAAACTTGAAAAGGAAAATACCTTACCAATAACTTATCGAAATGACAAAATGTCTATCCTCTTTTTTTTGGTTTGAGAAATCAAAATTTGCCATAGTTACACTTCATTCATCTTTTATGATCAGAGGATTTTTCTTTCCTTTATTCTTCCAAAGGCAATGACTGCCACAACCCATTTGTGTCACACTGCTCCATCTGTGACAGGTTCAGTCAAAGAAATAGTATAATCTCACTTAACTTCCATTTGTTAGTCCAGACACTTACTTCTGCCCATCCCATAGAGATACTTATAGACTATTGTGGTTGCTTCAGTCTGTTTTATTAGCCAGTAATCCTTTGGACAAATGGAACTGCGATCAGTTAAGATTATCACCTCGGCATTGGCACGTTTCTACAGTGGGCAACAATAGCAGTACCATAACACCTGACCATGTCTCACATTCCTTTGGAGTAAAACAATACGCTTTTGCAGTTACGAGCAGAATTACGGTCTAATTTTACAGACACAATTGACATTAGCGTACTAATCCAATTAGTGTAGAGATGATGAGGGAGGGATTTGAGGGCTTTGTTAAGTATGTCGGGTGACATTTTCGGGAACAGGTGTCGTCTCTCTGACCGCACAGAGTCCATTTCCCCAAACCGAGAGACACAAATACCACTAAGGTTAATGTATTCTTCATGCAACCCACATGCAAGTATAAATTGGCCTTGCCTATATATATACACTTTGTCGAGTTTCCTTCCAGGATGAAATACATGCCGGCAGAAACAAATCATGTACAGTATGATATTTACTGATTAACCCATTTTGACCTGAGATCAGATTCTAAAAATGTTTGTCGTTCTTCGATTTTTCAAAAATAGCAGACCTACAAGCTCGTAGCGCGCGCTATGAGCTTGTAGATCTGCTATTTTTCAATAGCTAAAGCATAACATAATGCTAACACCAAAAGGGGTTCCCGCCCAAAATGGGTTAATACCACAACATTTTAATATAAGTGGTACTTTTTTTTGAAAGATATAGTTAATAAGTCTTTGAATACCTGCCCATAACACTTCTATAAACTGGATCCTCCATGCTTTTGAGACATCCAGACAAAAAAACAACTGACAAACTTTTAATATCTACTCATCAGTCCAAGAATGCCACTAAAGACAAACTTTCTCCTCTTAGTAATTGACTTAATTGCCCCTCAGGATGAAAGAAAGAGGCAATAAAGGCAAATCTATAACATGTAACACGTACTCAGTACATGATATCTTTGATACAGTACATTGTACTTGATACAGTACACTGTACTGTACAGTACACTGTACTGTATCAAGGATAGTAAACGTTTGTAAAAGAGAGAGGGCAGTGACATGCACATGCTTTCTTACACAGTGTCGTGACTTGGTCTGCACTGACCGAGTCTCATCAAAGTCTTGCCTATTAGTTAAATCTCAGACGATTAAATGTTGTTAGCGGAGGCCAACTGAGTCTCAGCACCGTAATTAAAGAAAAACAGCGTGCATCATTCCGTGCCAACAACTGGGTGTCATGCGCTCATCTCGGACCAGCTGGTAGTGGGACTAACACTTAACCGGTGGAGGATTTACCAAGCGAGGTCCCGGGAATGTGCAAGTTAACCGTCTTGTAATGCCAAGGGGTCCTTCCACATTAGATCAGCACAGGGGCAGCGTGTGGATATACTGGAGCTCCTTCCTGGCATGTTCCTTAATGTGGGTGTCACTGGATTTGCAACTTGAGTATGTCAGTGTCCAGTATGAGTTAATTTAGTGTAGGAAACAACAGTGGTGGAAAAAAGTACTCACGTGTTTTACTTAAGTAAACATATCAATCAGACACCTCACCATGTACAATACAAATCCTTATTATAGTACCTAGACAAGTAAGACGCGTGAACGCGGGAAGCGAACGCAGCTGTTGTGGCAGTCTGACACACATACACACAGAGAGCTTTTTTTCCTCTTAATTTTTTTTCTTTTCTTTTTATTTATTATTATTTCTTATTATTAGTATTTTTTTATTTTATTTCTTTTAGGGGTTTTTGTCATGCGTGCGATGCACGTGCGTGCGATGCACGTGCGTACGATGCACGTGCGTGCGTGCATGTGTTTTTGTGTGTGATACAGCTGCGCCCTCTGGTGGCGGGCGGGTGGTGTTACAGCGTGACACACAGACAGACACACACACAGACAGACATGATCTGCTGGGTCTCATAGTAAATGCTCACTGCGTTCGCAACTACCTACTGGTAGTAATAAGTAACTTTCATGTTATACGGAAGCTCCGCGACCCGTTTTTCCTCCCGGAATTTTCACCAGTAGAAAATCCCGGGAGTAAAGGATTTCAAAATGTACTTGAGTAAAAGTACAAAATGTACTTAAAGTACCAAAAGTAACTAGTACTGCTCATCATGCAGAATGGGCCATTTCAAGTTTTCAAATGTATAATAGTCTTTTGAAAATAGCAGATCTACAAGCTCACAATGCGTCGCATCGCGTGTTGTGAGCAGTACATCTGCTATTTTCCAATGGCCGAACCGAAAGTATAATATTTGCATCCACGATGTAGAAGGAAAAATATTGGAAATTGGAAATACTGAAGTACAAATACCTCAAAATTGTAGGCTACTTATAAGTACAGTACTTAACTAAATGTATTAGTTATATTTTCACCACTGGGAAACAAGCATAAAATGTGGAGTCTAAATCTAGAGCGATATGTATAATTATTACTCTCCATAGTAGGCTACGTCAGGTATAACCTAGTATTACTGCTGGATGTGTAGGCCTATACTTTAGGACGGTTTTGATGAATTGAACAAGGTGGACCCTCTTGTAAACAAGTGTAATGCTTAATTGGGTCGTCCACTCACAGTTAACAGTCTTTGTATTGAGTTTGTGCTTGAAATGTACTGTAATTCTGCAAACTGTTAATAAATATTTCAATCAATCAATCAATCAAGCAATCAATCAAAACTACCCTCTTCATGCTAATGACAGGATGCCATTTCAATAAAAAAAAAACGTATATGCACAATATACGAGTTCCCGCATTCCCAATAATGGTGGAGGAAATACTCAGATTTTTTTACTTAAGTATAAAGTAGCAATACCACAACATAGAAATACGTGAAGCTAATTAAAAGATAATTAAGTGTACTACTTGAATAAATGTGCTTACCGGTAGTTACTTCCCACCACTGTCATTTCATCTGTTTGTGACAACACTTTACATGAAGTCGAGTCAATACCAAATCACAGCATTACACTGACAAACATCAGTCATCAGTGTTTGCTTTGCATTGTTATTGTCCAATAAATATTAAGATTTTATACGACCATGGCCCTTTTTCTTACTGGATATAAGGCCTACCTCACCATGCCGTGCCGGCCGGGTGGACTGAGAGTGGACTCACAGTGGAGCCTTCAAATATTATAAGAACCACACCCCGTCGACGCGCACCCCGAGTCTAATTACCATAAACAGAATCTCATTCCCATGTCCTCACTCGTCGTCTCATTACTGTACATCAAACCAACACGGGCCAGAGCCAGTGTTCAGACAACCCAACACCTCGGGCCGGGCCGTTGTTCCTGCCTTAGATTAACCCATTCTGGGCGGGAACCCCTTTTGGTGTTTCTTTCAAGCATTATGTTATGCTTTAGCTATTTCAAAACAGCAGATCTACAAGCTCGTAGCGCGGCACCGAGTGCCGCACTACGAGCTTGTAGGTCTGCTATTTTTGAAAAATCCTTAAAATGTGGCACAGGGGCCAGGCGGTGGCGTAACCGTCTGGGCACCCGACTGGTAATCCAGTCGCAGTGTGCCGCGGGTTCGACTCCCGAGCCCGACACGGCCTTTAC
Source organism: Electrona antarctica (assembly GCF_951216825.1). NCBI lineage: Eukaryota > Metazoa > Chordata > Actinopteri > Myctophiformes > Myctophidae > Electrona > Electrona antarctica. Next base: position 55,119,761 of record NC_136810.1, read on the forward strand.
TGCATGTCTTCCCCCATCTCTCTCCCGTTTCCTGTCAGCCTACTGTCTGTCCCTTCAAAAAAAACAAACAATAAAAGGCGTAAGCCGCAAAAAAATATCTTAAAAAAAAATGTGGCACAGATCTTTGAATATATATTCTTTCAGAGCGAACGCTTTTAACTCAAACCAGCATATTTTAAGATGGGGGTCGGCGGCCAAATACAGATCATTCTGAGGGTCCTTGACAGGAAAAAGGACATAGAAACATGAGGTTTCTCATGAAAACCGTCAGGATTTTAGAAGACATTTTGTAGAATCGAACTCAGGTTTAAATGGCTTAATGATGTTCCGAGGCCTCGGCCTAGCAGGTGAAAATGTGCTGCTACAATTATTCTGGCGTCGGGAAATAACAGCCCACCAAATGGCGCTGTCAGCCCTCGAGTTTAATTGCCTTGGCACCGGTGCCAACTATAATCACCTGTCACGGCAAAACACAACGGCTGCATCTGTTTACACGTCTGTCAAGAGTTGCTAGTACTATGCATGCACGCCGTCTTCAAGAGGAGGAGGAGGAGAGACGCAGCGTCAGTGGGAGTATACGTGACCCCAGTCATATATAAGGTCGTATGTCTGTCCCCCCCCTGCTTCGGGAAGGCCCTCCTCGCTCTGCAGGGAGTCCTGAAGAGCAATAAGGTGGATTTACCCCAAAAAATAATAAAGCAACGCTTTTCCCACTGCTGTTTTATAGGCCTATACTTGATATTGTGCACACAGAAGGGCATCCGAGTGAAACGTTAATTAACCCATTTAGACCTGACCTCAAAATTATTATTATTTTTTTTTTCTGAAATAAATATTTTCACGATTTTTCAAAAATAGCAGACCTACAAGCTCGTAGCGCGCCACTCGGTGGCGCGCTATGAGCTTGTAGATCTGCTATTTTTCAATAGCTAAATTATAACATGTTTAAAACACCAAAAGGGGTTCCCGCCCAAAATGGGATAACCCGAGATCATCCTAAAAGACGTTGTTGGGAGGCCTTCAGGGCATTTTAGCAAAAAAAGAAAATGCAAGATTGAACTCGGGAGATTTGTTTCCAAAATGCAGTCGTCATTGCTCGGACTTTAAGTACTTAATTTAGGAGCCTCACCGCTCTATGTTCACTCTACTTTGAATATACCGATATATACAGACTCTGTTCTGTGAAAATGGTGTGTTTATAACAGAACCATTAACAAGCGCTCGCGCGCACGCACGCACGCACGCACGCACGCACGCACGCACGCACGCACGCACGCACACACGCACACACGCACACACACACAGCTCCAGATCTGATCTGACCCCCTGCTCGTCCACCAGAAGTGGCCTCTGACAGCAGCAGCTGGGGCTCCCGCCCCCCCCCCCTCTCCCACCCCTCCTCCTCCCCCTCACCAGATTGATGAAATTTTCATAACCACCTATCCCCAAGTCATAGTTCACCTTCAACATAATTTATGACCCAGCTCCGGAAGCCTTGAACAGACAATATGCTCACCGTGAGATGAGCTGGGACAAGTTAACCCGTTCTGGGCGGGAAGGGAACCCCCTTTTGGTGTTTATAAGCATTATTTTATACTTTAGCTATTGGAAAATAGCAGATCTACAAGCTCATAGCGCGGCACCGAGTGCCGCTCTACGAGCTTGTAGGTCTGCTATTTTTTGAAAATTTGTGAAAATGTGGTGCATATCTTTGAATATATATTCTTTCAGAGCGAACATTTTAATTTCACTCAAATCTTTTCTTCCTGGAACAACATATTTTCAGATGGGGGTCCGTGGCCAATTACATATATTGACCATGACATGAAAATGTTTGAGAACAATAACTGACATAAAAACATAGGGTTTTTCAGAAAACTGTCAGGATTTAGAAGACATTTTGTAGAATCGTTCCCAGGTCAAAATGGGTTAACAATGAGATGAGCATGCAGCTCACTGCTTCGCTGTACTGTAGTTTTATCACAGTGCAGCGCTGATGTTTGCCTTTTTGATACTGTACTGTACTATAGTACTGTACTTTACTTGCCAATGTTCTGCATTGACTGCTTACATTGATTTATTTTTCATTCATTATTATGGGCTCTGTGGGAACCCGTTTCAAACCCTTGGTTTTTGGAAAAGTTTGTGGACCAAATTAATAGTAGATACAGTATATATGAATCCAAAGAACATTGTGTGTTTTTAAAATCTGTAGCATTACAAAATATATTATGATCATCTGTTGAGATCAAGTTTAGTGTTTCCTATGAAGAACATGCGTTTTCCATTTACGTTCCTATTATCAAATCTAAAACAATGTCACGTATGTGGCATTATGTAGGAATTTATATCCAATGTCTCTACTTATGGACCATTTAAGTTAAATACGTTTACGTACTTTTATGACAGCAATGTAGAGCATTAACAAATAAAACATTACATACAGTACGGTAACATGCAGTGATTCTGTATGTTACATTCTGCTGTAATTTATATAAAACATATCCTCTCATATATGGGGCTTTATAACCACTTTAACCCTGGCATTCCATTGCAGCGAGACATATTGTGAACTGGCAGATCGGTTACGTTTTATAATAATTCAGAATGTCTTTGTGGTCAAGAGTCTTTCGGCGGTTAAGTGGTTAAGCCTATACTGCAACCCCCGTCATAAATCTCATGACTGACATTTGCTGTCACGGTTTTGATGCAAAATGTCTTAACCCATTCTGGGCGGGAAGTAAGGCTGAACGATTAATCGTTTTCAAACCGAAATTGCGATTTGAAACCACGCGATTAGCAAATCGCAAAGGCTGCGATAAAAAAAAAAAAATCATAATCAACCCGGAGCGCGTCTGATCCAGTATTTACAACACGGCTATACTGTGCTCTCTATTCTAACCAATCAGAAGTGTCCCTGCAGTGCATGTGACTGCAGTGCATGTGTACACGCTCGCGCAGTGCCCAAAACAAAGTCATCATTTACGTCTACTCTGCTCTGTGTCCAGTGCGTTGATGCTAATGCTACGTTGCTACCATGCAAGTCAGCAGCAGCTGAGGAGCAGATAGCGTCTGCGGAGCCCGAATAAACTTTCTTAAATCCGCACAATTTAATCCCAAAGAGATCAGGCACTTCGGGGATATGGCATTATTTTGGTTTTGACGTTACAGACGTCCAACAAGAGAGTTTTGTGCAAGACCTGTCATGGTACAGCGACAGTCAAAACATCCCGCAGCAACACCACAAACCTTCGCATGGCACGGGCGCTGTCCTGCTGTCCTGTCCCCTGTTTATTTTATTAATGCTACATTGTCGTCGTCGTCCCCGATTCTAGTGAACCGGTCCCCATTGTGGTGCATGTACATTTGTAATGATTTGTCTGAGCGAGGTCCGCGAAATTGTACCGAGATCCGAGAGCCATCATTAAAAAAAAGCTTACACCAGGACCCGTGGTGGGAAAATAGCCGGCCAACAAGCTCATAAACATTAAAGTTAAAGTTATGAGCTTGTCTTAAACCTCAGAGAAAATTATCTCTAATAATTGATAGCCTAATTCTGTCATCACATCTGTCAAAATGTAGCCTACACTTATGCAATGCATATGCTTTTATTTGGTTACAAAAATCCCACCCGTGTGAAGTGAGGGGCGCTCTTATCATCGTACATCATCATGACGTAAAATAGACACTAGGCCTATTTCTTTGCTCAGACAATGACATAAAATTGTCAATGGGAATTAAATGTTTGTGTAGGACGTTTGTGAACATACGTGCACTGGATTTGCCCCTCAAAAACAAATAAATCAATTGAACATTATATCTAAATGTGAATATTAAATGAGAATCACAATATTGTGCTCTGATGATTAGATAACTGTAGCCTAATAGCAATTGCACTTAAATAGAAAGTCTGGAAATTACATTGCATTTATGGTCTGTATCCAGAGAGCTATTTACAATTCTTACATTCTTATTGTAGTTAATTAAACACAAGTCAATTTGGTTAGTTAGCCTACATTATTTTGAGCTGTCTCACATCCTGTGAATCCTGACATCACTGCCTGGTAAAGTAAATGAATGGTATGCCATTTGGTAATGTTTCATTACTTTTTAAATGGACACAGTGAATACTAAATTGAAGCTTTACTTTTTAAGTGGTGCAACCACTTCATTATGGAGCTTTGTGTGTCTGTGGGTGGGTGGGTGGCTGGCTGGCTGGGTCTGTCCGAGCACGAAAATAGCATTTGGTTGGTTTTCACAACCAAGTGTCACTGTTGCGCAGCCTAACTGTATAGGCCCTATATGATGATTTTAGGTGTGACATTACAGTACAGTACAGTACAGTACAGTACAGTACAGTACAGTACAGTACAGTACAGTACAGTACAGTACAGTACAGTACAGGGACCGCCTGGGGACCCACACACGGTAACTCTTTCTCGACCGTTTCGGACGCGGGGCGGCTCGCCTAAACCGGGCCGGCACCCTGGGCACGTTCCTGTGGGTCTGGAAGTTTCGGGGACCCCCCCCGGGGGCGCCCACACGGAGTTGCACCACTTACTTCACACGGGTGTGATTTAAAAAAAATATATCGCGAGTCAAATCGCAATCGCAATATTGGTCAGAAAAATCGCAATTAGATTTTTTCTCAAAATCGTTCAGCCTTAGCGGGAAGGGAACCCCTTTTGGTGTTTCAAGCATCACGTTGTACTTCAGCTATTGAAAAATAGCAGATCTACAAGCTCATAGCGCGGCACCGAGTGCCGCGCTACAAGCTTGTAGGTCTGCTATTTTTGAAAATTTGTGAAAATGTGGCGCAAATCTTTGAATATATATTCTTTCAGAGCGAACGTTTTTAACTCAAATCTTTGCTTCTGGGGAGGTCCGTGGAACAACATATTTTCAGATGGGGCGTCGGCGGCCAATTACATATATTTTTGGGGGTCCTTGACATGAAAATGTTTGAGAACGATATAGAAACATGGGTTTTTCAGAAAACTCAGGTCTAAATCATGTTATGCTTTAGCTATTGAAAAATAGCAGATCTACAAGCTCATAGCGCGCCACCGAGTGGCGCGCTACGAGCTTGTAGGTCTGCTATTTTTGAAAAATCGAAGAACCACTGACATAGAAACATAGCTTTTTCAGAAAACTGTCAGGATGTAGAAGACATTTTTAGAATCTGATCTCAGGTCAAAATGGGTTAAAGAAATGAGATGCACGGATACACCGTTGTCATGTGGCCATTGTTCCTGCGGCATTCTGCAGATGTCAGAACTGTGACAACTGCAGAGCAACATACTTAACCTCTCCGTGGCCTTGGGCAGACGAGTGCAGTCCGAATTAACATTCACATTCACGTTGACACTGACCTTAACCCAGTCCCTATCCACTTAAAGAGCAGGTCAATAACCACCAGTAATTAGTGTTGGTTGGTGCGCGCACGCATGTGCGTGTGTGTGTGTACGTGTATGTATATGTGTGTGTATGTATACAGTGTGTGTGTGTGTGTGTGTGTGTGCCTGTCTGCCTCATGTAAACATTGTGGTTAAGCATCAGGGTATAACGAAGCTCCACTTGAATGTGTGTGTGTGTGTGTGTGTGTGTGTGTGTGTGTGTGTGTGTGTATGTGTATGTGTATGTGTATGTGTATGTCTCATGTAAACATTGTGGTTAAGCATCAAGGTATAACAAAGCTCCACTTGAATGTGTGTGTGTGTGTGTGTGTGTGTGTGTGTGCACGCGCGCGCGCGCGCGCGTGCGTGCGTGCGTGTGTGCGCGCTGCGTGCGTGTGTGTACCGTCACTTTAAAAGCGTTTTGTTTCCCTGGACATCACTGCAGGTTGGCAGGTATCAATACACTTTTAGTCTGACATGTTTGTGCCAGCATGGATGATTAAATGTATTTCTTGATCACCTAATAAGCACAATTAAAGCTTATTGATTAACAGGTACTCAATAAGCTTGTTATCAGATGTTTTCGGGTATCGGTTATCGAGCTCCATATACAGTACGTATACAGTAGTGTGTGTGTGTGTGTGTGTGTGTGTGTGTGTGTGTGTGTGTGTGTGTGTGTGTGTGTGTGTGTGTGTGTGTGTGTGTGTGTGTGTCAGCTTGTCTGTCTAGACTAGTAGACTTAAGAAATATTATAGATTTTAAAATGCAGTGAGATGCTGAAAACACATTTAGTTATATCACCAATATGTCAAATCTGACATTTCATTGTCTTTCACACAACGTGCCAGAGCACTACTGTGTCAGTGTCAGACACATCCCATTTAAAGCATTCATTTCAAGCGCCTAAAAATAACAAAAGCAGAATAGTCTGTACTGCTGCCTACTTCTCACTTGGCATGAAAAGAAGTCAGTCAGTAGAACTTATTCAAAGAAGGGAAGTGATGAGTTTTGCCCCAAAGTCAAATTTCAAAGAAACAAGAAATGATGACATAGTCATTATTATATTGAGCTTTTAATATTTGCTTTTATATTTGCGGCGGTGGTGGTCCACAGTAAATAAAATAGATCTACAAGCTCTCAACGTGTCGAGATATGAATATGATGCATTGTGAGCTTGTAGAATTTTATTTATTTGTTGATATTATTATATATTTTGTGAAGGAATGGTTTTCATACAAGTTTTCCATGTGACAGCAATATATTGTTCTGCAACAGTATGTCAGTTTGAGCAGATTCCATTCAAATTGGCTACTATGACAAAGTCGGACATTGTTTTAATTAAGCTACTCCAACCTCCAAGGTTTTTTTTGGGGGGGGGGTTTTAACAGCGGGAAATGTCCGACTCACTCACGCAGTTGATTTGATTTACACCCGAACACGTTGACATGTCAATCTTTCCTAAAACGAGAGTCTAAATTTTATGCGAGTTATGGATCCATTTGGTTGTATTCGTACACGCTCAGGTAGCCCATTCTCCAAACCATCATATATCGCATGATTCGCATCGCTCGTCACGCACAGGCTGTCGGTAGTGTTGACAGGCTTGGCAGGTATATATGAAGAAGTCCCGCGGTAGCCTGCGTGGGGGTCCGCGGGGTACAGGCTGTGGGGGTCCCCACGGAGTTCGGCGCGGGGCGGCGGGGGACCGCGGTAGTATGCGTGGGGTGTCCGCAAGTACAGTGACTGAGACTCAAATGTGTCACTGTGTTCTGTTACCCATTAAATCTGCGGGTCTGCTGCTGCTGACGTTACGCCACTTTTTAGCTGCGCTCCACTGTTATGCTCAAATTAGTGCCCCTAAGGAATTCTGAGGCAACACGGCTGGAGACGAGGCAGCCAATCAGAACTGCTCGACTAGTCCATGCCGTGCAGACGATGGGATGTTCTGAGTTGTTGTCAGTGTTGGCAACTGTCGTGACAGAAATAAGCTAACCAACCTCCAAAAACCAGGCAAGCAACTGTGGGGAAAATACTATCCAAGTTTTACTGGAAATAAACGGACTTGGCAACCCCGGAGTCGACTAGGTCGTGACTGGTCGCGTACATTTCTTGGTCATTCTTTAACCAGCTGCTTTCCAAGCTGCTGGTAAAAAAAAGACTATACAATACCATACTAAACTATTACTAATGTGAAACTAAAATGCATTAATGAATACCGTTGCTTGTATAACAACCATATTTTAGAGTTAGAATTGGATGGAAGTTATTACAAAATGATTGTGCAATGGACAGGTTATGACAATTAGAACAAAACATTTGGAAATTTGAATTTGATTAAAAGTTAATTTGATTAAAAGTTTGGAATAAGTTGTTTCATCCTGTTGACAAATTCTAAACAGATTCCTAATTCTACACGGACAGTAATTACAGGCCTATAGTTACAATGCACGGGTGTCTGATTCAGATGTATACTTTTAAATTGTAAGAGCAGTCAGCCATATCCATAAATCATATAGCGCCCTTTGCCGATCCACCTACACGCGCACACACACACAAACACACAGAGGGGGAATGCGCGCACGCACGCACGCACGCACGCACGCACGCACGCACGCACGCACGCACGCACGCACGCACGCACGCACGCACGCACGCACGCACGCACGCACGCACAGGGGGAATGCGCTTAAGCACACTCCTACATGGCAAAAGAAACTACTCAATCAACTTGGCGTTTATACTGTAAAATCAGGATGAAAAATGATTCTGCCAAACAAAATCTTCTGCCTTCTCACCATGATGCGCGACACAGGAGTATACTAATTGTTCTTTTAGACTGGAGGGAAGTGTTATTCATTGCCCTAAACAGCAGAGTTGGCCGAGGTGGAATCGCTCCTATGAAGACAGATCACTCTATCATTCTGAGTGGTTGGTGTGGCCTATATTGTCTGTTAGGCTCCCCACAGAATTCCTACACAGTAAAATCCACAGTGTCAATTTAACTCAGAGAGTGTACTGTAAATAGTCTAAACAAACAAAAAAGAAACACATCCTCTGCCAGTAGACTTGGGTATAAGGTGCTGAAGCCAGACGGAAACCAAATGGTCAATTAAAAGGGAGCCTCTGTCCGGCAGTGCCGTGTGAGTGTAGTGTGTAAGACGGCGTTGCAGTGCGTTGCAGTAGTGACGTAGCTGTTGACTTTGGGTCCCTTTTCCTGGGTTGGGTACAACTTCTCAAATGTATAATAGATAGGCTATGTTGACAGTGTGAATCTGTCTTTTGTTGGGTACAGGTCATCCTGTTATTCTGACCTTCTGTGTGAGGTTTTGTTCCACTCTTACAAAAGGACAGCTGCAATTACTGTCTCAACAGTTTATCAAGATGAGTTGATCATATCCGGTCTGTAGTCCGGATCACCTAGAATAGATTTAGGTGTTTCATTTTGAACATTTTTTTCCTTTTCCACAGATCTCCATTCCCCTTTCATTATTTGATTTAGTGAATTACATTGTAATATACATTACAGTACATATGTAAACACTTGACTACAGGACTGAGTACTGACTGACTAGACATAACTCAATGTTGTCCTACTTGAGTGATTTTATGGCCTAAAGATTTTGTAAACTTAGATTGCCGAATCCTTTCAAGTTTTATTAAACACTGACAAAGGTACAGTGTACACAAACATTTGCTGGGCAGGTCTGCTGTACACGATAGTGGCATATTTCTGTATAAGCAGCAGAATGTTATCACTTTGGCAGTAAAACCACCGTGCCACCGTTGTTCTACAAATGACTAATGAACACTTCGCATAGCAATCCCCAAGTCGGAATGCAAGAAGATAAGATATTTTTCCAAGCCTGATTTGTACTTTTCCTGAACTTACAGATCTGTTATTTTCAGTGACACTATCACGTGACTGAATATACAAGTTAAACATCAGTGTGTGTTAACCAAGTGCCACCTAGTGTCAATTCTGTGATCCTTCTGGGATTCAGTACTCTGAGTCTGGATAGCAGGCTTTTAGTGTCATGCTGAAATTCAAAGATAGGATAATTGTACACCTACCGACCCCCCCCCCCCCAACACTGTACAATACGGTAACAGGTCAGGTCGCCCCAATTCCATCTCGCCCCAGCTTTTTTCCACCGACCTCACGCCGACAGCTCGGTGCGGCGGTTCTTGTATTCTTTATTTTGTTTTACTGAGAATAAGGTTAGAAATAAGTTTAGGGTTAGGCATAGTTTTACTGGGTTTAAGTTTAGGAATAGGGTTAGGTTTAGGCATTGTTTTACTGAGGTTGAGGTTAGGAATAAGGTTAGGTTTAACCGTTTAAGCATAATTTACTTAGATTACTTTAGGAATACCAGGCCGCGCTATTCCGCCGGCTGTACGCCCGGGGCGAGTTGGTAAAGGGGCGAGCAGTCTCGTATTCGTACAATACTAACCCAAAAAATAAAAGCACCATGTCTTGTCACAGCTGGCTCCTGGCAATAGAAACCTGACTGTGGGCCTGAAGGATGGAAGTGGGGGAACAAGTCTGATATTTATAATTTCAGCATCTGAAATGACACACCACCTTAAATGACATGACTCTCCTGTCTACCCCGAGCTCTGTAACAAGAACCAACCATTTTTTGATTTTGCTCAGCAACAGAATCTGACCCGCTGCTCCCAGTGACACTCATCTGAATAAATTGAATAAAAGCCAAGACAGGAGATGTTTTGAAAGGGGAAATCTCCCTATATTACAATGGGTGGAGAGGGGAAGGTAAAAAAAAGAAAAAGCGGTGTGGGCTCTCCATGCTCGTCTGATCATGTGCTTGACAGTTCCGCGCGCGGAGGTCTGGCACGGCCTGTTGAACAAAAGGTCGGCAGGCATCATGGAACTCAACGACAGGCCGACTCCCTGACAGGTCCGGCGCTGACAGACACACATTTCACTTCATCGACGACCAAGCCGCCAGCCTAACCGCCAGCGCACCAAACCGCCATGACCCGCCTCAACCCTGCGCTCCTGCTAAAGAGTGAGGGGGGGGGGGACTGGGTCAGAGGTTAGGGCTTAAAGAAGCAGCCATGAGAAGAGAACGTTACGGCCCAGTGATTGCTGTGTAGCAAGGCCAAGAGCCCCCGTTGGCCTGACATGTAGTGAACTCATTCTGTCTGTCCGGCCAGAAGCCATGCAGCTCATCTCACGGCAGGCAACTAAATTAGACCCATTGCCAATTCATGAAAAGACAAGACAAGACAAGACATATCTGACAGTTTGCCTGTCAAATTCCCCTGGATGTAAACCAGTGAAGCTCTTCATAAATATAGGCCTACACATGTAAAGTTAGCCTCGGATGGAGCACTGAAAATCGGCCAAGTGGCTCCTTATAGAAACATGATTATTGGTAAAGGAAATGAAGGAATTCTTTTTGGAAGTGCAATTTAGGGCGCATAATATACTGTAGGTCAAATATACAGTGAACAGTACCTTTTCTTTGCCAACATTATGGTTAGGAACGGTCTGCAATGAAAATGAATTGTTTGCATTAGGCCACTATAGTCACTCACATTCCGTACTCAGCCAATCAAATCGTCACAATTATGTCATTCCGGCCAATCACTTTTGGCGTCTTCACTTTTCTGCCCTCACATTTATCCTCAATATGTACTTTTGCTCAGCCAATCAAAATAATCGCCAATCATCATCCAATGTTTGTGTTCACACAAACTCTCAAAGCTGGACATACTCTTGATGACACCTCTTTTTATCCCACGATATCCCATGGGAGAGTTTTCCCGGGCCGGACGTATCGCGTGGAAGGAACACGTTATTCCAAACAGTTCCTTTCCCCTCCATCAGGTGCCTCGGCTGGCCAGGTAGTTTAGAGACCAGGATTACTGCATGTTTTTGTGAGGGTACCTACCCTAGGGGACACGGGGAGAACATGCAAACTCCACACAGAAAGGCCCTTTTCGCCAACCCCGCCTCGGGAATGGGCACTTATGACACGGAGGCGGAAACACGCCGCCAGCACCCACCCACATGTGAGCGTCCCGAGCGGGAATCGAACCCAGGACCTTCTAGCTGTGAGGCGACAGCACTACCGACTGCACCACCGCGCCCCCTCGCTCTTGATCACATGGCTACGGAGATAATGTACAGGTATACCGTTATGAGTGAGGTTTTGGGAAAAATCTGTAGGAGTAGTAGTAACAAAAAATGTGTATAATCGTTCTCACGGTGACGCTATAACTGGGCGATGTGACGAAACTTTGGGCAAAGGTTCTGCTCTGGCCTCCGGGGAGTGTACGTGTGTGCACTAGTCTGTGCACGGTTTCACACCGATCGGTCAAACGGTGCCCGAGATTAGCTGCTCACAGACAGAAGCACGCAAGCATACACACACACACACACACGGGCAAAACCATGTCTCGGCCACCATGCCTTCGGTCCATATTAATGATAGTGTCAGAGCACTTGGAATGGCTTAGGGTTGACGACAGCATCTTGCAATGGGCCTGGTCTACAAGATTCGCTACACCACCAAGATACCCATGTACCTGTCTAAATACTTCCTTAATGTCAACGAAGTGCACACCCACAACACCAGAGGGAGTTCAACAAATCACGTTCACCCCAGATTCGGCTCAAACAAGGGGTTAAATTAATTTCGCTCCTATGCCACTAAAATGTGGAACGCCCTACCAACAGCTGGTAAGAAATGTGAATCTCTAGACTCCTTCAACACCTATACGGACGGCTGCAATTCAAAACTGGCCCCTGTAAAAAAGCCAAAGCCCCCCCCCCCCCCCCCCCTTTTCCATACTGTACCATTTTTTGCTTTCTTTAACTGTAGTATATATGATTATTTCCTTTTTCATAGAAGTGTATATTTGTACGTCTTTAAATGTTCTGATGAATTGAAAATGGAGGACCCTGATGTAAACAAGTCTCAGTGCTTTTCTGGTTTCATGCTCGGTTTTTGTATTGACTTGTGCTTTCTTTTGAAATGTACCCATTCTACATACTGTGAATATACTGTGAATACAATTGAATCAATCAAAACCTGTACTATCCTTGAACTGTACTCATTCTGCAACCTGTTTAAAATTTCAATCAATCAAAGCAGAGATTCTCTACTGCAGAGCCCAGAGAAACAGATTATTCAGGAAAGAACTACACATCCCACAATTCAGCACCGCGCATGCGTTGAATGTCGACGAATACAGGAAATGTGTTGTTGTTTATACTAGCAACGGTCGTTGTGGACTTTATGGTTGTGGAGTATAAAGATGATAACTGCCAGAACGGTAAGAAAATGTAACAAAGAAATAAAAATGGAATGCCTAAAATAGTACCACGATTGTCTTTGAAGTTATATCTAACTGTTGTATTTCGTTTGAGCTGCGACTTGTTTAATAATATTGTTGCAAATAATGCTAAGCCATTAGCCAAGCACAAATGCACAATGTGTACCGTTACAGCCTACATGACCGTTATCTTACAGTATTGATTGAAATTTGTATTCAGTTAGCAGAATGGATACATTTCAAACGAAAGCACAGCGACTGCTACAAGGATAAACCAGAAAAAGCACTAAGACTTGTTTACATCAGGGTCAATTCCTCAAAACAGTGCAGAATAAACTGATGGATCAACGCTGAATCTGATTTACAAAGAAATACTATTTTATTGTTATTATTATCCAGAGCGATTTGCAAAGTGCAAAGATTGGAGAAAGAGTGTTCAGTGAATCAAGAGCAAGACGCTACAACAGTAGTAGAACTTAATAACAAAATAGGCACTTCAACTTACTGTTTATTTTTAGTGTAGGCTACGCTCTGACGCCAAGGTTGTGTTGGATTGACGACATCATGTGAACTGATTCTTCTCAGGGTGAAGTGCAGCACCATGTCCATGTTTGTTGACGAGACCGCAGCAGATGTGCCAGTCAAAGACATTAACCTGAGTTTCTTCTCCCAAGCTGGGGCACAAGGTTAGTGAATTATCCCTGCTGTAATCATGGAACCCAGATCACCTGCCATCAACCTATTACACCTGCATCAACCTACAGTATTACTGCAAAGCCCTTTTTTCACTTTTACCAAATTTCAACGCTGTTTTTTTAAGCGTTTTTGCCAGGTTAGCTAAGTAACAACTGGGTCTTTGAAAACATAGCGTTTTGTGAAACTATGGCGCCAGGTTAGGCAGCGGTGGCCGAACGGATAGCGGCGCGGCCTTGATACCGGAAGGTTCCTAGTTCGAATCAGCCGTCCGACACGTTAAAATTACCACCGCTGAAGTGCCCTTGAACAAGGCATTGAACCACTACGATGAAATGTGTTCTATGAGCAGGGCCTGGCTGGAAACAAGTTCTTGAGCTTAGCCCAGATACCCTGGGTAAATATAGATTTCATTTCATTTCATTTCATTTCCCAAGCAACTATGGGTGCTGCTTGCAGTCCAGGGTTGCCAACTTGCCAGGTTAGCTTTTGTGCCAGAAACAAGCAACCAGGTCTATGAAAACAAGCCCAAACAAACCCTTCATACATATAATACAGTGGCTATTTGAAAATAACACATCTGCAAGCTCACAACGCATCGCTGTGCACGAGCCTGCGTAAGTGTTACTTTTCCTGTTCATAGCCCCCAACGGGTATATGGACTAGTTTTCAATAATTTTCCTTTTATCGCCTATTCACCTTTTTTTCCCTTTCTTACATTGTAGAGGTTTGTTTTGGCACCACTTGTGAGTACATACAATACCGTGTATTGGCTTACACAGACCTCATCATTTACCCCAAACCCTTCTTTCTACTGACAGAGTCACTGGTGAATCAGAATGCCAGAGAGAGGCAGGCCATCTCGCGGGTGTCCAGGGAGGAACTGGAGGACAAATTCCTGCGCCTCCATGAGGAGAACCTGCTCCTCAAGCAGCATGGCCACAACCAGGAGGACAAGATTAAGAGGTGAGACAAACACAGTCTACATTAAGTCTAAATCCTCCAGTTTTTTTAAGTACCCATGTTTCAGTGGTGCTCAATATTTCATGTCAAGGACCCCAAAAACTATATGTAATTGGCCGCCGACCCACATCTGAAAATATGTTGTTCCAGGGAGCCTCCCAGAAGCAAAGATTTGAGTTAAAAACGTTCGCTCTGGCCTGGGCCATGGCTCAGCGGTCCAGGCACCTTGGCTGGTAATCCAGTCTGGCAGTGTGCCGTGGGTTCGACTCCCGATCCTGACGGCCTTTACTGCATGTCTTCCCCCCCATCTCTCTCCCCATTTCCTGTCAGCCTACTGTCTGTCCCTCCATAAAATATATAAAATAAAGGCGAAAGCCACAAAAAAAAAAAAAAAAAACGTTCGCTCTGAAAATTTCACGATTTTTCAAAAATAGCAGACCTACAAGCTCATAGCGCGCCACTTGGTCAGGCGCGCTATGAGCTTGTAGATCTGCTATTTTTCAATAGGTTTGACGTCTTTTTGGGGGGGGTCATTATTAATCCAGAATAGCCTCTTTTATATTTACCGTACATTAGCTTCCCCGTCGCTATAGGCAACGCTTTCTTACGCTGTGGTCGGCCGATTAAATGTCTCCCCTCCGTCCACTTCCATTATAATCGCGATCTTTAGCTGCGTTTTTCTCTGAATTGAATCTCAGATTGAGGTGGATGTTTAGGAGCTCAATACACAATCTGCTCGACCTCAAGATTACTATATTAACCCATTCTGTTCGGGAACCCCTTTTGGTGTTTTAAGCATTATGTTATACTTTAGCTATTGAAAAATAGCAGATCTACAAGCTTGTAGGTCTGCTATTTTTGAAAAATCTGGAAAATGTGCCTGAAATCATTGAATATATATTCTTTCAGAGCGAGTTTATAACTCAAATCTTTGCTACTGGGGAGGGTCCCTGGAACAACATATTTTCAGATGGGGATCGGCCAATGTCATATATATTTGGAGTCCTTGACATGAATATGTTTGAGAACCACTGACATAGAAACATGGGTTTTTCAGGATTTAGAAGACATTTTTAAAATGTCGACGTCAGGCCTAAATGGGTTAATGCTTCTGATAAAAGCTAAAGTGTCCGGCGGTAGATCCGTAATGGCCGACAATAACTACTTCCGGGTTCACCGGGTGAATTTTTGGGGTCTTTCTAGCTGAAGTCCCTGGCAGGGAGGGCCATTATATTAGACGAGGCAAACCAAGGCAGCCAAAATGATGTTACCTGCTCTCACTCAGGCATCTTCCCTCAAGCCCAAATTAAAGGAGCATTCAGTGATTTGGGTAATTTTGAAAACCACCCAGTCCGCCCCGGTAACAAAATGTGCACATGCACGCTCTACAGTGGGGGGAAGTGCAACAGGCCAACAGCATGTGCACCAAGGCCCGCCCCCACTCGATCATGATTGGAGGAAGGCCCCTCTCATCCTGATTGGATGAAGGCTTTGCCACCCGCCACCAAAACTGAAACTAGGGTTTTTTGACCCCAGGGGCTCACTGGGGACAGGGAGGAACTCCTTATATAGTCAGCACACTCTATAGTAGGGAGGATTATCCATAAAAAAAGAAAAAATAAGTGATATTTGAATTAAGTCAAATCACTGAATATACCTTTAAATATGTTATGGGAATAGATTCCTCATCACGTTAAATTGTTACATGACATGAAAAAGATTGAGCACCACACGTTTTTCAGAAAACTGTTCAGAAATTCGAAGACGTTTTGTAGAATCTGGTCTCAGGTCTTTAATGGGCCATTCTAACTTCCATCCTCCCGCACCGCCAACCCCCCCCCAGGTTGGCCACCAAGCTGGTGAAGCTGGTCAAGGACAGGCGTCGCATGGAGCAGCTGGTGGCCGGCGGCGGCGGCGGGGTGCCGCGGCCCCCCGCCCCGGCAGCAGGCCGCGACGTGGAAATGGAGGAGATGATGGAGGAACTGCAGGACAAGGTATACCTGTGTCTAAATACTGACCGGCACGGAATAAGGACTACTAAGCGCGCGCACAGCCGCGAGGCTGTCTAACATGAGTAAAAAAATACATAATAATAATAATAATAACGGATTCAATTAGATTAAAGAAAGACGTAATATTACGTTCTGGCACAGGCAGGGGGAGGAGAAATTAACGTAATGCCACGTTCCTGGCCTTTATTGGGTTAAGTCTGAGCTCCCCCACCCCTTTCTCCCCTTACTGTTCTTTTTTTCTCTCTTTTTATGATGATGTTCCTTTTTCTTTATTTCTTTATTTATTTTTTAATATATTTGTACGTCTCTAAATGTTCTGATGAATTGAACATGGTGGACCCTGTTGTAAATAAGTGTAATCATGGAAGTGTAATGCTTAATCATGGATCGTCCACAAAGTAACAGTTTTTGTATTGACTTGTGCTTTCGTTTGAAATGTACCCATTCTAAAAATTTCAATCAATCAATCAAGGTGCGGGCACTGCAGCAGCAGAACGAGGGACTGAAACAGCGCCTCCTGGTGGCCAAGCAGCAGCTCCAGGTGCAAAGCAGGAAGCCCGCGGGCCCTTACGGCCGCGTCCAGTCGCGCGTCAACACGGGCCTGAAGAGGCAGCGCGACGACTCGCCCACTCCGTCCCCGATGCCGCCCAGAGGTGTGTGTGTGTGTGTGTGTCAGTGGTTGATTTGGTCGACTAACACTATGACGAAATGTTTTCGGCGACTACCTTTTTTTTCACTGCTGACAACTAAATGGAAGCTAAATGAAAACTAAGCTATGAAGACTGAAGCTAAGACTATTGACAATTTCATCAACAAATAAAAACTAGACTACAATGTTAGGGAGGGACAAGTGGACAAGAGATCCAGTGTAAGTCATTTTACACTTGGTTGCATGCAAAGAAAAAAATCACACCCATGTGAAGTGAGTGGTGCAACTCCGTGTGGGGGTTCCCGGGGGGGTGGGGGGATTTCCGCCCCGCGTCCGAAACGGTTGAGAAATGACAGAGTTACCGTGTGCCGGTCCCTGTACTGTACTGTACTGTACTGTACTGTACTGTACTGTACTGTACTGTACTGTACTGTACTGTACTGTACTGTACTGTACTGTACTGTACTGTACTGTACTGTCACACCTGAAATCATCATACATACAGTTAATATGTGCGTGTGTGTTTGTGTGTGTGTTAGGTTGCGCACAGGTGGTGAAAAACAACCATTCTGTTTTCGTGCTCATACCCAGCCAGGCACCCACCCAGCCAGGCAGGCAGGCACCCACCCACCCAGCCAGCCACCCACACACACACATAACTCTGTAAGGGAGTGGTTGCACCACTCAAAAACTACATTTGTTGTGTGCAGGTACCAGGAATGTAGAGGTAGAGGGAAGTGGAAGACCTCCAACAGGCCTGCTGCCCAGATATGGACACAGCTTGCTGGAAGAAGCCAGGGCGGAGATACGCAACCTGTAAGTATAGTACATTACCATAACCTATAGATCATTGCTAGATGCAGCCCTATATCCCCATATCTCTCTGTGTGTGTAACAGAGAGAACGTGATGGAGAGACAGCAAGGAGACATAGAAGACATGATGAGAGAGTCGGAGTTCCTCAGAGACAAGCTGAGGAGGAAGGAGAAAGAGTACGAGGAATCTCTCCTGCAGCTCAGGGAACGACAGACCACTGGACAGAGGTAATTAATAATCACAGGATTCTTTTTTTTCCAGCCCCTCATCAATTAACCTTTTGAGAATTTAACGTGCATTGTCCTTTTGTAATAAGCCTACAAAGTATTATACAGAAGGTTTGTCAGAGGATTGAAAGTGAACTATTTATTTTTGGGAAAGCAACCATATTCAGTGTACACAGGCATGGTACAAGTTTGAAACACTCCACATCTTGAAATCAATAACACCATGCTGTACACAAAGACCACAGAAACGGACAGAAATCATCAAGTATATCAGGGGTTCTCAACCCGTGGGTCGCGACCCCTCGGGGGGTCGCCAAATTATTTTAGGGGGTCGCCAAATTATTTTAGGGGGTCCCCAAATTATTAAAAAAAAAAAAAAAAAAAAGATTTTCTTTTAAATTTTATTTTCACGATTTTTCAAAAATAGCAGACCTACAAGCTCGTAGCGCGCCACTCGGTGGCGCGCTATGAGCTTGTAGATCTGCTATTTTTAAATAGCTAAATTATAACAATGCTTAAAACACCAAAAGGGGTTCCCGCCCAAAATGGGTTAAGGTTATTGTAGCAGTCAATTTATATTGGGGGTCGGGAGGGGGCGGGGGTCCCGAGACGTTGCCAAAGCATTTCCGGGGGTCCCCGGCCAAAAACGTTGAGAACCCCTGAAGTATATCAGTGTATCTGACGCATTGCGTTGTTGCGGTCTCTTGCAGATCCACCATCCAGAATAACGTGGAGATGATCAAACTGCAGAAACAGTTGACGGAGAAAGCCAACGCCACGACGGTCTTGGAGGGCAGGTTCCTCCAATTGCAAGACGTGAGACATCAATGAGGACAATAATAGTCAGAATCCGTCTGCGATTCTGTCAATGTATGGCACAAATGTCAGTTTCAAACAGTGTTGATTTCGTCGACTAAAACCATGACGAAAAATGTTCGCAGACTAGCTTTTTTCACTGACGAAAACTAAATGGGAACTAAATGAAAACTAAGCTACAATGACTAAAACTAAGACTAAATATACTGACAGTTTTGTCAACAAATACAAACTTGACTAAAATGTTAGGAAGAGACTAGTGGACAAGAGATCCAGTATAAGTAAAAGACACAAGTCATTTTACGCTTGGTTGCATGCTGAAAATAGGAGATCTACAAGCTCGCAACGCGTTGTGAGCTTGTAGATCGGCTATTTACAGCAAGTTTAAAATAAGTCATTACGACGGCATCAAGGTCTGCCCAAAATACATTTTGTCGACTAAATCAACTGTAGATTTAGTCGACTAAAATCTAAGACATTACAGGTGACTAAGATGTGACTAAAACTAAATTAAACTAAACTATTCAAGAGACTATGGGCTATATTTTCATCAACTACTTTTTACTATTTTGAAAAACATTTTTGAATAGTTTATTTTAACTATTCAAAAATGTTTTTCAAAATGGTAAAAAAAAAGGCAAAGTAGTTTAGGGATATAGCATGGACGAAAATAGAGCCCTAAGACTAAAAAACTAAAATCAAAATGTACCGTCAAAATCAACACTGGTTTCAAATCTCTATATCCAATATCCACACTTTGGATTTCCAGAGTCAGAAGACGATGAAGGCCAGTCATGACGCGGTGATGGCCAAAGTGGATGAGCTTATGGTCCAGCTGAAAGACGAGCGACTGAAGAGTGTGGGACTGGAGAGCCAGCTACAGACTGCCTCAATCTCACAGAGACGGACAGAGGAGGTGACTAGTACCCTCTCCCCCATCTCAAAACACGGAATCATAACACAACTAACTAATCGACTAATGGCAACTAGCTGTGTGCCTGTTCAAGCCACTGCCGCGCCCATGGCCGGGCAAACGTTACATGAGCATCAAGAGCAGCACCTCCAGACTCTTGAACAGTTTCTACTTGTCAACAATTAGACTGCTGAACAAGAACTAGGTCTGGTGACACTGCACAGACTGAACTGAATTGGTCTTCTTTTAGTAGAGACTACTTTATATATACACGTAGGCTACATCACTATTATTTATTTTCATGTAGATTAGTCATGTACTATGCACTTTATGTTTTTCTTTTAACTGCAACGATGAGCCTGCAAAAACAAGAATTCCACCCATGTTACTTGTAATGTGATGTGACAATAAAGTTTGATTCTCTCTGATCTTTTCATTTTACAGTTACAAGAGCAGATTAATGATCTCGAGAAGGAGCGTGACCTACTGAAGGAGAATTGTGATAAACTTGTTAACAGGTAAATACATCTGAATTTGAAATCCTTTACTTGGATTGGCTATATTGAGTATCCAAATGAGCTACGGAGGTAGGTTTATCGTCGTTCATCGTACAATCTTGCTGCTTGACAAAAATGACGTGGAAGAACTTGGAAAATCAACAATACGATAACAATACTGCACCTCCTTTGATTGTGTATTGATCGCTTTGATGTTGTTGATCAATCAACGCAGTTTTATTTCCGCTAACCAGTAAAACTACACATATAATTGCGAACGCAGTGAGCACTAACTATGAGACCTAGCAGAACATGTCTGTGTGTCTGTCTGTCTGTCTGTGTGTGTGTGTGTGTGTGTCACGCTGTAACACCACCCGCCCGCCACCAGAGGGCGCAGCTGTATCACACACAAAACACACACGCACACAAACACAAAAAACTTAACTTAAAAAAACTTAACTTAAAAAAAAACTTAAAAAGAAAAAACTTTAAAAGAAAAAACTTTAAAAAAAAACGTACAAAAAATAAATCATAAAAAAAACTTAAACAAAACTCACACACACGCACACATACACACACTAAAACTTAACTTAACTTAAAAAAACTTGACTTAAAAGAAAATCTTAAAAAAACCTTAAAGTACGTAATTTATTGTCTCCACCAGGCCGAAGGCATGGGGAGAGAGTATGTTTTGCACTCCGTCCGTCCGTCCGTGTGTCCGTGTGTGTGTGTGTGTGTCCGTCCGTCCATCCGTCTGTGAACAGCTAATCTCCGGCACCGTTAACCCGGTCGATGCCACATTTTGCACACACACTCCCTGGATGCCAACGATGAACCTCTGCCCCAAAATTTCCAGAACGGCCTGTTATAGCACCACCAGGAGGCCGCTTTGTGCAAAACAAGTTTTTGGACAGTACACCTACAGATTTGGTCCAAACATCACGCAAATTGGTACACAGTCTCTCTAGAGCCATTCAACGAAACGGGTGTTTCAGATTTCTCAGACTCCATCCTGATTGGCTAAGATTGGCTTCCAAAGTTCGCAGGAGTGCTCAGTTTCAAACAAAATGCTGCAAATCATGAACACATCGTGTGATATCCGTGAAATTGTGCACGCACATTCCCACTAGGCCGAGGAAGAAATGCCACATGAACATTTTCAACTCAGCCTCATGGTGGCGCTATAACTGGCCAAAAAGTGTTTTACCTCTAACTGCACGGATCTGTGGATAACTTTGTATGCCAACTCCCTAGAAGCCAAGGAAAAACCTTTGCCTGGAATTTTTCACATCTGCTCTTTATAGCGCCACCAGGAGGCCGACATATATTAAACACATTTTCTAATATTACTCCTTCAGATTTTATCCAAATTCCACGCAAATCGGTACACATGCTCTCCATAGTCATGTGATCAAGACGGGTTTGTTTGATTTCTCATAATCCACCCTCATTGGCTACAATTGGCTTCTAAACTTTTCAGGAGTAGCCCGCCTTGTACCTGTTTTCACACACACACTCCTATCCTCCTGGTGGAGACCTGTGCCCAGAAGGGCACTTTTTCTAGTTCTAATTGTTATTGCAATTTACGAGCTGCGTTCGCTTCCCGCGTTCGTGCGTCTTACTTGTGTATAATGTGTGTGTGCTCCCAGTGCCTTTGATGTATCTCAGGAACAGAAGTGGCGTTTACGAGAGCAGCAGCTGAAGCTCCAGATAGCTCAGCTGGAGGTGGCTCTGAAGGCTGACCTCACGGACAAAAACGAAATCCTGGATAAAATCAAGGCTGAGAGAGGTACAGTACACCTATCTACGGTAATTTGGTTTCGGTCCTGCTGTATTTAGAAATACAAAATGTTGGGGTTCTTATTTTTGGTGTATTTGTATTTCAGATGTAAATGAGAAGTTGACAGACGAAAACAAGAGGCTTGAGATCCAGTTCCTGGAGCAGAAACAGCAGCTGGAGGAAATAGGCGAGCGTTTGGCGTTCTACACTAAGGTATAGGCCTGGAACTCTCTCACGTTGTATTTGAAAAAATTTCGAATCATGAAATCGCAGTGATAACATGTCATGTACAATAATAATCTGTCTATATACACTTGTTGTTAAGGAGAGCGAGTTAGACGCGTCGGAACTGAGCGAGGCACTGATGCTGATCAAGGTAAATACAACAACACCGTGTTTTTACTGTTTTAGTTTAGCCCATTTTGGGGCGGGAACCCCTTTTGGTGTTAGCATTATGTTATGCTTTAGCTATTGAAAAATAGCAGATCTACAAGCTCATAGCACGCCACCGAGTGGCGCGCTACGAGCTTGTAGGTCTGCTATTTTTGAAAAATCAAAGAACGACTGACATAGAAACATAGCCTTTTCAGAAAACTGTCAGGATGTAGAAGACATTTTTAGAATCTGATCTCAGGTCAAAATGGGTTAGAGATGCCTGGCATGGGTGTCGCCTTTTCTCTACTAATGCGTTGTCCCACTGTATGTGTGTATTGTGCGTTTCTGCAAGGGTATCGGTGCGTTCTCGTGTCATGACGCTGTTGTATAATAGAATATCTTGGGGCCTCTCCCTGGCTTGGCAGGCTAAGATGCATATAGTTCAGGGGTGGGCAACTGGCGGCCGGGGGCCACCTTCACTTAAGGTGGCCCTCAGGTTAATGTCAGAATACTGATATAATATTGGTTTCAGCTGTTACTATTCCACAACATGCAAACATGACCCGCTGTTATTACTTCAGTCTAAATTAGTAGCTCATTGCTTCAACACAAGTATAATTAAAGGCATTTGAAATTACATAAAAATGTTAATTTTCAGGATTCCAATTCAAAAATAGCAAAAGTTCAAGATTTCAATTCGAATATAGCAAAAAATAGCCGATCTACAAGCTCAAAACGCGTCGCAGCGCAACGCGTTTTGAGCTTGTAGATCGGCTATTTTTCCTACGACATATGGCCCTAGGGAGTGTGGAAATATAGTGGCCCCCTCCATCACCAAAGTTGCCCAAATGTTTCAAGGTTTTCTCCCTCACAGGTACGGAGGTCACAGAAGCGTGGCGAGCTGGGTTTCCTGCAACAGGTGGAGGAGGAGGCGCAGGGAGACACGGCGCGCTCCATGGCGGAGCTGCAGGCCATGTACGTGGAGACCTACCAGGAACTGGAGAAGACCAGAGACATGCTGATTGTTCAGCACAAGATCAACAAAGACTACCAGGTAGAGGAACACATGTCAGGTTTATTTATAGGGCTCTCTTATAGCAGTGGCTAGGGGTCCATGAGGGCGTTCCAGGGGGTCCCCAGCTAAATGATAGTTTGGACCCTAACGGGTCCATTTGGTTCCACTCTTAGAGTTAAATTGACATTGATTTCACAATATAGAAATGCCATTAAATGGGGGTCCGTAGCCTATTACATATCAAACTTGTGGTCCTTAAAATGAAAATGGTTGCGAAACACTGCTAGAGGTAAAACAAATGCTCTCTTGTCGGGCTCCCTGGCATATATTTTCAAATGGGGGTCCGCGGGCTAATAAATGTCGATTTGGGGGTCCTTGACATGAAAAGGTTTGGGAACCACTGTTCTATTTCATACCTACTGACCGCCAGAGGCGGTGTTTTCAACACGCGCATGGGATGTATATCCAGGTGTTGAAAACACCAGGTGTTGAAAACACCGGTCATCCGGTATTCATGGAACCTTAGTTATAACTTTCGATTTAGAGCATGGCTGTGGTACACAGGGCTGTGTTGAGTTATACCCAACGAGCGCTTCCAAACTCAAACACAAAAATAATCATCTCACACTGCAAGGGATTTCTTGACAGAAAGTAGCTATACGGTGGATTTTTATGAAACAAACACTTTGCAGATAGAGGCTAATTCAAGCTTTTCGTACAGCTGCAATGTTGGTGAGTTTGACGTTGTTTAATTACAAACTTTTCTGTTTGGATGTAGGGTCTGTCAATGGCAAATTGCACCTAGTTACCACCCTGCCATTCACTTAATGGCAAGATGGCCGCGGTCTGCATATGGTCAATTGTGTTCGTATAGAGTTAGGTGTTAATTGCCTTGCTTAAGGACACTTGGCCACAAAAGCATGTGGACCAGGGGATTGAATGGGGCCCCAGGCGGCTGCTTTTAGCTCCTGCCAGGGAAATAAGCATAATTTGTAACTTGCAGAATCGCAGATTATTAACCCATTCTGGGCGGAACCCCTTTTGGTGTTTTAAGCATTTAGCTGTTGAAAAATAGCAGATCTACAAGCTCATAGAGCTGCACTCTAATTTTAACTCAAATCTTTACTTCTGGGAGGTCCCTGGAACTACATATTTTCAGATGGGGGTCCGCGACCAAATACAGATAATTCTGGGGGTCCTTGACATGGAAAAGGTTGAGCACCACTGACATAGAAACATGGGTTTCTCAGAAAACTTTTAGGGTTTAGAAGCCTTTTTTTTGATCGTCCTCAGGTCTAAAGTGGTTATGAACCAAGAGAGGCTACCACAATGGACCTAAACGTACATCTACAGTATTTTACTGTTTAGATGAGTGTGCATCCTGGTCTAAAATTAAATGCTACAGGAATGGTGGCTGTGCAAAGTTAGGGTCTTTACACACCGACAGCATGACGGATAAACATCCCAAAAATGCAGATATTTTGGATCAAACTATTCATATAAATGTGTTTATGCTTCATTCATACAGGTTGATAATGTTATTTGAGGTGAGAAATCGACCTTGCTTTGAATAATTTACCACGTAATATTAGCGTTCTGTGTACTCACGATGAAGCCAACACTTGAAAAATATATTTCTTAAATAAAAATAAAATAAAAAAATTAAATGTTTTTTTGCTTTCGCCTTTATTTTATATTTTTTTATGGAGGGATAGACAGTAGGCTGACAGGAAATGGGGAGAGAGATGGGGGGGAAGACATGCAGTAAAGGCCATCGGGATCGGGAGTCGAACCCGCGGCACACTGCCACACTGCCAGACTGGTCCAGGCACCTTGGCTGGTGCCTGGACCACTGAGCCATGGCCCAGGCCGAAAAATATATTTATTCTGGCGAATTAATCGCAAAAAGCTTTCCCGGTGTGTAAGGAGGACCTTTAAAGCCATACCTGGAATGGAGCAGATGGTAGTCAGTTTACACAGATTTCAGTGAGTTCCTTGCCAGAAGGATGGTATCCATTTGGATGGGAAGAGATGGTTCTTCTATGATTTAAAGCTTATTATCTTTTCCAGAAATTGTCAAAATTGCCAATAATATTGGCAATTCATTATATTATAATCAAGGCCTTTTGCAATTGAATAGTAATGAGGTGACTAATGTACAGTACACGAGCACACAAGGTTAACATTTTAACATGAATGCTTTCTTAACCCATTTTGGGCGAGAACCCCTTTTGGTGTTTTTAAGCATTATTGTATACCTTACTTTAGCTATTGAAAAATAGCAGATATACAAGCTCATAGCGCAGCACCGAGTGCCTCGCTACAAGCTTGTAGATCTGCTATTTTTGAAAAATCGTGAAAATGTGGTGCAAATATTTGAATATATTCTTTCAGAGCGAACGTTTTTAACTCGCATCTTTGCTTCTGGGGGGGGGGGGGGGGGGGGGGGGGGTCCCTGGAACAACATATTTTCAGATGGGGGTCCGCAGCCAAATTCTGGGGGTCCTTGACATGAAAAGGGTTGAGCACCACTGACATAGAAACAGAGGTTTTTCAGAAAACTATTAGGATTTAGAAGCCATTTCTCAGGTATAAATGGGTTAAAGACCCATTTTTCGATTGGCTTAAAACCCGTTTGGCATTGTTGGCATATCACCATATAAGGGCATATCACCATATAAGTGCAATACATCTACTGAAAGCTTATTTTGCTTCCCATTTACAAAACAAAACACTTGATTTATCAGCCAATGGCCATCAGTAATCTACTTTTATCAGTCATTTTACAATCTCATTACATTAATTGGTAATGAAACTAATTTATACGATGGCGTCGCTCTCCATGAACACGTTTAACTGATCTGGTTTCTCATGCGAACCCATGTGAGTAACTCTTAATCGTTTACCCGCCAGGAACATAGGAATTTTAAAACGTAGAATCTTGTAGCCTGCCACAAACGGAAAAGCCGTTTTAACAGCGATGTATTCATTAATGCATGTTTTGATATGATCGTATCGAAATCTACCGTCAGTTAGCTTTGTTATGCTTCTGACACAATGGGCGCGGCCATTTTGAAAATGCGCGCGCATCCACTTACATTGCCGGCTCTGGTTTCAGACGGCTTTATCTCACAGAAGCGACATTGCAGAGGACGCTTTGTCCCAGACAAGCGTTTTCAACGGCCTGTAGCAGGCGCTGTGATACTCGCGGTCCACTTTTTCCACCACCGACCGAGAGAACGAGCACCAGCTTCGTCAACACACACGGAATGGTTTCATAGTAAAATGCGATTACGGATATTTGGCTCTTCAAAGTAAGTGTCACGCGTGATTAAACCATGGCAATACGCAATCGAGGGATTAATTAATGGCGGCAGGCTAAGAGTTATGCGGCAAATCCGTTCTACTCTCACCCAACAGGCAGAGGTTGAAGCTGCCACACAGAAATTGGAAAGCGCCAAGATTGAGTCTGAGCTTCGGTTGGACCAGCAGGCTCAGCTGCTTGACATGAGGGCGGCTAAAATCAAGAAACTGGAGGGTATGTCAAAGTTTATCTTTGAAGACCCTATAGTGTCTGGGTGTCTTTCTTTGTTTGTCAGGTTTATAATCATGGCCTGCATTAACTCTTGGAACAGTCGTATAGTAAAAGGAAAGTACGCAACTCATTCCATGCCAATTTTTGCCAAAAACTGAAGCGAATCAGTACACATTATGTATCTCTGGAGTGTTGTGATCAAAATGTGTCAGATTTTTCAGATTTCATTCCAATTGGCTGCAATTAGCTTCCATCATTTGTGGGCTGGGCCCACTTTACAAAAAAAATCACACCCGTGTGAACTGAGTGGTGCAACTCCCCCCGCACCCCCCCCCCCCCCCCCCCCCCCCCCCCCCCCCTCTCTCTCTCATTAGCAGGCAACAGTGCAGCACTATCTCTCTCTCTGGCACAACAGCGCCACTTTTGCCCCTAGTGGTACTCATAGTCACACACATAGTCGCACACATAGGTTAACACGGACATTGCTGTTCCTTGGAGTGGTTGCACCACTCAAAAACAACACACCTAGCTAACTTGATTCATCGCAATTGTTTCATTTACGGATTTGATTGAACTTTGTACATTTTGTACTCCCTCCTAGCCCAGCTCAAAAACATCGCCTACGGCACCAAAGCCTATGTTTTCACACCGGACATCACGGACGACGATGACGTGGCGGACGAGTTCGACGAAACGGTGCACCTGGAGCGCGGCGAGAACCTCCTGGAGATACACATAGGCAACGGCGCGCTCTCCTCGTCGGCCCTGGAGGCTCTCGGCGACCGCGAACCTTCCACGTTCTGCACCCACGCCTTCTATGACTTCGAGCTGCACGCCACGCCGGTGGTGCCCGGCTCGCGGCCGGCGTACGGGTTCACGTCGCAGTACGTGGTGCGCGTGGACGACGTCTTCCTCCAGTACCTCCACACGAGGTCGGTCACGGTGGAGCTCCACCTGGCCAAGGGAATGGACTTCCAGACGGTGGCCGCCGGGCAGCTGCAGCTGCAGCAGTTACTGGAGAAAGACGGGAAGGTTTATGGTGAAGTGCAGCTGGTCGGTGAGTACTCGACACAGACGGACTTCATCCCTCCTCTGGTTCTGTCGCTTGGTGTGGATTAGTTTAAAGTTCAGAGAGAGAGTGGGTTTCGTTGAATTCTTTATGGTTTAATTCTTGAGACTTTTTATCAAGGTATAGCCCGCACAACTCCAAACAGTCTCAAACTACTTGAGCATTCTTACCGGGTGCGCGGTCGGGTAAATAACTTAAATAGACATTTCTCTAAAAGAGAAAACCAGCACTCACGGAACTCATGTTTTAAGGCACTCTTAATTTATTTAATTGTTGACAATTAAATAAATTAAGAGTGCCTTAAAACATGAGTTCCGTGAGTGCTGGTTTTCTCTTTTAGAGAAATGTCTATTTAATTCTTGAGACTGACACGGAACATCGTTAATTCTTGAGACTGACACGGAACATCGATAAGTAGCTCCCTCAGCAGTTATTGCTGTGATGATGTTTATCAATGGCCAGTAGTGGAGTTTGTCATAGTTAGTTTATCATACTGTGCGGCTGCCAGATGGGGAATCTGTCTAACTAGGAATGTAAAGGGAACATAATGTGTGCACTAAATCGTCCCTGGTATAATTCAAAGGAGGAGCAACTGAAATGAATTATGTGTAGAATGTAATTTTTGCCTTTTTTTGCCTCAGGAGTATATGGTGAGGTTCAGTCCTTTGGTTCTGTTGAGTACTGGGCGAGACTGAGGGTACCCATGGAACAGGCCATCCAACTATATAAGGAGAGAGTGAAGGCCCTGGGATATATCAGCACTACACTCAATGAGGAGAAACAGGTACATTATGTAAAGTACTTACTAATGTACCAACAGACATACCTAAACTGTGGTGACATTAGAAAATGTGTGGTATGAAATAGTGAGTAGTCATGATTGCGAACACACTGAGCCATTACTATGTAACCCAGGCAGAACTGTGTGCCTGTCTCTGTGTGTCACGCTGTGACACCACCCGCCCGCCACCAGAGGGCGCAGCTGTATCACACAAAAACACATGCACACACACACACACACACACACACACACACACACACACACACACACACACACACACAGTAGAAAACTTTTTTTTTTAAGAAAAAAAAGGAAACTTACAAAACAATAACTTAAAAAAAGGACATAATTTATTCTGATTGTTGTTATTGCAATTTACGAGCTGCGTTCGCTTCCCGCGTTCGCGCGTCTTACTTGTTATATAATATCGAGTGACGCACCACCTGCACCTGTAGCCTGGCTCCAGTCCTGAATCGCTACCATTAAAAACAATAGTGTGTGTGTTTGTGTGTGTGTGTGTGTGTGTGTGTGTGTGTGTGTGTGTGTGTGTGTGTGTGTGTGTGTGTGTGTGTGTGTGTGTGTGTGTGTGTGTGTGTGTGTGTGTGTGTGTGTGTGTGTGTGTGTGTGTGTGTGTGTGTGTGTGTGTGTGTGTGTGTGTGCAGGGTTCTGTTCAGAATGTATTGTCTCCCAGCTTTCCACAAAATAATAGCAAATGCTCGATAGTGGGCTCGATAAGGACCCGGCTCGATAAGGTGATCGTTATCAATAAAGATTACCGAGCTCCATCCCTAGACTCACTATTGTATGTCGGTGTTACTAAATAAACACACTGCGGAGCTGAGCTGTTGTGCGGACTTCCTCTTCTTCTTTATTGTTCCAGGTAACTGCCAAGTTAAAATGTGTTAAAACTGTATTCATATAGGATACAACCTTAACCCTAACCCCCTGACGCCCACATGCACTGCGTAAAAGAAACACATTAAAACTCTTAATTTGTGTCATGATCTTTTAGGCCTCAGCCACGAACCTCACACCCCAGCCGGCGTCGCCCGGCAGCAGCTCCACCAATGAGCTCGACGTCACGATCCGTTGCTGCTGCGACCTCTCGGCCCAGGGCGGCAGACCGCCGCCCAGCTCTTACGTCGTCTATCGGTTCTTCGATTTCCCCGACCACGACACCCGCGTCGTCCCGGACTGCTGCGAGCCGCGGTTCGACGACCACGTGTCCTACCCGGTGGCCATGGACGCGGACCTGGACGGCTACCTGAAGGCCAAGTCGCTGCAGCTGTACGTGTTTGACGACCAGGAGGAGCAGGTGGACACGTACCTGGGCAAGGCCCAGGTGCCACTGCTCTCGCTGGCCCACGACAAGGCCATCACCGGTAAGTAAGAACGCCTGCTTGACTGACTTAGAGATTTAGCACTTCATCACCATCACCAAGGCAAGGTGATTGCCTGATCGAAGGGCTACATTGAGCTGTTAGTCACAGATTTGATCCCCACAACTCTCATCCCTATTTTTGGAATATAATTATTGGTGAGACGTTGCATTGTGAGCTTGTAGATAGTCCATGTTAGAACATTTTAATTATTTGAAAACAGGGCTTCACCACTCAAACCCTATATATTTGGGTTGACCGGAGTCCCACAGGGGTCTGTACTTCTTGGTCCTCCGCTTTCGTCCACGTACAGTACACCAAACGTCTTACCGCTTGTAAATAGCAGATCTACAGTATAAGCTCACAATGTAATGCATTGCAGCGGAACACATTCTGAGCTTGTAGATCTGCTATAGTTGCCGACTATCCGCTCGCCTATTTTCGTCAAATGTTTGCCTAATATGATATGCACACTGCCCAGAATAGGGAGGCTAAGGTTCATGTCGTCAAGTGGCTAATGTGAGCAATAAACCTGATATAAAACAGTTTTATATCAGATTAACCCGTTTTGGGCGGGAACCCCTTTTGGTGTTAGCATTATGTTATGCTTTAGCTATTGAAAAATAGCAGATCTACAAGCTCATAGCGCGCCACCGAGTGGCGCGCTATAAGCTTGTAGGTCTGCTATTTTTGAAGAATCGTGAAAAGTGACATGAAAGTGTTTGAGAACGACTGACATAGAAAAACATAGCCTTTTCAAGAAAACAGTCAGGATTTAGAAGACATTTGCAGAATCGTTCCCAGGTCAAAATGGGTTAACAGCCTCTCTTTTGTTCCACAGGTGTGTTTGAGTTGATCGACCTGTCCGGGCGCTCCGTCGGCCACATTGAACTCACGCTGAAATGGAAGTTTACGTACCTCCCTCCGCCAGGCTCCACCATGACTGTAGAACAGGCCAAGTTCATCCCGAGAGACAGAGCGGTCAAGTTAACTAATGAGGCCGATGGGACTCGGCGGCACGATGCGAAAGAAGGGAAGAGGGAAGAGAAGAACACGAAAGAAGTTGAACTGAAGGAGGAGGAGGAGGAGGAGAAGGAAACGGAGACAACTCCTCATCTCTCCGCTTCGCTCCCCGCTATGTCGAGCGCAAAGGTAAGAGTGAGGACCTTGAATTAACACATTTTGGACTGAGGTCAATTAAAAAAAAATGGCTTCTAAATCCTAAAATTTTTCTGAAAAACCCATGTTTCTATGTTTCAGTGGTGCTCAACCTTTTTCATGTCAAGGACCCCCAGAATTATCTCTATTGGGCCACGGACCCCATCTCAAAATATGTAATTCCAGGGACCCCCCAGAAGCCAATATTTTAGTTAAAAACGTTTGCTCTGAAAGAATATTCAAAGATTTGCGCCACATTTCCACGATTTTTCAAAAATAGCAGACCTACAAGCTTGTAGATCTGCTATTTTTTTCAATAGCTAAAGCATAACATAATGCTCAAAACACCAAAAGGGGTTCCCGCCCAAAATGGATTAATGATGAATGAGGCAACGTTTAGCTGTTCTTGGAACAGTAATATACTGTGCATGGACATTGATTCAAATATCTTCGACATCCATCATATCAGCTATTGTATGTTGATAGTCTTCAACACAGCCATTCTCTCCTGACTGTATGTTGATAGTCTTCAACACAGCCATTCTCTCCTGACTGTATGTTGATAGTCTTCAACACAGCCATTCTCTCCTGACTGTATGTTGATAGTCTTCAACACAGCCATTCTCTCCTGACTGAGACTCTGTTGTTATCATAGGCTCCGCTACCAAAGCCCAGGCTGAAGCCCCAGACCAAACAAAAAGCGGTTTCTAAGAGAGTGACCTTCATTGACAACACGGCCACAGAGGAGCAGGTGAGACTCCACTGCACAAATGAACCTCGAAGAAACATGTTGCTCTGGGCATGGATGAGGATTATTATTTTTTTTATTCTTTATTTACCCAGGGAAGTAGCTGAGCACAGGTGCTCATTTTCAGCAACGCCCTGCACATAGAAACACACGCACACACATTAAAACCTGGGAGCTGACCAGTACAACCACAGTCTTATACTGTTGGCCACTAAGCAGCTCCAGGGGGAGCAGTTTGGGGGTTCAGTGCCTTGCTCAAGGGCACTTCAGCGGTGTTGGGTGAGTGATGACAATCACTTCCCCACCCAGATTTTTCCTGCCCGTCCGGGGAATCGAACCGGCAACCTTTCGGCAACAAGGGCGCTCCTCTAACCCTTAGGCCACCACTGCCCCCTAAGGATGAGGGGCTACAATGAAATATTGGGTTCCTCGAAAGGACTACATGTGCAATATTCTTTCCAGTTAAAGGCAACGCTTTCCGTTATTTGTTGAATTCTAAGACATCGTTAGGCTATTGGTAGTGTGCTCCACCGACTACACGGACACATAACTTCGCACACAACTTCATTATCCACCATTCTTTGGGTCACGCACGGGCAAGGCATGGGTGTGTACAGGCGGTTCATGCTGCTTCTCTCGGTTAGGTTGCAGAAAGAAGTATGGAGAATGTACCACTAGACAAAGGAGGAAATGCAAAGCTACCACCTGTCAAGGTAAGCTGAAAGACTAACGCAACATGTGATACTTCATTGCATGAGGCCCCCTGAAAATAACTGAATTTCAATGCGTCGCCGTCGCATTGTTCAGCTCAGCAAAGCTGAACTTTTCGAAAGGGGATATTGATCTTGAATTGTAGGAGTTATTTAAAGAGTAACCGTGGAAATGAATTTCGCTCGATAGCAGTTTGCATTGAAATTAACATCACGATAACATTACACATTGATATGCCCTCAAGAGTATCAATCCTTTCCGTATTTTATTAGTTAGTTGTGTCACTTGGCAAAATTGTCAAGGTGCTTCTGTGTGAAACGAGTTTGAGGTGTGTGTGTGTGTGTGTGGGGGGTGGTTTACGTGATATTGCACTGTGTGTGGACCCAGGTTAGCCCAGACGTAACCCCAGCACCTCCACGCGCAGAAGACGTAACCCCAGCACATCCACGCACAGAAGACATAACCCCAACACATCCACGCACAGAAGACGTAACCCCAGCACCTCCACGCGCAGAAGAAAAAGAGGAGCCAGAGGACGAAGACGAGGAGGTGACTCACTTCTCCGAAGGACAGCTGATCCCAAGCGTGAGCGGACCGAGCGCTCGTTCCTACTCGGATGACTCTGAAATTTCAGAAGATATCATTGAAGAAGGTACGTACGCCGGTAGATTTTGATGTTTTGTAAGGTGGTTAACTAAAGGTGTTGTTTACTACGGTAATTACATGTACGCAGCATTATTTATTTACTTGTTGCTATCGGAATTCCCTGGTCATTTCGCAGGCATTTTTCCTTTCTCACATAGCTAAACAGGTAAAAAAACTAAATCAATTTCACACTGGTCGGGTTCTGCAGTACTCCCTCTGAATCTGCGGTGTGTGTGTGTGTGTGTGTGTGTGTGTGTGTGTGTGTGTGTGTGTGTGTGTGTGGGGGGGGGGTTTAGGAAACGGATCTTGTTTGTGCAAATGGACAATGTTTCCTCACGATATTTCCAGAACGACCATAAATATTAAATGATTCTGCCAATAATCTTAACCCATTTAGACCTGAGAAAAGATTCTACAAATGCCTTCTAAATCCTGAAAAACCTATACCCTGTTTCTATATCAGTGGTTCTCAAACATTTTCATGTCAAGGACCCCCAAAAATATATGAATTTGGCCGCCGACCCCCATCTGAAATTATGTTGTTCCCAGAAGCAAAGATTTGAGTTAAAAACGTTCGCTCTGAATGATTATATATTCAAAGATTTGTGCCGCATTATCACAATTTTTTCAAAGAAATAGCAGATCTACAAGCTCGTAGCGCGCCACTCGGTGGCGCGCTATGAGCTTGTAGATCTGCTATTTTTCAATAGCTAAAGCATAACATAATGCTAACACCAAAAGGGGTTCCCGCCCAAAATGGGTTAAGACCGAGATGTTTCCGACTTCATAAATGTTAATGGCGTTGACCTTGTGTATACGTCTTATTCGCCCGACGCAACAATGGTCAATATTAACAGGCTACAGCTGTCCCGTTGCTAATGACTAAAGCAGAGACTGTCTGTTCTAATCAACGTATCACACTCCATTTTGTTTCAATTCTCCCTCCTTCCTAAACAGAGCTCATTGCCAATTCCAGTGCCATCCCTATCTGTTCTGCCTTTTCATACGGAGAGAGCCGGGGGGATCATTGTACCTACTACTCCCTGTTTTAACACAATTTGGGCGGGAACCCCTTTTGGTGTTAGCATTATGTCATGCTTTAGCTATTGAAAAATAGCAGATCTACAAGCTCATAGCGCGCCACCGAGTGGCGCGCTACGAGCTTGTAGATCTGCTATTTTTGAAAAATCATGAAAATGTGCCTTAAATCATTTCATCAGAGTGAAAGTTTTTAACTCAAATCTTTGCTTCTGGGGGGTTCCTGGAACAACATATTTCCAGATGGGGGGTCGGCGGCCAAATACATATAATTATAGGGGTCGTTGACATGAAATATTAAGCACCACTGATACAGAAACATGAGGTATTTCAGAAAACCGTTAGGATTTAGAAGCCATTTTTTAGAATCGGCCTCAGGTCGAAATGGGTTAACCATTTCTCTTTACACATAAATACTTTGTGACTCGTCTCCTTCCTTATCTGAATACCCCCACCGGCCGGCCCGCCATCCCCTTTCCTTCTCGTCCCTCATGACTGTCTCTCCCTCCAGACATCGAGGGGGCTCCCGCCGCCGAGGGGGAGGAGGATCAGAGCATCGGATCGATCCAGTCTGACAGTGATGACTGCATTGTTCCTGGACAGGCGTCTGCGGGGAGGAAGGTGGGTAGAAGCCAGAGCGCAACACACACACTCAAAAAGCCATGACTCTTGTTTACCTCACGCAGTCGGACTGGACCTCAGAGGCATTGTTGTGTGTGTACAAGGATGGAATCAAGGTTACTGGGATTATCCCATTTTGACCTGAGATCAGATTCAAAAAATTGTCTTCTACATCCTGACAGTTTTCTGAAAAAGCTATGTTTTTCTATGTCAGTCGTTCTTCGATTTTTCAAAAATAGCAGACTTACAAGCTCGTGAGCTTGTAGATCTGCTTTTTTTTCTTTTTTTCTTTTTTTTAATATTTTTTTTATTTGGAAAAAGCAGTACAAAAACATAATTTCTATGCGTACATAGGACACAAGTGCAGTTCCCAGGATTTTTTTTTCCACCCCTCTTCCCTCCCTCCCCCTCCAAGTGACTCCATCTCCAGTGTCTCTGTGTCCTTGTTTTCTTCAGGACTACATATGGCATCAGGTCAACACTTAACAGGGGCAAAGGGCAATATCGCTTCAGAGTGTACATTTCAGGAGGAGAAAAAGAAGAAAGAGTGGGCAGACAAAAGAAAAAGACAGACAAAAGAAAAAGACGACAAAAAAAACAACAATCAAGAAACGAAAGTATTTACAATAGATCTGCTATTTTTCAATAGCTAAAGCATAACATAATGCTAACATCAAAAGGGGGTTCCCGGCCAAAATGGATTATTGTATTGTGATATGTAGTACATCGTGTACACAGGGCGCCGGGGTCTGGTGGCAAGGGAGTACACATATACTACACAACAGAGAGGGGGAAGGAAGGAGTTGATCTTCGGTGCCGGAAAACAAAGTTGAACCTTAGTTTATGTTTTGTCAGGGTTATATGATCGATCTGTATATATAGAGGCATTATTCTAAATGTGGTTGGGTTTGACTGGTGAAATAGTGCTAGTTGTTGTTGCAAAAAAAAGTTGCAAAATGAGCCCAAGCAGACCTGCAGAAGAGGTGCAGCACTTAATATGGAGCTCATCTATTTAAAGGGGCATTCCACTTATTTTCAACATTTTACTATGTCATTAATATACCTTAGAGCTGTTGTGTGGAAATAATAAAAAAGTCCCCCCATTCTGTGTTTACTAGAACTAGAGGTCTGAAAAAAATCATTAACATGGTGAAATACATCTTGATGATGTCATCAAGATGTGTTTCACCATGTTAATGATTTTTTTCATACTTACAGTTCTAGGAAACACAGAATGGGGGGACTTTTTTATTATTTCCACACAACAGCTCTAAGGTATATTAATGACATAGTAAAATGTTGAAAATGGGTGGTTTTCCCCTTTAACAGGACAAACTATTACATGTTTTATTTATTTATTTATTTCACTTTGTTGTTGTTGTTGTTGTTTTTTTACCAGGGACAATGCACCAATATATCAATCTGTGCGTTGTATTCCATAAAACAAATACGGAATATAAATGCAATATGGATAAGACCAAAGACCATTATATAATATATCCCACGCTTTGGATTGCTACTCTCTTGCATTTTATTTTTTGTGACATTCACAATGTGAACCACAACACATATGAATGCAGAGACCAATGACATTTAATTGTTAGGT
Source organism: Electrona antarctica (assembly GCF_951216825.1). Taxonomy (NCBI): domain Eukaryota; kingdom Metazoa; phylum Chordata; class Actinopteri; order Myctophiformes; family Myctophidae; genus Electrona; species Electrona antarctica. The sequence continues at coordinate 55,156,508 of NC_136810.1, forward strand.
GTAACAGTCCACAAGAAAGTAATTCCATATACTAATGTAGATAATACACAAATGAATCACCATATTCATGCAACCCATGAACTTCCATCCATCCATCCATCTTCAACTGCTTATCCGTAGTCGGGTCACGGTGGCAACAGCTCCACCAGAGAGCTCCAGACTTCCCTCTCCAGAGCAACATTAGTAACTTCCTCCTGGGGGGATCCCGGGCGGTTCCAGGGCCATGTTTAGAGATGTAATCCCTCCACCTGATCCTTGGTCTTCCCTGGGGTCTCCTCCCAGTGGGACGTGCATCGAGGACCGCTCGAGAGGCATCCTAACCAGATGCCCTAATATAACCACCTAAGCTGGCTCCTTTCCAAGCGAAGAAGCAGCAATTCTAACTTTTCTCACCCTATCTCTAAGGCAGGGGTTCTCAACGTTTTTGGCCGGGGACCCCCGAAAATGCTTTGGCAACGTCTCGGGACCCCCGCCCCGCCCCCTCCCGACCCCCAATATAAATCGACTGCTACAATAACCTTAAACCATTTTGGGCGGGAACCCCTTTTGGTGTTTTAAGCATTGTTATAATTTAGCTATTTAAAAATAGCAGATCTACAAGCTCATAGCACGCCACCTAGTGGCGCGCTACGAGCTTGTAGGTCTGCTATTTTTGAAAAATCGTGAAAAAAAAGGGAAAAAAAATCTTTTTTTTTTTTTTTTTTTAAATAATTTGGGGACCCCCTAAAATAATTTGGCGACCCCCCCGAGGGGTCGCGACCCACGGGTTGAGAACCCCTGCTCTAAGGGAGATGCCAGCCACCTGCCGGAGAAAACACATTTTGCCCGCTTGTATCCGTGACCTTGTTCTTTTGGTCACTTCATGACCATAATGTGAGAGTACGAACGAAGATACCTTGTAGACAGACAACTCCAACTTGAACTTTTTAAGTATGTACAGTATACTAATTCCAGTATAAATATCATGTATTTTGAGTAAGAAATAAGGAAAACATGACTATACTAGATAGGGAATGCAACTAAAAGGAATGCTTTGTTGTCCGATAGGGTTCTGCTTAAAATATATTACGTCTTGTGGGCTCACCTTGAGTCACAAATTTGATTACTTTAGACTCGACTAATGCTAACCCTGTACACTAATGACTCGTGACTTCACTTGGACTTAATGTTTAAAACTTGTCACACACAAAGACACAACATCAATTCATATCACCCCACTGACTTCATCAACTAACTAGTAATGCTACAGTATTTAGTCAGAAATCCCGTCAGTGACACCTAGTGTCAGGAGCCTGAACATACAAAATGTATTGTGTTGTAATGGTCAATACTATAGTGCTACACTGTATTACATGTTAACAGTTCTACTGCGTAACCCGTGTTCCCCGCTATTTAATCCATGTGTCGGTGCTGCGTAATACGCTAAACACGCTATTTGTTTAATGTGTTTAATTCGCTGTTTTTTAGTAATTAAAAAGAGCGGATTTGTCGCGGACCTGGTGACGAGGCCGTCGCGTTATGATGACGAAACCGGAAATCAAGTAAATGGTAAATGGTGCATTTATATAGCGCCTTTATCCAAGGCGCTTTACATAGATTGTGCATTACATTCACCCATTCACACACACATTCATACACCGATTGCGGCGGAAGCCATGCAAGGTACCAACCAGCACATCGGGAGCAATTTGGGGTTCAGTGTCTTGCCCAAGGACACTTCGACATGTAGACAGGAGGAGCCGGGATTCGAACCGCCAACCCATGGATCATTGGACGACCTGCTCTACCTCTTGAGCCACAGTCGCCATGCTCTGGGCTGCTAGGGCTTCTGGGAAAATGAGTTCAATGCAAGTGAACGAGGGGGTTGTTTGGACTACAACATGCTGTGCGGGCTGTTTTGGTTTCGCATTGTAATGGCGGCATGTTTTTCTCTTCAACAACAAACCATGGGACTATCTTTTTTTGCTGATCAAAGCTGCAAATCCTTCGGCGTTATGCTCCAAAGGTACTAGATCAATCATGGCAGCCTAGATAGGATGGATAGATTAATCTAAGGCCCCTTAAGAGTACAATGGTTGTGTTCAAACCTGTCCTCAAGGAGGACAGGACAGTACTTAAGTAAAAGTATAAATACTGCAATGTAGAACTACTCTGTTACAAGTAAAACGCTGTCATTCAAAATCTACTTGGGCAAACGTAGAAACGTATTGGCTTAAAAATGTACTTGAAGTACCAAAAGTAAAAGTACTAATTGTGCAGAATGTGCCATTTTAAAGTTTTCAAATGTATAATAATCTTTTGAAAATGGCAGATCTACAAGCTCACAGTGAGCTTATAGATCGGCTATTTTCTTTCTTTTTTTTGTTTTTAGATTTGTTTTTGGCTTTTTGCCTTTATTGATATAGGGAACAGTAGACGGACAGGAAAGGGGGAGAGAGATGGGGGGTGACACGCGGCAAAGGCCGTCGGGCTCGGGAGTGGAACCCCGGTGGCGCGCCGTCCGGCATGGCTTGGCGCCCAGACGCTTGAGCTAACCGTCCGGGATATCAGCTATTTTCAAATGGCCAAAATGTATATATAGGGCTGAAGTTGATAATGTATGTTTTCTAATTATAATCAAAATCTACAAAGTAACTAGTAACTAAAGTTTTCAAATAATTGTAGTGGAGTAAAAGTACAATATTTGCCTCTGTGGAGTAGAAGTACTGGAAATTGGAAAAAGTAAAAAATGCCTCAAAATTGTACTTAAAACCTCTTGAGCCCCATTGCCCCCGCTGGCGGGGGGCAGCGACTGTCCACCTCTGAACAGCTCTCAGCGGGTCAATGGAGACCCAATTGGTCTCCGTTTCCAACTCCGATGTTGCGAATTTACCCCCCTTTACCCCCCTGGGGTTTAACCCATTTTGGACGGGAACCCCTTTTGGTGTTAGCATTATGTTATGCTTTAGCTATTGAAAAATAGCAGATCTACAAGCTCATAGCGCGCCACCGAGTGGCGCGCTACGAGCTTGTAGGTCTGCTATTTTTGAAAAATCGAAGAAACACTGACATAGAAACATAGCTTTTTCAGCTATTTTTTTTTCAGGATGTAGAAGACATTTTTAGAATCTGATCTCAGGTCAGAATGGGTTAAGAGTTAAGTACAGTATACAGTAGTAAATGTACTAGTCCACCACTGATTATGACTATTTTGGGACTCAAGGACTTGGGCTTGCCTTGGGACGTGTCCCTTCGTGAGCTGTGTTCGATTGCGAACGCAGTGAGCACTAACTATGAGACCTAGCAGAACATGTCTGTCTGTGTGTGTGTGTGTCTGTGTGTCACGCTGTAACACCACCCGCCCGCCACCAGAGGGCGCAGCTGTATCACACACACACACACACACACACACACACACACACACAAAACTTAACTTAAAAAAACTTAACTTAAAAAAAAACTTAACTTAAAAAAAAATGAAAAGGAAAACTTTAAAAGACTCTGATTCGTTTCTGGCTCTGAGTGAGCTCTGAACAGGCTGCAACTTTAGAATAATACACTGAAGGAATATGTCTGGAATTGGGGCTGGGGTGGACTGCGGGATATTTCTGTGCATCTCTGTTATATTGTTTTGTTTTGTTTTGTTATGCATTTATTTTGTTGTGTTTTGTCTATGTCTATGTCAGTTTCACATACAAAAGAAATTGAATAAAGTACAAATCATAAAAAACAAAACAAATTAAAGATAACTACAAAAAACAAAAAACACACACGCACGCACACATACACACAAATAACTTAAAATGTTTTTTGACTGAGCTGCTTTCCATGCTCTTCCTCAGCCGGCGCAGTGCCTGCGCGTGGAGATAGCGTCTCTGAGCCTGAGGCCAGAATCCCGGGCGGCCCGGGACCCCAGCGTGGTACGTCTGTTTGTGGAGTACTCCCTCCTGGACCTGCCCTCGGAGGAGACCCCTCTGTCCCTGCCGAAACCCCAACCGGGCAAAAGCAGCCACTATCACTACAGCAACGGTAATATACAACCGCATTACCCACTTCAGCCAAAAACAAAGGCCCTTTGTCTCCTGGACTACAACTGTAGTATTTTGAAATCAATGAATTGACAGACAGGGAGCCAGTGTAAACATCTGAGAACTACCGTGATATGATCCACTTTCTTGGCATTGCTTTGGACTCGAGGAGCAGCATTCTATCTGCAGCTGTCTGGTCAATTTTTAGGGAGGCTTGTAAAGACCCCATTACAGTATGCATGCATAGACACGTTTTTCCAAATCCTACTGAGACATGAAGTACTTTCATCCTTGATATTTGAGGTGATACTAGGCTGACTTTGTAAATGTCTGTGGCTGTCTTGCTGTTGGAACTCAGGTCCGAGTCCATGACTACACCAAGATTTCTTGGTTGTATTGTTGAATATTTCAACAACAATTGCATATGATGAGATCGTGGGTTCTATCTTGAAGAGAGGAAAAACGTTGGGACCTACAATATTTGAATTTATCATGCTATTTATGAAACTCTTAAATGCTAGTCTAAATGCTTAATTAATATTATATATTGCTGTTGACATTAATAGTGAATCATCACTATAGTTGTGGAGTTAAGAGAGTCTATCTATAATGACCAGAAATCCTCATGGTCCGTTTGGGAGTGTTATTATCTGACAGTTACGGATCATACTGTACTTAAAAGTTACTGATGAAAAATGAAAGACTTATTGAAGTTCTATGACCGAAAATATGAATACAGGGAGCTCTATGACAGAAAATATGAATACAGGGAGAGTGTGTTTTTTATGTAAAATAGCAAATTATATTACAGTACTGCATGTTTACATAACTCCCAACCTCTTGGAACCATGGCTTCCCTTCTTTACACAACTCTAAATTTACCAATCAGTATATTGACATATTTGGGAAACACCATTCACCTAGCACATACTGTATGTTGGCTTAAACAAGTAAGACGCGCGAACGCGGGAAGCAAACGCAGCTCGTAAATTGCAAAAACAACAATTGGAATAAATTACGTAATTTTTTAAGGTTTTTTTTTAAGTTCTCTTTTTTTGTGTTTTTAAGATTTTTTTTAAGTTACGTTTTTTTTAAGTTTTTCCTTTTAAAGTTTTTCCTTTTAAGTTTTTTTTTAAGTTAAGTTTTTCCTTTTTAAGTTTTTTTTTTAAGTTAAGTTTTTTTTTAAGTTACGTTTTTTTAAGTTAAGTTTTTTTTAAGTTAAGTTTTGTGCGTGCGTGCGTGCGTGTGTGTGTGTGTGTGCGTGCATGTGTGTGTGTGTTTTTGTGTTTGATACAGCTGCGCCCTCTGGTGGTGGGCGGGTGGTGTTACAGCGTGACAGACACACACACAGACAGACAGACAGACATGATCTGCTGGGTCTCATAGTAAATGCTCACTGCGTTCGCAAACACACCACCAGTGCTGTGCTAATTTTCCTGGTCTAGTCTTGTCTAGTAATGCGTGCGCCGTGCGTGCTTGCTTTGTCCTGTCCTGACTGTCAATGATCCAGCAGGCTGTGCCGTGCCGTTACGTCGTTTCTCCTTCACAGTGATTCACGTGGACGTGGAGAAGAACAGGGCGAGACGAGAGCTGTTGAAGGCGGTCCTCGAGGGACGCAACCCACAAATGGACAGGTACTGGTAGAAAGTGGTCTGACAAGAGAAGTATACGCCTTCTGACTGATCGCAACATCTCCGAAAGATGTTCTTTTATACAGCCTGTTGTCTGTATTTGTAAGTGATGGAAGAAGAGCCGATATATCGGGCCATCATTTAACTTTTCTTTTTTTAAGCTCTATTCGAACACTTGAAAAGAATGGTCGTTCTACAAGCTCGCAATGCGTTGCATGCATCGCCATGGATTGCGAGCTGCTATTTGAAAGGTTTTTCTTACTTGCCCAAAATAGGGATGTCAAGTTGAAAGTGGTTAATAATAAATAAATTGATCAGAAAGTGTTCAAAATCAGTGGGCTAGCTAATCTTAGCCTGGCTAATAAGCCAACGGCTGATTCGGTCTGGCTTATTAGCCAGGCTAAGCTAATCTGGCATCGCCGGTCGGGTTCTAGATAGAAGCCAATTTTTCCTCACAAAATATGTCATTTTCCAGCTCAGACAAAGGAATGCCATTATGTTTGAAAGACATCTTATTGCTTTTGGACTACAAATACCAGTGTTATTTAACCCATTTTGGGCGGGAAACCTTTTGGTGTTTTAAACATTATGTTATAATTTAGCTATTGAAAAATATCAGATCCACAAGCTCATAGCGCGCCACCGAGTGGCGCGCTATGAGCTTGTAGGTCTGCTATTTTTGAAAAATCGTGAAAATATTTATTTCAGAAAACTGGAGATTTTTTTAATATTTTGAGGTCTAAATGGGTTAAAAATGTATGGATTGGCACTTAAATGGCAGTTGAATGGAGTTAGCACTAGTCAACCACCTTCTCAAGCTTCTGGCCCTGGGGTTGTTTTAATGAACAGCATCCGGTTCACCGTGGTGAGCGAGCCGCCAGAGGAGGAGGAACAGGAAAGGGAGTGTGAGGATGTGGGCGTGGCCTATCTCAGAATCCCTGACATCTTGGAGAAGCAGCGGGACCTGATTGAGACCAAGCTGAACGGTTGGTGCACACACACACACACACACACACACACATGTATAGCCTACACCAGGGGTGGGGCAACTTTGACGATGGAGAGGGCCACAATAGTTCCACACTCACTCCAGAGGGCCACATTGCATATAGCAAAAACAGCCGATCTACAAGCTCAAAACGCGTCGCACTGCGACGCGTTTTGAGCTTGTAGATCAGCTGTTTTTGCTATTGTTGTCTCCACCAGGCCGAAGGCATGGGAAGAGAGTATGTTTCGCACTCCGTCCGTTCGTCCCTGTGTCTGTCCGTCTGTGAACAGCTAATCTCCGGCACCGTTAACCCGGTTGATGCCACATTTTGCACACACACTCCCTGGATGCCAACGATGAACCTCTGCCCCACAATTTCCAGAACGGCCTGTTATAGCGCCACCAGGAGGCCAACTTTTGAGTCCAAAAATCCTGCAAATCGTTACACACTATCTCTATAGTCATGTGTTCAAGATGCATCTGTCCGATATTTCATATTCCATCCTAATTGGCTAACATTGGCTTTCAAAGTTTGCAGGATTGACCCTTTGAAACAAAAAGCCTCAAATCGTGAACGCAGCGTGCAATTTACGTGAAATCTTTCACAGACTTTCCTACTAGGCTGAGGAATATATCCCACCCTTTTCACATTGGCCTGTTATAGCGCCACCAACAGGTGGATTTTTGCTAAACACATTTTTGGAACAAAATGCCTCAAATCATCCAATTGCCATCAATGGTGTAAGAATGGCACCTTTTTCACATTGGCCTAGTATAGCGCCACCAGGAGGCCACAACCTGACCTGGTGGAGACCTGTGCCCGAGGGGCACTTTTTCTAGTTTGAACTGAAATCCTGAATAATTTTTTGCTATTTTTAGATTATTTTTTTTTTTAGATTTTTAATTTCAAATGCCTTTAATTATAGTTGTGTTAACTTTATGAACTAAATACAAATACAATGGACGTAGAAAATACAATACAATTCTAATACTAGTCATTCCGCTTGCAATTCTAATACTAGTCATTCAGCTTGCATGTTTGGAATTGTAACAGCTGAAATAATTACTATATCAATACTTGGATATTAACTGCGGGACGCATTAAGTGAAGGTGGGTGCTGGGGGCCACATGTGGCCCCCCGTCTGCCACCTGCCCATCTATGGCCTAAAGTATAGAAATAAATCAATAACTGTTTTGTGTCACAGCATATTATGCAGTGATGTATACTATCTACTATCTCAATCTGGATGTTCCTCTCCTATTCTTCTCCCCTGTCCACACATACTGTAGTATTTGGATCCTACAATAATATTTATGTCTTTCTGATCTCGGAACCTACACTCCCTTTTCTCCTTTTGTATTTGTTCATGACATGTATTAATGTGCATATTCTATGCTCTGTTGATGCATGAATATTTTTTGTTTAGCCTAAATGTACCTCCGTGCTGTCTACATGTCAAGTATTCAAGTATGGTATTTTCCAGTACACTTTTCCAGGTTGTATATCAACTGTACAGCGTACGTCACACTTTTTGCTTTGTTGAGAGCTTCAACAAAGCAAAAAGCATTACAGGCATGCACACAATTACAAAACGAGTACCATGTAATACTTGGCATGTTTTAGGCTTTAGGGTGAGCCGATGTAATAAAATGTGTTCCTGTGTTCCCTCTAGTGGTGGATGCAGAGGACAGCAGCTCGGTGGTAGGAAGTCTAATGGTGTCTGTAGAGGGACTGGAGGCTCTGCAATCCATCATGGAAGACCCGGACCATGACTACACACCTGTCTCCTCTCTGCAGACACTGACTTCAAATGAGTTCTGAAATTAACACTCACAGACCGCCTTTCCACCGGTTGGTTCCCAATGGGAACCTGTTCTTTTTGGTTCTTAGTCCATGAGCCAGAGCTCCAAAAAAAAGCTCTGAATAACTAGACCTATATTAAATTGTTTATAGGATCAATACAAGTAAATAAATACATGATAACCCTTCCACAGTAGTAGCTTTTTCATATTTTCGATTATTTTGCATATTTTCCTACATAGGCTAATGCCTAATTTGCATATTTAAAAATGTAAAATTTCTAATACAATAAATCATTGTCTTTGTGTAAGTACTCAATTGGGGAAGTTTCATTGTGATAACAATCTAATATAGGTATGGTTTTGCCCACTCAATTCATAATTAACGTTCCAATTTTGGAGCTCTGGCTCATGGACTAAGAACTGAACAGGTTCCCATTGGGAACCAACCGGTGGAAAAGGGGCCACAGTGTTGAATACATCGGTACAATACATTGTTTTTCTTCCCACAACTGTTCAATAACTTAATCGCTAATTATTTACAGGGCAACTACTTGAATGATTTGTAACTGTCCTCCTGAATCCTATTGTTATGTTTTCGGATGTTTAACCCCTTTTGGTGTTTTAAACATTATGTTATAATTTAGCTATTGAAAAATAGCAGATCTACAAGCTCATAGCGCGCCACCGAGTGGCGCGCTACGAGCTTGTAGGTCTGCTATTTTTGAAAAATCGTAAAAATATTTATTTCAGAAAACTGGAGGATTTAGAAGATTTTTTTTTAAATGTTGAGGTCAGGCCTGAATGGGTTAAAAAAATCACACCTGTGTGAACTGAGTGGTGCAAATCCCCCTCTCTCTCTCTCATTAGCAGGCAACAGTGCAGCACTATCTCTCTCTCTCTGTTTCTGGCACAACAGCGCCACTTTTGGTACTCATTGGTACTGTTGCTCATAGTCACACAAACACGGTTGTCACACACAAACACGGTTGAACACGGACATTGCTGTTCCTTGGAGTGGTTGCACCACTCAAAAACAAGAGGGTTGCGCACACCCAGTCCCTCGCCACCCTGGGCAGGACCTACGCTGAAAAGACTATCAGCGGAAGTGGCGGAAGTGTTGCGTGTAAGATAACTACGTCACGCGGTGCGGCTGTGTTTACTAGTCCCCACCCAATGATCATTTCAGCGGGAATACATTTTCGGGAACACAACGCGGCAATTGGTCAAAAAACGTTAACTTCCGGGGGGGGGGGGGTTACACGGCGGAAGTCCTGCCTTAGATAGCTTATTTGTCCTAGGTTGTGACCAGGCTCTTCTTTTTCGCAGTTAAGTGAGCCTGGGACCGAGGCTAGTCCCTCGCCGGTGCTGGACAAAGATACAGTACATAGATACAGTGTAAATGAAAGGGAAGTCCGCACAACAGCTCTGCTCCACAGTGTTTTATTTATTTAAACACCGACATATAGTGACGTTTCGCCATGACTGGCCTTCATCAGGTGTGTTGGGATATCTCATGAAAATCTGACATATCACATACTGTAAAACACACTGTTTTACATAGAGAGAGAGGGGGGGGGGGGGGGTGTTATAGTGTTAGGATGGCCATGCCCCTCAAAATGGAACGATAGGATTCAAGTTAAAAATCAACAAATCCTTTAAGGATTTAACCACGTGTCTGTTACCTGGGCCTTTCATACACCGTCTCCACACCTTAGCGCAAAACGGTTTTAAGCTGCGCACTTCTTAAGCTGCGCGCAGCTTAAATTCTGAGTTTTTAGACAGCTGGTGGATGGAAAAGAAGCTCCACCTCCGCGGAAGACTTGAGCGGAGGAGAGCGTTTCCGGGAATCTGGCCGTCGCGCAAGTCTTCGGCGGAGGTGGAGCTTAATTTCCATCCACCAGCTGTCTAAAAACTCAAGCTTTAAGCTGCGCGCAGCCGAGAACGTGCGCAGCTCTTTCGACCGTGTGGCAGCACCTATAGAATAGGCGAACATCAAGCTTGCAGATTGACTATTTTCGCTGAAGAGATTTGGTGTGGAGAGTAAAAAGGAGGGGGCACCCCATAGGGCACCCGTTGGAGACTATAGCCTACCTGTAGGCCTATATCGAAAACAACTTTAAAAACAATGGATATTTCTTTAATGCAGTTTACGAAACACAGAATAACTTTGGCCTTCTGTTGTTTTTGTAAGACATACACTTGAACTGTTGAATACTGTATATCCTCAGATGTGAAATAGTTATATTTTTTACTCATAGTATTTTGTCAGATTCACTGCATGATACTGCAGATGTTAGGATTACAGTTGTGCGTCTGTAGCCTAGTAACTGTACATAATAGATGGTTCTCAAATGGCATTCGATGATTGCAGCTTGTGAAAGTCTAAATGTACTTGTGTGCATTGTAATTTGAATATTTTTTTTTACTACTGTGTATGTGTGTATGTGCTGCAATTAAAAACTTAAGTTAAAGTTTTGAGTAGAAACTGTTACACATTTTTGTTTCAACTTGGAAGTTGATATTATTTTGTATTTTCATTTAGCAATAAACAGATTAGTTTACAATAGGCCTTGAACGCAAATAAAATAATCTAGGTTAATCTTAGCACAGTGAACTGGTAATAAATAATGTGAGGGGGTATTTTTGCAGTATGCTAGTATTGTGCATGGCATTTCTCTGCTAAGTTTGATGAATTCAAGCACCATCCTTTGTCCTGATTTGATTTTTGATTGAAATATTTATTAACAGTTTGCAGAATTACAGTACATTTCAAGCACAAACTCAATACAAAGACTGTTAACTGTGAGTGGACGACCCAATTAAGCATTATACTTGTTTACAAGAGGGTCCAGAGTACTCCAGACGCAAATAGACACTTCTATATAGTCAAAGAACAGAACAGGAATTCATCATAGATTGAAGTATTTATTAACAGTTTGCAGAATGGGTACATTTCACATGAAAGCACAACTCAATACGAAGACTGATACTGTGGACGACACACTGATAAAGCATTACACTTGTTTGTTTACAACAGGGTCCACCATTTTCAATTAATCAGAACTTTTAGAGACGTACACTTCTATATAAAAAACAGGAAATCATGTATTGTAAGGAAAATCCATTGATGATTTTATGGTCAAAACTACTTTATAAATCGGGCATTATTTGTATCGTGACTAATGAGTGGATATATCAGTTTATCAACCTACTCAATATAACGCACACAACAACATGACACATCCAGTTTTTTTAGAAACAAGTGAAAAACGTAAACAACCGGAAGTAATTTCCTTCCCAAGTTCCCATTGCCTGAAGGGATTGCACTATGACTGGTTCATTTGTTGTCAGTAGCAACAGTTGGTAAAATGGTAAATAAATTGATTTAACATCGATATCGATGATCGAATAAATTGAACATTTCGAGGGGACATCATTGTCCAATTTCGTTTATTATAGCCGGACAATGGACAAGATGACCTGAAAAAAACAGTCTGCCTAAAGCCAGCGGTTGCTGGGACAACCAACCAAAGTAGCCAATCACAGCGCTACTAACCGGCCCTCCGGGCTATGGGGTCTAAGACCGCACGGCCCACCCATTCATGTTTTGCAACGCACATTTAGTGGGCGTGGTCTGGCGTTAAGCTCATCCTCTCCCATTCACGAAACGAAGATGCGCTCAGAAATGACGTCACTCGCTCGCCGACAAAGCGCCAGGAGCGCCCTGAGCGCAACTGCGCTACGCAACGTCTGCGCAATAATAGTAGCTGTCACTCAAAGGACATTTAAATGGCCACTACTACACACGACTGTATTTTGTACAACGACAACAACACTGTTGTTGTTTAATACGTGAATATCTTTGTAACCAGGCCTCTGTTTTGTAATTGTTATTTTATTTTATTGTATTTTATTTTCCAATACGTTCCGCTGCTGCCATTTCTGTTCCTTGTTGTTGTTCGAGAAGAATTCAACATGAGCAGCGAAGAGGACGACTTTTTGCAGAAAGCAAGGATTGCATTTGAAGATCTGTGTCGAGCTTTAAACATGGACGAGGAGGCCAGCAACGAAGCATGGAAGACCTATGAAAACATAAGTAGAAATTTCACGTTAGAGGTAAATCATTTTAATAGCTTAATAAATGTTCATTCCTATACGCCGCGTACGGTACGGTGCAACCACCGGCTTTTATTTCCTGCTCGTTGCATCACTCGAGTATATTGGAGTGCAATTAAGTCATTAAGTGAATCAGTGGAGTCGATCTACAGACCTGTTATTGGTACTCCAATACGAATAGATACTGACAGTACAGTTTATTGTCTTGTAAATACTGTATTATAATAAATATGGGTGAACAAAGAAAGACCACTAGAGGGTAGGATTTCCAACATGGTGGCTGGTGCGCACAGTGACGGACAGTCGGACACTCACTGACCCCATTTGACCTCCTGTGCCCAAAATGTCAGATGATATGTCCCCCACTTTGCTTAGTATAAAGTATCTCCCCTCTCTTCACCCTGTTTCTGTTCTCTCTCTCTCTCACTCACACACACACACACACACACACACACACACACACACACACACAGGGGAGTGAGCTGCATTGGCTGGCCTGTGCCCTCTATGTGGCATGCAGATCTTCGGTGCCAACCGTTGGCAAGGGCACGTCGGAGGGGAACTACGTCTCTCTGACCAAGATCCTGCGCTGCTCAGAACAGAGGTAAGACCCATCCACAATAATACACCTGCACAGTCACCCTCAAATCTATCATCCATCCATCTTCAACGCTTTATCCGTAGTCACTAGTCGGGTCGTGGGGGTCTCCACCAGAGAGCTCCAGTCTTCCCTTTCCGGCGCAAACATTAGTAACTTCATTCTGGGGGATCCTGAGGCGTTCCCTGACTATTTTGGTCCGTAGATATATCTATCATAAACAATAAAACCCTGAATGCAAATGTGTTATTATTGCTATTGAAAAATAGCAGATCTACACGCTCATAGCGCGGCACCGAGTGCTGCACTACGAGCTTGTAGATCTGCTATTTATTGAAAAATCTTGAAAATGTGGTGCAACATATTTTCAGATGAGGGTCGGCGGCCAAATACATAGCCTATATTTGTTCGGGGGTCCTTGACATGAAAATGTTTGAGAAAGACTGACATAGAAACATGAGGTTTTTCAGAAAACTATCAGGATATTAGAAGACATTTTGTGGAATCGACCTCAGGTCTAAATGGGTTAATTTGGTTACATTAGTACACTCTCAAAGTGTTACTTAAATCTGGGTAAATTTACATTCTGTGGTACCATTGTCTTGTTGGTGAATTAGCCTATTGTTTGGTTTTTAACTTAAAGTTTTCAAAATAACAGATCTACAGTACAAGCTCACAACGCATCAGTATTTTTGCAAATTATTGTACAAAGAGAGAGAGCTTTTAGGTGGTTGTAGCGTTAGGCTAATTTAATTCAATAGTGATACATACCTTTTGATATGCTGATCGGTTAGTTTAACTCTCACTGACTGTGCAAAAAATGTAATACTAAGAACTCTCCTGTGTAATAAAAATAAATCATCTATTCTTTTTACGCCTTTCTCCCACCCCAGCCTGATTGAATTCTTCAACAAGATGAAGAAGTGGCAGGACATGGCCAACCTGCCACAAGAGTTTAGACAAAGCACAGAGAATCTGGAGAGAAACTTCACGGTGACTGCGGTCATTTTCAAGAAGTACGTGCCCATATTTAAAGTCATCTTCAAGGCCCCCTCGGATGACCCTCCACGACTTCATAGGAGCCGCAAACAAAGGTACGTTTTAACTTAAAGGACAACTTTAGTTTTTTTCAACCAAGGTTCATGTTTTAGGTTGTTATTAGAGAAACTAAAAGATGAGTGTTATTTTTTTTTCCATTTGCTGCTTTCTTTCGTTTTAGGGATTTTAGCGGTTTTTGACAGGGGGGGCATTCGAGCATGGGGCTAAATATGTATTTTTTTTACAACATTTTATAGCGATTTCTTTTGTAATTATTTACTATAGTCCTAATAAACCCCAGGAAATTTCATCTGGCCACAAAACATCACGAGATCTACTGAATGTGTCAAACTGACATATTGAGCCTATGACACACAGTGTGGCTTCCCCCCAGTAGGCTACCTTCACATTCAGTAGATCCTGTGATTTTTTTTTTGTGGCCAGATGTAATTTCCTGGGGTTTATTAGGACTATAGTAAATAATAAAATTATAAATCACCATAATATTTTGTAAAAAAAATACATATTTAGCCCCATGCTCGAATGCCCCCGCCCCCCTGTCAAAAACAGCTAAAATCCCTAAAACAAAAGAAAGCAGCAAATGAAAAAAAAATAACACTCATCTTTTACTTTCTCTAATAACAACCTAAAACATGAACCTTGGTTGAAAAAAACTAAAGTTGTCCTTTTTTTCAAAACATTTACAGTTGTCCTCAGTTTGCCACACACCTTATCTTATCGCATGCTATACGTTTATGCAATAAACGTATATGGCTGCCATAAAACATAAATTGCATTCTATTGAATCTGTAGCAATGTAAGAATGCACACATTATTACATTGAGACATATCCTCATAACATGTGATTTTGGAACTTATCACATGTTTTTTTTTTTAAATGTTTTTTTTGTGGTTTTCGCCTTTATTTTATATTTTTTATGGAGGGACAGACAGTAGGCTGACAGGAAATGGGGAGAGAGATGGGGGGAAGACATGCAGTAAAGGCTGTCGGGATCGGGAGTCGAACCCGCGGCACACTGCCAGACTGGATTACCAGCCAAGGTGCCTGGACCACTGAGCCATGGCCCAGGCCAACTTATCACATGTTGACGAGTTTGTTGTGATGTTTTGTTTTGCAGACGGCATCCATGCACAGTGACTGAGGTCTTTAACTTCTGTTGGATTCTGTTTGTCCATGCTAAAGGTAACCCGTTGTCCTTTAATAATGTACAAGAAGTGTTTAACCCATTCAGGCCTGACGTCGAAATTTAAAAAAATGTCTTCTAAATCCTGACAATTTTCTGAAAGATTTGAGGCACATTTTAACTGATTTTTCAAAAATAGCAGACCTACAAGCTCGTAGCGCGCCACTCGGTGGCGCGCTATGAGCTTTTAGATCTGCTATTTTTCAATAGCTAAATTATAACATGTTTAAAACACCAAAAGGGGTTCCCGCCCAAAATGGGTTAAATATGGTAATTGCAAATCGATTATGTTTCTCTATTATAGTTCTTTGACTTTGTACAATAATTAGCAAAAGATAATGATGCGTCGTGAGCTTGTAGATCTGCTATTTTGAAACCTTTTGATATTGTGATATTATCAAACATTAAATATCAAACACACAGTCCACATTTCCAAATGCATGCATTTAATTCAGTCTGACCAGAAGTATCAATAAAACATAACTCCACCACTGATTAAAAAACAAAGGAAATGCCCAGAGTGGGGATATCAAAAGCACAGCCATGGATTATCCCCCATCCAGAGCAAATTGAACCCTGCCTTAAGGTGGCCTTACACTAGCCGATAATCGGGCATTTTTGACGCTCGGGGGGTGCCCGACCGCTCAAAGCGCGATCGGGGATCGGCCCGATCAACATCAAGAATGTTTGATATTTGCTCTGCCCCTGCTCCGATTATCCTGTAGTGTGTGGTGCTATCAGATTTCAATCGGCTAGTGTAAGGCCACCTTTATTCATCAGAAAGAATAAAGTGATGCAAATCTAACTTTATACCTTGACACAAGGAGGTTGTTGTTAAGGGCACAATTGTGGTTATGGAGAGCATGTGTGAGTGAAGTCAAACTGGCTTTGGTCCAGTTTGCTTAGCAAACCGCAAGGGGCCAAAAGAGATTTTAGGATCAGCATGGATGAATGGAATGAAGAAATGGGAGGGTAGAGAAAGAGAGAGAGAGAGAGAGAGAGAGAGAGAGAGAGGGAGGCCGGTGGACTAATGAGAGGGCAAGCACAGACTTGCATCAGCTGGACATCATTTGTTTCAGTCTGCCTGCAAACATGTCACCAGAAGTCATTCCTTTTGTAACTTGGCCTCAGCAAAACAAACAAATCTTAATTACATGCACACACATTGCCAGTGTACACGTTATCTTGGCGACACATTGTCATTAGATAGTAAGCTAAGGACCTGGCTGTTTGTTTGGGATTAGTATGGTATTTATGACATGAGTATTTGTTATATATAAGTTTTTATAATTCTTGAATCTAGAAGACAAATATAAATGTCTTTATTTCCGTTTTCTCCTATTTGCTCTTCCCTGCTTTTCTGTTTTTTTACTACACTTCTCCCTCCTTTATTTTCTCCAATTATTCACTCTCACTCTCTCTCTCTCTCACACACACACACACACACACACACACACACACACACGCAGGTAACTTCCCTATGATTAGCGATGACCTGGTGAACTCCTACCACCTGCTGCTGTGTGCGTTGGACCTGGTCTTCACCAACGCGCTGCTGTGCAACGCCAGGAAGGACCTGCTCAACCCTCATTTCAAAGGTTCTTAGTCCCACAGAATCCTTGTAGAACATGTTATTACTTAACCTGACTCCGCCAGATGGGGCAGCAGAGAGTACACTAAACAGCTATCCCGCCTCTAGCTGCTGCTGATTGGCCAGGCCGTTTTGTGGCCGGGCATCAAGTCTGCCTGAGAGTTCCCAGATGGGAGCAGGAGGGGGGGAACCCAGTGTACTCTCTGCTGCCCCATCTGGCGGAGTCAGGTTAGTTATTACTACCCCATGTGCATATAGTACATGCATTCATGAGTTTCTGTTCATGTACAACTTATTTTCTGTGTTCTTAACCCATTTTAGGCCTGATTAAAAAAAAAACGTTCCCTCTGAAAGAATATATATTCAAAGATTTGTGCCGCATTTTCACGATTTTTCAAAAATAGCAGACCTACAAGCTCGTAGCGCGCCACTCGGTGGCGCGCTATGAGCTTGTAGATCTGCTATTTTTCAATAGCTAAAGTATAACAAAATGCTTAGTTAAAACACCAAAAGGGGTTCCCGTCCAGAATACGCTAAACCTTTGTGAAACAAATGACTCCCAAGCAAGAACTAAACTTTATTTCCACGATGGCACTCACTTCCCGACTACACCACAGGATTCAAGAACCCCATGCATGCCACATCCTCTCTGTGTAAACATTACATTACATGCCTATTGTACTGCCCATCTAAAAAAGTCAAGTTCTGTGCCGTGGTTAAGACCCCCGCCCCTGCCAAAGCATATCGTAGGCAGACACCGTATCGCCATATTTCAACTTTTAACATTTTGGGGTAAATGAATGCCCTACTTCATAATACAATTTACAATTTACAATTTAGGCATTTAGCAGACGCTCTTAATCCAGAGCGACTTACATTTAGCAAAAACAAAAAGCATGGCATACATCACATGTATAAAAAGTAGTTATCATGAATCATGCGTAAACTAAGAACGTAACAGTGGAGTATCTATGTAAACTATACATACTATACTATATAATATATTATACATGTGTACTATAAAGTGCTATGACTACATAAAGTGCAATTCTAGAGCTGTCTACATAACAAGCTATAAGTCTGTTTAAAATACTATCTAAGTCTACATAATGTGCTATCTAAGGGGCTAGGCTAGGGCAAGTGCTACGGGCCATGGTGGAGTCTGAAGAGGTGGGTTTTCAGACTACGGCGGAAGATTGGGAGTGAGGCTGCAGTTCTGACTGCAATGGGAAGTGCATTCCATAGTTTTGGAGCCAGAAGGGAGAAGAGTTTGGGACGTGTGGAGCGTTGTCCCGGCGTTTTTAGTGAAGGTACCTCCAGCTTCCCTGCGTTGGCTGATCTGAGTGAGCGGGAGGGTTTGTAGGGTACGATCATACTTGTGAGATATGGGGGGGCCATGCCTTTGGTTGCTTTGAATGCCAGCATCAGAGTTTTGTATTCTGTGCGGGCAGCGACCGGGAGCCAATGGAGCGAGCGGAGAAGGGGGGAGACGTGTGAGAATTTTGGCTGGTTGAAGACCAAGCGTGCTGCGGCATTTTGGATCAGTTGGAGGGGCTTAAGTGCACATGCCGGTAGGCCAGTAAGGAGGGAGTTGCAATAGTCAAGTTTTGACAAGACTGTTGTCTGGATTAGGAGCTGGGCTGACTCCTGGGTGAGGAACGGTCTAATTCGTCGTATGTTGTAGAGTGTAAACCTACAGGATCTAGTGACAGCTGTGATGTGTGTTTTGAACGAGAGCTGACTGTCCAGGACAACACCAAGGTTCCTGGCTGTCGGGACAGACTTTACCAGGGCGTTGTCTACGGAGATAGTTAGCTCCCGCATAGGGCAGGACTTAGCTGGGAAGAACAGAAGCTCAGTCTTGTCTGGGTTCAGCTTGAGGTGGTTGGAAGACATCCACTGTGAGATGTCAGCCAGGCATGCAGTGATGCGCTCTTCTACCTGGGTGGCAGAGGGGGGGAAGGATAGAAACAGTTGTGTGTCATCGGCATAGCAGTGATAGGATATATTGTGAGCAGAGATGATGGTGCCAAGGGATTTAGTGTACAGTGAGAAGAGGAGGGGACCAAGTACAGATCCCTGTGGGACCCCAGTTTGGAGGGTGCGGGGGGGTGATAGCAAACCTTTCCAAGAAACCTGGTAAGTCCGGTCAGAGAGGTAGGAGGAGAACCACTTCAGCGCCGTCCCGCCTATGCCTAGATCAGCTAGGGTGCCTAGGAGCAGCTGGTGGTTCACTGTGTCAAATGCCGCCGATAGGTCTAGGAGAATCAGGACTGCAGAGTGGGAAGCAGCCTGGGCAGCATGTAGTGCTTCTGTGACTGCGAGGAGTGCAGTTTCCGTGGAGTGTGCCTTCTTGAATCCTGACTGGTTGGGATCCAGCAGGTTGTTCTCTGAGAGATGGAGAGAAAGCTGGTTAGAGACAACACGTTCAAGGGTTTTGGAAAGAAAGGAAAGGAGTGATACCGGTCTGTAGTTCTTGACATCTGAGGGGTCAAGAGTTGGTTTTTTGAGGAGTGGTGATACCCTGGCTGACTTGAAGGCAGATGGGACGCAGCCTGAGGTTACTGAGGTGTTGATAATGGAAGTGATGAAGGGGAGCAAGTCAGGTGCGATGGTCTGGAAGATTGGAGACGGGGCGGGGTCAAGAGGACAGGTGGTAGGTCTAGTGGATGTGACTAGTTTCAGGACCTCATCTGGGGATAGAGGAGAGAAGGAGGACATGCATGGTATGTTATGGTTAGCATTGGTTGAGTCGAGTGCTTCTTTATGGGGGAGGGGGGTAAAGGAGCTACTGATATCATCAACCTTCTTTTCGAAGTAGTTGGCAAAGGCCTCC
This sequence comes from Electrona antarctica, assembly GCF_951216825.1. Taxonomy (NCBI): domain Eukaryota; kingdom Metazoa; phylum Chordata; class Actinopteri; order Myctophiformes; family Myctophidae; genus Electrona; species Electrona antarctica. The sequence goes on from NC_136810.1 coordinate 55,176,322, forward strand.
GCGGTGAGGGATGAGGGTTGAGTGGGGGGAGGGGGTTTAAGGAGGGAGGAGAAAGTGGAGAAGAGTTTCCTTGGGTTAGAAGTGCAGGATTGGATTTTGGTGTGGTAGAAGGAGGTTTTAGCGGTGGTTAGTGAGAGGGAGAAGGCAGAGAGGAGTGAATGAAAGTGGGAGAGATCATCTGGTAGCTTTGTCTTGTGCCACTTCCTTTCAGCTGCCCTGAGAGGTGTTCGTTCAGATCTGAGGGTTTCAGATAACCAGGGGGCCGGTGGGGATGAGCGAGCTGGCCTGGTCGAGAGAGGGCAGTGTTGGTCAAATGCAGATGAGATAGAGGAGAGGAAGGATGTGGTTGCGGGGTCGGGTGAGAGAGAGAGGAAGGACTCTAGGGAGGGTAGAGAGGAGAGAATAGAGGATGAGAGGGAGGAGGGGTTTAGGGACTTGAGATTGCGTCGGGTGGTGACGGTCGGAGGGTGAGTAGGTTTAGGTGGGAGAGTAGAGAGAGAGAGGGAGAAGGTTATGAAGTGGTGGTCAGACCTAATTAAGGGAGTAACAGAGAGTGTGGAGGGGGAGCAGGCTCTGCAGAACACGAGGTCCAAAACATTACCAGCCTTGTGAGTGGGAGGGGAGGGAGAAAGGGAGAGGTCAAACGAGGATAGGAGGGACGTAACGGGAAGATACTTCTCTGCCGTAGGTAGGTTAAAGTCACCCAGTAGAATCAGGGGGGTGCCATCCTCCGGAAACGAGCTGATCAGAGAGTCTAGTTCTTCCAGGAAGTTCCCAAGGGTTCCTGGGGGGCGATAGAGCACAATGAGGGTGAGGGGGACTGGTTGTGATATTGAGATAGCATGAAATTCACATGTGGTGAGAGAAAGGTGAGAGAGATTTAAGACACGGAAATTCCATTTCGGGGACATGAGTATCCCTGTACCACCCCCCCTACCTGTTGAGCGAGGGGTGTGTGTGAATTTGTGTGAAACAGAGAGGGCGGCGGGGGTAGCTGTGTTATCAGGGGTAATCCAGGTTTCGGTTAGAGCAAGGAAATGTAGAGACTTGAGGGTGGCGTGGGCTGAGATAAATTCAGGCATTTCCTCTTTGGTAGCTGCGTGGCAGTTCCAAAGGCCTCCCTCCACCACAATGTGGTGACTGGGTGAACGAGCTGGGTATATGAGATTTGAGGGATTTCTGTGGCGGGGGAAGTAGTGTCTAGGGCGACATGAAAAGGGCAGGATAGGGATGGTGGGAAAACACATAGTACACAGTTAAATAAAAAAGAAATAAGAGCGTAATAATAGTAAAAAATAATAATAATAATAGTAAGAAGAAGAAGAAGAAGAAGATTGATACAAAACCCTGGGAGGCTGCCTCCTTCGTTAGATGTGTCTGGATGTCCGGGTCTTTGGCTTGGGCACCAGGCTAAAGTGGTCGTTGGTTAGCCGGAATGAGCTACGGATCAAGGTTCATTCACGCGCGTACTAGGGCAGTATGTATGGAAGAAAGGGAGGAAGTAAAAGAACCAACCGCAGAGATGGTTGAAGAGTAGAGGGGTAGCTTTAATGGATAGTTTATAGGGGTTAGAATAGAATAAGTGCAAAAAGAACAGAGTGTGTTCCTCTACCTGTGTGTGTGTGTGCAGAGATTCAAAGTTTAAACAGCTGTGTAGCTGTTTATCTCCTTGTCTCTGCGACCGTGAGTGAGTGACTGAGTGATTTGAGAGCAGATATATACTGCCTGAGGCCTTTAATTAAAGCCTTGATCTGGCCAGCAGAGGGACTCAAGTAGATCACTCAGTGAGTGGTCTGTTTGATTCTGTCTGATGGCTGATTCAAAATTCAGATCAAAAGAGTCACTCCCACAAGGACTTAAAGTACCCACAGAGTATAGAAAGACAAAACAGAGAAAATACAAGATGACAGAATATTAGCAGAGAGGGTAAAAAACAATGCAGACAAACAGAAACAAGCTATAACAAAAACACAGAAAGGCAGAGTGGTAAGAAAAGGAGTGAGAATGAGAGAGATAGTTTTTAAGTGGTTAGAATAGAATAAGTGCAAAAAGAACAGAGTGTGTTCCTCTACCTGTGTGTGTGTGTGCAGAGATTCAAAGTTTAAACAGCTGTGTAGCTGTTTATCTCCTTGTCTCTGCGACCGTGACCGTAATACAAGAGTGTCTTACGTAAGTAGTGAAAAACAAAAGCAGACGTACAAGCTCACAACATGACGCGATGCGTTGTGATCTTGTACAGTAGTTGCAAGATTTCTACCCGACTGCAACGGTATACATACAGAGAGCCAGAGATGGAGATAAATTATGTTTATAGTGTTTCCCCTCCATCCACCTCCATCGATAAACTAAAAATGTACAACAAAACAATGTACGCTATAATGTTTCATAGTAACATTTGACTACATTTAACTGCAGTGCAGTAACAGACCATTTCTTTCTTTGGATTTTAACCCATTTTGGGCAGGAACCCTTTTTGTTATAATTTAGCTATTGAAAAATAGCAGATCTACAAGCTCATAGCGCGCCACCGAGTGGCGCGCTACGAGCTTGTAGGTCTGCTATTTTTGAAAAATCATGAAAATGTGGCACAAATCTTTGAATATATATTCTTTCTGAGCGAACGTTTTTAACGCTAATCTTTGCTTCTGGGGGAGTCCCTGGAACAACATAATTTCAGATGGAGGGTCGGCGGAAAATTACATAATTTTTGGGGTCCTTGACATGAAATATTGAGAACCTCTGATATAGAAACACAAGGTTTTTCAGAAAATTGTCATGATTTAGAAGACATTTTTTATATTTCGACGTCAGGTCTAAATGGGTTAACTGGACCCTGGTATTTAGGGACAGTCTTAGACCCTTGGAGAGAAGATTGTAGTAAATACATTTTAAGATTAAAACTGAGCCTAATTTAACTGAACTGACCTAACCAAATAGAGCTTAACTTTGAAAAATCATAGGAATAACCTGTTTCAAAATAAAGCCACTATCTCCCTGTCTGTCATATCCCTAGGTCTTCCAGAGGACTTCAGCAGTAAGGACTACAAGCCAGGCCCGGGTCCCTACTGTTTCATAGAGCAGCTGTGTAAGCTTCACGAAGGCCTGGTGTTGGAGGCCAAAGGAGTCAAAGAACACTTCTGGAAACCCTTTGTCAAGAAGCTCTTCCATAAAAAGGTACTACACACACACACACACACACACACACACACACACACACATATGCAGTCATGTACTGTACACACTAAACACGTGTTGCATTTCGCTGTCAGTTGGTTAGTTTCCTGCACCGCCCACATACACATAAATATAGCCCAAGGCAGTTGTTGTTGCATGTGCGTATTCGAAACCACACCGGCACACATGCATTTACGCACGCACGCACGCACGCGTGCAACACACGTATACCACAAACACTTTCTCAATTAAACTTGTTTCAAAGTTGTCTTATTAACCACAGTAACCTTGGCATCTCTATTTTCTACTCAAAAATGAACGTTTTTTCTTTCGTTTTTGTTTAACTTTGTTTTTATTTCAAAAAATGTTTGTCACCAAATAATGAATGAACAGAAATCAAACATAAATATAAATGCAAGAAAACAAAAATACATAACAAAAACAGAGACAATAAAATAAATCCAAAGGTAAACAGAAAAACAGCTTGACATAAACTTCAAAAATACAGCATTTTTTCAAATAGTGTAAGGCAAGGTAGGGAAGAGCAGGAGACATGACTCACAATATACAGCAGATATATAACATTAATTGTCACAATAAAGCCCGGCCTGCATCCAAGCCCTTGCTCGCACCCCGAGGAGACAGAAGCTCCGGTGACCCCCAGCCCGCCACCAAAGTGACTGGCCGTTACAAAGGTTTTGAGGGGACATGGCCCATGTTCTGCAACTAAACTCCCTGACATCGCTATGCTTTTCTTTCACAGATACTTAAAGGCAAAGAGGACAGTTTGACCGGCTTCCTGGATCCCATGAACTTTGGAGATGGTTTGTAAGTGTCAGTTGTCACGTTTCACTGCTCTGTGTTAATCTCACGTCGCTACACGTTTATATGTTTGAATAGAGGTTTGTGGGTTTCTTTAAAGCAATGTTTCTCAGTTTGGGGTCCAGGGAGTCCCAAGCTAAATGATTTGATAGAGTAGTTAGGAACCAAAATGGACAGTTAAAAAAGTTACAAACTTCCTTAGTCATTAAAGCATTGCTTAACCCATTCTGGACGAGAACCCCTTTTGGTGTTTTGACTAAGCATTATGTTATACTTTAGCTATTGAAAAATAGCAGATCTACAAGCTCATAGCGCGCCACCGAGTGGCGCAAAAGCATGTGTGATAAGATTTTTCACAACATTTTCCAGACATTTTTTTCCCCCCCCCAAGCTTTTTTCACAATTTTTATTTAACTACATTGCAAACATAAGCGCCACCGAGTGGCGCGCTACGAGCTTGTAGGTCTGCTATTTTTGAAAAATCATGAAAATGCAGCACAGAACTTTGAATATATATTCCTTCAGAAGACTTACTTTTTTTTAAATTTTGACGTCAGGCCTAAATGGGTTAACCTGAATAATTGTGTCAGTGTTGGCAAGATATCGTCGCATGGATAGGAAGTCATGGACGTTTAAAAGTTTAAAATCTTAGCTAGTTGTTCACACTACTGAAATTGATGGATAGCCAATATGGCTTGTTGGCTTCTGAGCGAAAACGATATTAGCTATACCTTGTGCTTTCCTCCATGTCCAGCGCATCTCTGGGCCGCGTGTATGAGGAGCACATACTATCCACTGGCAGTCTGGATGAGAGGATCTTTACAGGGGAGGGGGCCAACGAGGACATTGGGACCACGGGTCATTGTCTGTGTGAGGGGGTGGAGAACCAGGGCTCTTCAGCCTACAGGCTACACAGTAAACTGAATGTAAGCGAACACATTGGCATGCACGTACACTAGGGCATTCACTTCTAGTCATTTTTACTAGTTGACTAGTTGCCTAGTTTACTAGTCGACTAGTTGTTTAACTACCTATTATGTAAAACATCAAATAAATTAAAAAATACATATTTGTACATTGAAAAACTGTGTACATGGTGACTATAACTATAATCTACCTGATCTTGAGGCCTACAAAATCGTGAACCCCCCCCCCCCCCCCCCCCCCCCTTTTTTCTTTTTTTTTCTTGTCAACTAGTACCAACAAGGTCGACTAGTGGATTTACTAGTCGACTAGTTGCTTAATGCCCGTCGTACACATATGGAACAAAGCCAGCAGGCTAAATGATAGCACACACTCGCTCAAAGAAACATAAAAGACGGTATGTGTTAGTGATAAGCATGTAACGATACACTCAACTCACGATACGATACGTATCACGATATGAGGTTCACGATACGATTTTTCACGATATTTTCAACACAATTATTTTCCAGACATTTTTTTTTTTTTATGATTTATCTTCCCCCCCCCCAAGCTTTTTTCACAATTTTTATTTAACTACATTGCAAACATAATTGCCTTCCTTGATGTATTAAAGAGCATCAATAACGACCATCACCTGGGCACAGTCAGACACATACAGTACAGCTGCCCTCTGCAGGCCTCTACTACTGAAAGTGACTGCATGCAGGAGTCTGTCTCATTTCTCTCCAAAAGCATGTGAATATGATGGAATATGATTACAGCTCACATTTCATATCACACACTAGCCCCCCCTAAAAACATTTTTTGTTTTTAATAAATCGATACATATCGTCGGGATATAATATCGATATATCGCGATATACGATATATTGTTACATGCCTAGTTAGTGGTAAGTCCCTCTAATCTCTCTAAAAAAAGGTTTGGCAACTACTTGTGTAAGCACAAGGTTCCATTCAAATCTTATTATTTATTAGTTTTTACATTATCCCTGACAGTTTCCCCCCTCCATTTACATTAAAGCCAGTCTTTCTTTGTATCACTTTGAAATACCGATACTAAATGACCTGACCACCAGATATGACCACCACCAGTAGGAAATGTGTCGACGCAGCAAACCGTCGCCTTCGGGCAGTAACCTCATATCTCCATATTTCAGCTTGTTATGTTTTTTCATATTTTAACGCCCTACTTCATCCTACATAAGAGTGTCGCAGAAATGTAGTGAAAACAGTAGCTCTACAAGCTCATGATGTGCTGCGGTGCAACGCATTGTGATGTTGTAGATCGGCTATTTCAAGGGAAAAGGCCCGCTCTACTCAGACAGTTTCATATAGTTTCAGGCGTGTGCTGGGTGCAGATTCAAAATGAACATATAGAAAATGAATAAAATCCGCACATCCAGTCGAGTAAGAGTCTTTGTTTAATGATCAAAGTGCTCCGCATCAGCAGTCATACCAGACAGACAAACACGTTTCGGCGCGCAGGCCTTCGTCAGTGTCAAAATTGGCAAGCAACGGAAATTACATAGATATATAGAATGTTTTTGTTCAATTAAAAGGGACTGTACAGAAATCGGCTATTTTCACTGTTGAAAATAATAATGGAAAAAAGGAACAGGTTTTGGACATAACAAGGTTTCCACCCGACAGAGATTGAAACAATGTGTTCTCCCTCTCCCCTCCCTCCCTCAAGGCCTCAGCCCTGAAGGTGTCCACTCCCCTGACGGGCAGGAAGTACATTCAAGACAACAGCCTGGCCTCTCCGGTCTCCACCGCCATGCAGAGTGTGGGACGGCTCCACAGCCTGCTCACCGGACTCAGACACGGGCCCAGCCCCAAGCTCACTGAAATACTCAGGTATACTTAAACACGGCCCCAAGCTCCAAGCTCACTGAAATACTCAGGTACTTAAACACGGGCCCAGCCCCAAGCTCACTGAAATACTCAGGTACTTAAACACGGGCCCAGCCCCAAGCTCACTGAAATACTCAGACACGGGGCCCAGCGCCAGGCTCACTGAAATACTCAGGTACTAAAGGGCCCTATTTTCGTCAGCGCCTTATCCGTTAATCCCTAAACTTATTTGCCTTTTTTACCGCAGAGATCGCCTTTTGACGCCTTCTGGTCCAAACGCCCACCTGGCCAAGATCGCCTTTTCACGCCTTTTTGCGGCTCATTTAATTTCTCTAAACGATATGATCCTCGGTTACAAAATGTATGATTTGGGTGAATTAAATAACATTCGCGGGATATATCGGTTTTTCACTTCCTGACTCGCAGTTTACGGGTAAAATGGCATTCAAACTAAGACGGTTTAACGTTGAAGTGAACGGGTGACAATCTGTGAGTTCCATTTCAGCCACTAGATGGCAATGTTGGTGGGAAAAAAACTTAACAAAAAAAAACATTTTTTAATAGTTCAAATAGCCGATCTACAAGCTCACAACATGTTGATGTAGATCGGCTTGTTTGACAATTTTAAAATGTTTTTCAAGATAGTAAAAAAAAGGCAAAGAAGTTTAGGGATAAGGGGTAAGGCACTGAAGAAAATAGGGCCCGGTAGTGTTCATTTGAGTCACACAAAATATGGGTGCAACAAATTAGTCTCGCGTTTTGATTGATTGATTGAAGAATTTATTAACAGTTTGCAGAATTACAGTACATTTCAAGCACAAACTCAATACAAAGGCTGTTAACTGTGAGTGGACGACCCAATTAAGCATTACACTTGTTTCCAATAGGGTCCACCATGTTCAAATCATCAAAACATTTAGAGACGTACAAATAGACACTTCTATAGACAGAACAGGAATTCATCATAAAGGAGGTAAAAAGGGAAAAGAAACATATACAGTGAGGGAAAAAAAAGGGGTGGGCGGTGGGGGGGATTCACGTTGCCAGACTGTTGCCTCTGGAGCAACGTAAGCTCTGATCATGAGTAAAATATAAAGCGGAGCCTCCTTGCCACTTCTGTTTCGTCTTTAGAGTCGCGCAAATTTATCCTAATATAAATCAAAATCATCTAAGCATATATAGCTTGCTTGAACGGAAATGGCAGCTTCCTTACTCGGATGTGTAGTTCCAGACTCCATATAGCATTCGGAGATTGTAGAATTGTCTGGCTAATCAAACTAATCCATTTTAATTTATTATGAAAGAAAAATAATGGATTAAAATAGTAATAAATAATATTGTACTGTAGTGTTGGTAGATGAAAAGGTTTTTGCCGTACATAAGGCACCATTGCTAGCAGTAGTTATTAATTGAGCAAATTACCAGTACATTTTTCACACACACTCATCCCATAATATCACTACTTAAAAACTTAAAAGGTAAAAGGCTACAGTTGTACTCGCGGATGTGAATGTGTGTAAAATAGTCCCTTCCTGCATTGTAAAAGTTATCATCATTAAAAGTAACAATTGGGTAGTTTCATATTCTATATTCACTGAGGGAGATTCTAGCCCATTCTGAACGGGAACCCCTTTTGGTGTTTTAAGCATTATGTTATACTTTATAGCTATTGAAAAATATCAGATGTACAAGCTCACCGAGTGGCGCGCTACGAGCTTCTAGGTCTGATATTTTTGAAAAATCATGAAACTCTTTGAATATATATTCTTTCAGAGCGAACGTTTCTTTTTAGTTTTTTTTTTTTACGTCAGACCTACTGTAAATGGGCTAGAGGAAGGGCCATGGGTTCACCATTTTATAATTATGAGATATCTTGCATGGAAAGTTACCGTTTCGGGCCGGAGGATGCTCGGCGTCCTTCAAATGTTCATCCACCACGCAAAGAAGTTTCAGGGCAATCTGCCCATTCGATTTATTTTTTATATCTTGTGTGCAAATTGGACAAAGTTTTGGCTTAACCCATTTTGACCTGAGATCAGATTCTAAAAATGTCTTCTAAATCCTGACAGTTTTCTGAAAAAGCTATGTTTCTATGTCAGTCTATCTTCGATTTTTCAAAAATAGCAGACCTACAAGCTCGTAGCGCGCCACTCGGTGGCGCGCTATGAGCTTGTAGATCTGCTACTTTTCAATAGCTAAAGCATAACATAATGCTAACACCAAAAGGGGTTCCCGCCCAAAATGGCCTAATGCTGGCGCTAGAGAAAAGGGCATGGGGGTCACTCAAATCTTTTAGAGCATGAAGGTGAAGTTCATGCAAATCCAGACAGTAGTTTTTTTTTTTACATTATGTTGTTTGAGACCAAAGTGGTAGACTTTAGTAGCAGTGGTTCTCAAACTTTTCAGGTCAAGACCCTAAAGAGAAGTTAGACGTTTGCCCCCGGGACCTAGAACTAGTGAAAATAGCAGATCTACAAGCTCACAACGCGGCGCTTCGTGCCACGTTGCGAGCTTGTAGATCAGCTATGATCACTACTACTTAAACGTTTGTTTTCTAATGTATGAAAACAATCTAATGTATGGGCGGCTGTGGCTCAGGAGGTAGAGCAGGTCGTCCAATGATCCCTGGGTCGGCGGTTCGAATCCCGGCTCCTCCTCCTGTCCACATGTCGAAGTGTCCTTGGGCAAGACACTGAACACTACATTGCTTCCAATGAGTCGGTCGGTGTGAGCTCGCCACCATTGGTGTGGGAAGTGAGGACGCTGACGTCGACTGTTCGCCGCTTCACCTCCCAATGTATGAATGAATTAACCATTGTAAAGCGCTTTGAGCACTTGGAAAAGCGCTATAAAATGCAATTCATTGTTATTATGTAATTTCTTAGATTTTTCTTTTATTTCTTCCTGAAATTAATGAAAAAAAATATTTTTTGCTTTTTTCCAACATATTTTGAAATGATAATAATAATTAAAACCAAATGTAGGAAACAGAAAATAAGGGGACCCATAACAACGTGTCAGCGAACCACAAATGGGTCCCGACCCGGTATTTGGTAACCAGTGCTTTAGAGTACGTCCACTATAGTGGGGCTAAGACGTGACCTCTGACAGACATCAAAGGTTTTAGTGAGTGATTTTGACGGCCGTTTTGCTTTCAGTGCCTGTGCCAGAGACCCCAGTGAGGCCATCTCAAACCGACTGAAGGACATGTTCCAGGTCTTCAGTCAGCACTACGAGGACAGAATGGAGGAGAACAAGGGAATGGGGAAAGGTATGCACGTGCATACGCACGCACACACACACACACACACACACGCACACAGAGTAAGATAGTGTGATATAGGGTATTCAAACTATTCGTGGGTTGGAAGACGAGTGTGTTCTCCGACGCTGCACTAGTTAGTTAGTTAGTTACAACAACAGCAACAACAAGTGCAGGACAACAGTGGCAAATACATTGTAAAAAACAAACAAATCTAGCGAGACATGGTATCATGTAGTGCCTTTGGTATGAAGGATTTCTTTTTAAATATTACGGTTAGCTTTTGGTACTTTGTACCTTCTACCAGAGGGAAGTAGTTCGAACTCCCTGCAGAGTGGATGAGAGGGGTCGTTTGCTATCTTGACAGCTTTTTTACGAAGTACCTCCTTGTAGATACAGCCTAATTGTTGCTGTCTCTTCCCAATGATTTTTGAGGCTAGGTTTACTATTCGCTGCAGCTTGCTTCTTCCTTTTACATCTAGCAACTCCTACATTTTGACGAGGACCCCTGTGATGTTGAGCGGGGGGAGTGGAACTATAGTCTGGGAGGGGTAACATGTTCCTCTGTACGTGTTACGTAGTGTTCACTTCACTGTCCGGTTGAAAAGAAATAAGCTGGCAACTCTTGTGTATTAGATGTGAGGAAACATATGGTTGTCTACACCTTCCCCTGACCTAGCAATAGGGGTTGGCAAACTTGGCAGTGACAGCCTGACAGGCACTATATACACATGGGGGGGGGGGGGATTGGCATAATGACCAAAAAGAAAGCGATGATACGGATGATACATTTAGCGTCTCTAACCCATTCTGGGCGGGAACCCCCTTTTGGTGTTTTAAGCATTATGTTACACTTTAGCTGTTGAAAAATAGCAGATCTACAAGCTCGTAGCGTGGCACCGAGCTTGTAGGTCTGCTATTTTTGAAAAATCGTGAAAATGTGCCTGAAATCTTTGAAATATATATTCTTTCAGGGTGAGTTTTTAACTCTAATCTCTGCTACTGGGAGGGTCCCTGGAACAACATATTTTCAGATGGGGGGTCGGCTGGCCAATGTCATATATATTTGGGGTCCTTGACATGAATATGTTTGAGAACAGAAAACTGTCAGGATTTAGAAGAGATTTTCTTTTAAATTTCGACGTCGGGTCTAAATAGGCTAATATAAAACCATCTATTCCTCTGGGCTCTGATGTGCCGCAGACATGGCCATGAAGTATTTCCGCCTGGCGGAGGCGCTGTACTACAAGATATTGGAGGCCATCATTGAGAGAGAGAAGAGAATCCTGGGAGGCGTGGCTGACCTTTCTGTAAGCCCAACTTCACCCAATCGACAATTTTACCTTTTTTTTTTTGTGACACTGTCGAAAATACGATTTGTGTGTTCGTTCGTGTGTGCGTGCGTACGTGTCTGTGTGTGTGTGTGTGTGTGTGTGTGTGTGTGTGTGTGCGCGCGCTACAGGGGATTCTAGAGCAGGAAGTGTTTCATCGCTCCCTGCTGGCGTGCTGCCTAGAAGTGGTCATCTTCTCCTATCGGCCGCCGGGAGACTTTCCTACTGTCATCAGCATCTTCCAACTCCCTGCCTACCACTTCTACAAGGTACACAGATACACCATGAAGCTGTGTACCACTTCTACAAGGTACACAGATACACCATGAAGCTGTGTACCACTTCTACAAGGTACACAGATACCCCATAAAGCTGTGTACCACTTCTACAAGGTACACAGATACTCCATAAAGCTGTGTACCACTTCTACAAGGTACACAGATACTAGAGATGCAACCGATCCGATATTATATCGGGATCGGCCTCCGATCCAGCTTAATTAATGTATCGGAGATCGGATTTGACGCCACCGATACACGCTCCGATACAGGAGGGGGAAACGTGTTTAACGTTTACTACAGTCCGTTCTTCACAGACAGTGCAGTGAGCGAATCCAACCTCCAGTATGTACAGACTGCAAACAGAGACTATAGAAAAAAAGACCCACTAAGGTGCAATATGCAAGAGAATGGAATCACTTACAGACTTAACAGTATTAGAAGTATAAAGTTTACCCGTCGTCGCACGGATCAGTCAAGTCACTGCATGCGCAGTTGTGTGGTGGAGACTCGATCATCTCCACACCACAGCTGCGTTCTGACATTGTTGTTGATGATATTGCTCTTGTAATCCATTCTTCTGCTATATATTAACTGCACACACGTGCTGTTTAGCGCTATGTGATTCAATCTTTGTAACTTTATTATTGCCATTGGAAATGCTGCTGTGACGATGATGAAGAATAAGCGCACGTCGTCGTCGCGGTTAAATCCGTCTTTATATAATTGGCTCAGTTATCAAACCACGACATTGTTGTCAGAACTCAGAAGCTCAAATATTGATTCAGATTGTAAGTTTAGTGCAATTCTTAAGACAAAGACAGAGTTTGCAAACTAAAGTTGCATAAACACAACACCAGCACCATAACAAACGTCCTGAGACCTGAGGTATTTTTTTTCTCCCCGAGTTCTGTCGGTAAGGCTCAAGGCTTGTTAGCCAGGCTATTTTGTCACATGATAGCGCAGCTGATTCCAGGCATCACATTAGGGGTAAAAGGTACCACTGTACATAGCAATAATAATAATTACTATTATTATTATTAATAGACCATAGTATTAATTAACAGGTTACATGCAGGCATCACTTTAGGGGTAAAAAAGTACCTTTGCACATAATAATAATAATAATTTAAAAAAAACATACTATTAATTAACAGGTTGCCATTTCCTTAAGGTTTACAGGTTAAACACTTCTTATTCTTATTTTTAAACACTTAACCATAAACATCCCCTCTTTGAATTTAAATGTAAGGCATTTGTACATTATTTGCTATTTAGAGATATGCTGTGTATTACACCCTTGTGTAACATTACACAACAAACAATATTAATAGTATGACTGCTCTATTATTTGAAGCCTATTCTACAATTAAAAAAATCACACCCGTGTGAAGTGAGGGGCACTCTTATCATTGTACATCATCATGACGTAACATGTCTATTTGCTCAGACACTATGATGTAAATTCTCCATTCATTGTCAACAGGAATTTAATGTTTGTGTAAGACAAAAATCTACACTTAGCTGAATATAGGAGGGGCTTGCGCCCCTCAAAAATAAGGGGACTTCCCTCAAGTCAAACCACTCGTTAGTCAGACCCATGCTGCGGGTTACAAATCATCGTGGCTTGGGTTAGGTTAGGGTTTAGGATAGTGTTAATAATGGTCTGACTAAATTGAGATCTCTAACCAATGCCACGCTACCAAAAATGTCAATGCGCATTTTGTATTACATTTTTTTGCTATGTAAAATATCGGATATCGGGAGTGTATCGGGAAATTTCAAAAATTAATATATCGGATCGGATCGGAATTGAAAAATCAGTATCGTTGCATCTCTAACAGATACACCATGAAGCTGTCTCCCACTTCTACAAGGTACACAGATACCCCATAAAGCTGTGTACCACTTCTACAAGGTACACAGATACACCATAAAGCTCCCTGCCTTCCACTTCTACAAGGTACACAGATACACCATAAAGCTCCCTGCCTTCCACTTCTACAAGGTACACAGATACCCCATAAAGCTGTGTACCACTTCTACAAGGTACACAGATACCCCATAAAGCTGTGTACCACTTCTACAAGGTACACAGATACCCCATGAAGCTGTGTACCACTTCTACAAGGTACACAGATACACCATGAAGCTGTGTACCACTTCTACAAGGTACACAGATACACCATAAAGCTGTCTACCACTTCTACAAGGTACACAGATACACCATAAAGCTGTCTACCACTTCTACAAGGTACACAGATACACCATGACGCTGTGTACCACTTCTACAAGTTACACAGATACACCATGAAGCTGTGTACCACTTCTACAAGGTACACAGATACCCCATAAAGCTGTGTACCACTTCTACAAGGTACACAGATACCCCATAAAGCTGTGTACCACTTCTACAAGGTACACAGATACACCATGAAGCTGTGTACCACTTCTACAAGGTACACAGATACACCATGAAGCTGTGTACCACGTCTACAAGGTACACAGATACACCATGAAGCTGTGTACCACTTCTACAAGGTACACAGATACACCATAAAGCTGTGTACCACTTCTACAAGGTACACAGATACCCCATAAAGCTGTGTACCACTTCTACAAGGTACACAGATACCCCATAAAGCTGTGTACCACTTCTACAAGGTACACAGATGCACCATAAAGCTGTGTACCACTCTTCTACAAGGTACACAGATACACCATGAAGCTGTGTACCACTTCTACAAGGTACACAGATACTCCATAAAGCTGCCTACCACTTCTACAAGGTACACAGATACACCATGAAGCTGTGTACCACTTCTACAAGGTACACAGATACACCATAAAGCTCCCTGCCTTCCACTTCTACAAGGTACATGCGCCACAAATCACTCTGACATGAGACATGTACATTAAGCGCTGAGTGCCCCATGTGCCTCACAGACCATTGAGACATGCTTGTAAGGTATGGCATGCAGTGTGGAGCTGGTCCCCGGTGTGTGTGTGTGAATTCAAGGGGGCAAAACCACTTTCACTGGAACATGACATTAGAGTTATTAAGGTACACACCTTAGAAGCCCGGAAACTATTTAATCCATTTCATCCAGGGTGCCCATCATTTGTAGCGCACGGACCACTTTTACCGGCGCACCGGAAGCTGGTGTGCATGTCTGTGTAGCAGCTAACAATAGCCACACCAGAGTCGAGTCGATCGACAACGGGAGGTAATAATAAATCCATCGCGACCGTCTAACACAGGATATCTTTTCAGAATTAGACGGGATGATTTAGATCGGGAGTTATGATCGTTTTAAGATTTTCGTTTTCGTCAGCTAAACAGGCAGGGGAGATTTTCGATGACGTGTCACTTTTTGACACGTCATCGGATCGGGCAACAAGCGCTCCAAGGCTCTAGAGCGTTGCGAACGGTTTTGTTTTCATTAATCTCCGTCTTGTTTATCAATCTCCGTGTTGGGCACTTTGACCGTGACCTTGAACTTGGGCGGAGAACTCCGGCTTGGACATCCAAGGTGTTATAAGCTGTTAATCCATTGAGACCTGGAACGCATCCATGTCACGTTAGCGTTTAACCACATTAACCATTAACCCATTTTGGGGCGGGAACCCCTTTTGGTGTTTTAAACATTGTTATAATTTAGCTATTGAAAAATAGCAGATCTACAAGCTCATAGCGCGCCACCGAGCGGCGCGCTATGAACTTGTAGATCTGCTATTTTTGAATTTTTTTAAAAATGTGCCTCAAATCTTTCCGAAAATTGTCATGATTTCGAAAACTTTTTTTTTTTAATTTCAGGCCTGAATGGGTTAATAAGGTGACATCACGCACATAACTGTAATTCTCCTGATCTGCCAACACAGCTCTGACCAATTTGGCAGGAGTTAACGAGGAGTGAAACAAAATTATAATTCCAGGCTGAGTGTCGGCCTAAACTGAAGCTAAATCTGAAAGGCTAAAACTGAAAGTGCTCCCTGCCCCGTCTGTCCACCATGGGGTCAAGAGCTTTCAGCCGCTCTGCCCCTCACCTCTGGAACTCTCTCCCCCACCTGATATAAGAAACATGGACTCACCTCATTTCAAACCCACCTCAAAACCCACCTGTTTAGGCAGGCTTATGATTGATCTGTGTTTTCTGCTGCAAGCTATACATTATTGTCTGCTTTTGCTTTTAACTGTGTTTTTAACTTGTTGTACGGCGACCTTGAGTGCCCTGAAAGGTCGCCTTATGAATACAATGTATTAAATCTGCTATGGTTCCAGATATGCTGTAAAGAGGTCTCTAGTATACTTCATTGTATTGTATTGTGGTGCCCTATGCCGGAAATAGCCGGTTTTCGAGCTCAAAACACGGTGCATCTCTATTTTTCTTTTCGTGTGCGTGTGCGTGTGTGTGTACTCCAGGTTATAGAGGTGCTGGTGCGAGCGGAGCAGGGTCTGTTTCGGGAGGTGGTGAAGCACCTGAACCAGGTGGAGGAGCAGGTTCTGGAGAGCCTGGCCTGGAGCGGAGGCTCCCCGCTGTGGGAGAGCCTCCGCCAGGCCAAGGACCGAGTGCCCACCTGCCAGGAGGTCTGTCTGTCTGTCTGTCAAACACTTAAAAACCCATTTTGGGCGGGAACCTCTTTTGGTGTTAGCATCATGTTATGCTTTAGCTATTGAAAAATAGCAGATCTACAAGCTCGTAGCGCGCCACTCGGTGGCGCGCTACGAGCTTGTAGATCTGCTATTTTTTAAAAATCGAAGAACCACTGACATAGAAACAGCTTTTTCAGAAAACTGTCAGGATGTAGAAGACATTTTTAGAATCTGATCTCAGGTCAGAATGGGTTAAAAACCCATTTAGACCTGAGGACGCATCACCTTATAGCTTTTAACCACTAAACCATTATTTTTAAACTTTAGCTGTCGGACAAATAGCAGATCTACAAGCTCATAGCGCGGCACTCGGTGCCGCGCTATGAGCTTGTAGATCTGCTATTTCAGCACAGAAAACCAGCCAATGATGGAACCGCAGAAATTCTGATTTAATTATTAAACTGTTAAGTTTAATTGATTAATTTCTTAACGGCAATTAACGATGAACTATTAACATCCCTAGCTCCTTCACTTATTTTTTTTAATCTTATTTAAAGTTTGTGGTACTAGGCGTTAACCTAAACGATACAACTGTTATTTGTGTGTGCGTGCATGCGTGCGTGCGTGCGTGCGTGCGTGCGTGCGTGCGTGTTATAGGTGATGCCTCCACAGCATCTGGAAGACGGCGATGGCTCGAGCACTTCAGGCAGCGCCCCTCTCACCCCCCTCAGCCATGGGCCTGACCTCACCACCAACAGTATTATCAAAGGTCTGCAACTTTGTAAGGCCCCTTTTCCACCAAAATAACTTTGGTTTTAGAACTGGTACCATTCCACATTCTTGGAAGTAAGGTCCCTTTTCCACTAAAAAGAACTTTGGTTTTAGAACTGGTTCCGTTCCACATTCTTGGAACCTTGGGTGCTTTCACGGAACCGGCGGCCATTTTTTGGTTCCAGTTCTGAACCAACTTTTATGGTTCTGAACCAATTCATGTTTAGTGGAAACACTTTTTTTGTATTATTATCTTTTATTTACTTTTAACATTTCATTTACATAGTTATAAAATGCAACCTATAAATAAATACATTTCCTAACTAAACAACCCCAACCCTTCCCCGACCCTTCCTAGTACAAGAAACTAACAAATGCATGATTTTCTTTTGAAAAGTGGAAACACTCTGAACTGGTTCAATATTAGGAGGGAAAAATAACTGAACCGGTTCAACCCTGGTGGAAAAGGAGCTAAAAGTGTGTTACAGATATTTTGATTATTATAACAAAACCCCTTCAAATCTATACATATACTTTTTCTTTTTTTTTCTCTTTTTTTTTTATCCCACGATTTGCCACCGTGCCCCCTTTATACATATACTTATATATATATATATGTATATATATGACAACTTGAAAATAGCAGATCTAAAAGCTCACAACGCGTCGCTTTGTGAGCTTGTGATGAAATAGGACCTTGTGCATAATGAGTACTTTTACTTTAAGTACATTTTGATACCAGTAGTTGTACTTTTACACGAGTACATTTTTAATACGGAACTTGGACTTGCAAGAGACTATTTCTACACCATGGTATTGATACTTTTCCCTTACTTCTTCCATCGCTGCCCTTTTCCCAGGCGTGTCTCCGTCTCCTACGACCCTGTTCGGTCGCTACAGCTCCCCGCCCGCCGGCACGGCTCGGAGGAGGCTGTTTGTGGACCCGGGGGACGGTACCATATCCACCACCTCCGGCACCACCACGGTAACCACGGTCACCACCATCCCAGCCCGAAGCGGCAACCTGGTCACCACCATCCCAGCCGGACAGACCGTGGTCACCATGGCGACCGCCACTGTCACCGCAAACAACGGCCAGACGGTCACCATACCTGTACAAGGTGAGCGTCGTCTACTCTGGGTTCATCTCAGACCGTCGGTCGCACACTAGGGCATTCACTTCTAGTCATTTTTACTAGTTGACTAGTTTACTAGTCGACTAGTCGACTAGTTGTTTAACCACCTATTTTCTTTTTTGGGAAATAAATATTTGTACATTTAAAAAATGTGTACATTGGTGACTATAACTATAATCTACCTGATCTTGAGGCCTACAAAATCGGGGAAAAAATAAAAACATTAAAAAAAATAAACTTTTTTTTCTTTTTTTCTTATCAACTAGTCAACTAGTACCAGCAAGGCCGACTAGTGGATTTACTAGTTGCTTAATGCCCTATCGCACACCTTACAGCACTTCTCCCTTGCTGGTCAATTTGTACACCTAAAGGTGGCCTTACACTAGCCGATAATCGGGCATTTTTGACGCTCGGGGGGTGCCCCGACCGCTCAAAGCGCGATCGGGATCGGCCCGATCAACATCAAGAATGTTTGATATTTGCTCTGCCCCGCTCCGATTATCCTGTAGTGTGTCAGATTTCAGATTGAAAAAAATCGGCTAGTGTAAGGCCACCTTTAGTGTTAAATCTTTGCTCAGGGATTTGCAATGTAACACAGAGACGCTGAACCCTTTATAGACCCACTAGCAGTCAGCATCTAACCAGCTTCATTAATCCATTTAGGCCTGAAGAAAAAAATGTCTTCTAAATCCTGACAGTTTTCTGAAATACCTATGTTTCTAGGCCTATATCACTCAATATTTCATGTCAAGGACCCCAAAAATGATCTGTAATTGGCCTCCGAGACCCCCCCATCTGAAAATATGTTGTTCCAGGACCCTCCAGAAGCAAAGATTTGAGTTAAAAACGATAAAGATATATTCCAAATTTGAGGCACATTTTCACGATTTTTCAAAAATAGCAGACCTACAAGCTCGTAGCGCGCCACTCGGTGGCGCGCTATGAGCTTGTAGATCTGCTATTTTTCAATAGCTAAAGCATAACATAATGCTAACACCAAAAGGGGTTCCCGCCCAAAATAGGTTAAGGTGCGTTTAAAACCTGAAGAGATATATTTGTTTCCAGTTGCTTCAATCCCTTCACTTTGGTCGCGCAGGTCAGCGTTGATACAAAAAAAAAGGTCCCTTCGCTCGCGTCGCCCACCGATTTGGCTATAGACGCCGTCATTTAACACAAGACGGCTCGCTTCAATATATTTTAACATAATTGCTGCTGCTATATCATTTATGAGTAGCAAAACGAGCTCCTATGTCTTTGCAAAGAGTTTTTTTATATTGTTTTTTCCATCGTTGCGTCCGTGAGTCCCGGCAGTCAGGATGAATAAAACCTAATCTAACAGCCAAAACATGTCCGGGGTTCGGGACAACATCACCGCTGATTGGTTCGTTCGCATTGCCCCGTTAGCGCCGTTCGCGTCGCACCCGTTCGCGCAACTTCTCGTCTTCGCATTGACTTTGTATGTAATCGTGCCACTCTTAACCCATTTAGGCCTGACGTCGAAATTTTAAAAAAAAAGTTTTCTAAATCATGACAATTTTCGGAAAGATTTGAGGCACATTTTAACGATTTTTCAAAAATAGCAGACCTACAAGTTCATAGCGTGCCACTCGGTGGCGCGCTATGAGCTTGTAGATCTGCTATTTTTCAATAGCTAAATTATAACAATGTTTAAAACACCAAAAGGGGTTCCCGCCCCAAAATGGGTTAATGGTTAATGTGGTTAAACGCTAACGTGACATGGATGCGTTCCAGGTCTCAATGGATTAACCCATTTAGGCCTGACGTCGAAATTTAAAAAATGTCCTCTAAATCCTGACAGTTTTCTGAAAAACCATGTCAGTCGTTCTCAAACATATTCATGTCAAGGACCCCAAATATATATGACATTGGCCGCCGACCCCCATCTGAAAATATGTTGTTCCAGTGACCCTCCCAGTAGCAAAGATTTGAGTTAAAAACTCGCTCTGTAACAATATATATTCAAAGATTTCAGGCACATTTTCACGATCTTTCAAAAATAGCAGATCTACAAGCTCATAGCGTGCCACCGAGTGGCGCGCTATGAGCTTGTAGATCTGCTATTTTTCAATAGCTAAATGATGACATCCTCAACAGGAATAGCCAACGAGAGTGGCGGCATCACGTTCATCCCGGTCCAAGTGGTGCAGGCGAGCGGAGCCACTCTGCAGACCATAACGGCCCAGTCTCTGACCGGCACCATCACCGGCCACCCGGTGGCCGTGGCCAGGCGGGCGAAGCCGGCCACGGCTCCACTGAGGAAAGGCTCCCTGTCGCTGTTCTTCAGAAAGGTAATATGAGAGTTGAAGTCATGTGACGTACTGTACAAATAGTATGTACTGTAAATAGAAAGGGAGAACCAAAGCATGGGAGGACACTGTAGCCTAGGCCTCAGCTGTACAATGGCATTGGAAAAAGATTTTAACTTTGATTCATCCTGGAGTTTTGTCACTCTTGACAAAATGTACATAATGTACGCATGCACGCATGCACACAGTACACACACACAGTACACACACACACACACACACACACACACACACACACACAGCAACTGTACAAGAACAAAAGTAGGCTAAGTAAGTGCCTTGGTGAAGAACAGCTCAACAGAAGCTGTGTGAGGGTTAGAGAGCATTTGTTTTATTAACTTTCCCAGCCAGGGATCTGAACGTTGAACAAGGCCAACTCTCTTAGTCTACGTTAGGTTACTGCTACCAATAATTCAATAAGCTGCATACATCTGTAATGTACAGTCGAAGCCCTAAAAAGTCTGCTTTGTGCAACAGCCTTGCTCAAAAAATATTAATAACACGTTTTGGAATATGTTTTTTCTTGTGCAGGTGTACCACCTGGCCAGCGTGCGTCTCAGAGACCTGTGCGTCCAGCTGGACATCTCGTCGGAGCTGCGGAGGAAGATCTGGACGTGTTTCGAGTATTCCCTGGTGCACTGCTGCCAGCTCATGATGGACCGACACCTCGACCAGCTGCTCATGTGCGCCGTCTATGTCATGACCAAGGTACTGCACGCATGCCTGTGCTTTTTGTATAAGCGGCGTGTTCGTAAGAAAGTGTGCCCTGCATCTCATCATGGCTGTTTTGATTGATTGATTGATTGATTGATTGATTGATTGATTGATTGATTGATTGATTGAAAATTGTATTAACAGTTTGCAGAATTACAGTACATTTCAAGCACAAACTCAATACAAAGGCTGTTAACTGTGAGTGGACGACCCAATTAAGCATTACACTTGTTTACAACAGGGTCCACCATGTTCAAATCATCAAAACATTTAGAGACGTACAAATAGACACTTCTATATAGACAAAGAACAGTACAGGAATTCATCATAATGAGACTCAACACGGCAGGGGAATATAATGGACCCTTTTCTACAGCAGACATTTTTGACCTGAGATTAACCCATTTAGACCTGAGATTCTTGAAAAAAATCCATGTTTCTATGTCAGTCGTTTTCATACATTTTCATGTCAAGGACTCCCAAAAATATGTAGTTCCAGGGACCTCCGAAAAGCAAAGATTTAGTTAAAAACGTTCGCTCTGATATATATATATATATTCAAAGATTTGCACCACATTTTCACGATTTTTCAAAAATAGCAGACCTACAAGCTCGTAGCGCGGCACTCGGTGCCGCGCTATGAGCTTGTAGGTCTGCTATTTTTCAATAGCTAAAGTATAACGTAATGCTTAAAACACCAAAAGGGGTTCCCGCCCCAAAATGGGTTAATAACCCTCATTGTAGGTGTGTTTCATTTACTGTGTGCCAGTATGAGGTTAACGGTACAAGAGCAGTCCATGCTAGCACACAGTAAGCACTTGCCCTAGCCTAGCCCCTTAGATAGCACATTATGTAGACTTAGATAGTATTTTAAACAGACTTATAGCTTGTTACGTAGACAGCTCTAGAATTGCACTTTATGTAGTCATAGCACTTTATAGTACACATGTATAATATATTATATAGTATAGTATGTATAGTTAACATAGATACTCCACTGTTACGTTCTTAGTTTACGCATGATTCATGATAACTACTTTTTATATATGTGATGTATGCCATGCTTTTGTTATTGCTTGATGTAAGTCGCTCTGGATTAAGAGCGTCTGCTAAATGCCTAAATTGTAAATTGTAACACACCCACAGTTGAAGTCACTTTCAGCTGAAACTAATGTTGCCCGTCCCAGTGTCCCACTATCTTATCATCAAAAAGGGTCTATCGTGTGTTTGTGTGGGCGCATGCATGTGCGCGTGCGTGCAATGCAGTAGTAGACTTTGTTTAAATGACTGGCTGGTGGCTCTGTCTGGAGTACACAATTCAGACACCAGATGGGGGTGCAGTAGTAGATTTTGTCCCGAGGGGTGGGTGTGGGCGGCGAGCCGGTCTTGTGAGGTGAGATGTAGATGGAGTGGTTGTGTGACAGCAGAAGTCTGCGTGGGGGAACCGCTCCTCAGGCTGGGGTACACAAATGAAACCAGTTAAAGCAGTGTGCCAATGTACCACACTGGTACTGTGTGTGTGCGCGTGCACATGGATGTGCATGTGGGCTGCTGTCTGTCCCATTGTTGATCTGTGCCTCTCTTGCTCATATACGTTCTCTCTCTCCGTAGCCGAGCGTCCATGTTATGTGTCAACTGAATGCATGTGTGACTGTGTGTACATCACGTTGTGTGTAGGTGACCAAAGAGGACAAGTCCTTCCAGGACATAATGAAGTCTTATCGTACACAGCCTCAGGCCAGCAGCTCTGTAAGTATCTTTGATTGATTGATTGATTGATTGATTGACGTTTTTATGTGACGAAAAATGCATATTCATGAACTGTCAAAAAGTCTAAAAGAAGCTTGTCTCGAAATGTCCCTGAGCAACACTTTGAGAACCACTGTTGCAGTGTTGATTTCGTCGTCGACTAAAACTAAGACGAAAAATGTTCGTCAACTACCTTTTTTCACTGATGAAAACGAAATCGAAACGAAGACTAAATATACTGACAATTTCGTCAACAGATAAAAACTAGACTAAAATGTTAGGAAGGGACTAGTGGACAAGAGATCCAGTATATGACATTTTACACTTGGTTGCATGCTGAAAATAGCAGATCTACAAGCTCACAACGTGTCGCAAAGTGTAAAATCTTTCATTACGACGGCATCAAGGCCCACCAAAACACATTTTAGTCGACCAAATTAACTGTAGATTTAGTCGACTAAAATCTTATGATATTTAGTCGACTAAAACTAGACTAACACTAAAACATTCCAGGTGACTAAAATGTGACTGAAACTAAATAAACTATTGAAGAGACTATGACTAAAACTAAAATCATAATTTGCTGCCAAAAACAACACTGCACTGTTGTAGAGCAGGGGTTCTCAACGTTTTTGGCCGGGGACTCCCAAAATGCTTTGGCAACGTCTCGGGACCCCCGCCCCGCCCGACCCCCAATATAAATTGACTGCTACAATAACCTTAATAATAGAGACAATACACCATAAATAAATACTGAAACCAGATATAATCATTAGGGAAGGTGTATGCATGTACTATGTGTACTATATGTAAACTCTTCATTTCCATTTTACAGCCATTCAGTTGCATTAAAAAAAAGGGTGGGGGGGGGGTTAATTTATTTGGGGACCCCCAAAATAATTTGGCGACCCCCCCGAGGGGTCGCGACCCACGGGTTGAGAACCCCTGTTGTAGAGCACCTCTTCCATGTACTGCATATCCTCCTGACGATAAGAAGCAACTCACTGGTGATGCCGTCACTGTGGATAAACAACAGTTACCTCCAGCGTAGCAAGCCAGATCTGTGAAACCCCTAATCCCTATCATCTCGAAAAACCAATCGCAAAAAAAACTGCTTAACCCATTCAGGCTTGACGTCGAAATTAAAAAAAAAGTTTTCTAAATCATGACAATTTTCTGAAAGATTTGAGGCACATTTTTACGGTTTTTCAAAAATAGCAGACCTACAAGCTCGTAGCGCGCCACTCGGTGGCGCGCTATGAGCTTGTAGATCTGCTATTTTTCAATAGCTAAATTATAACATAATGTATGTAACCACCAAAAGGGGTTCCCGCTCAAAATGGGTTCAATTGTAGATTTGGTTTTCTAATCATCCTAAATCATGTATGGAGATTCATCTTTGACAGTGTATTGTGTCAGTGTTTATAGTGCGTGTCAGGGTCTGCTATTTTTCAAAAATAGCAGACCTACAAGCTCGTATGAGCTTGTAGATCTTCTATTTTTCAATAGCTAAATTATAACATTACAACACCAAAAGGGGTTCCTGCCCAAAATGGGTTAACAGCGGGAGACCAATGGCGAGCATCGCTTGAATTCCATTGGCTATCGCTCAATCGCCCACTATCGCCACTAAAGATGAATTATTTTTATCTTTTCGGCCGACGTTCCTCCGCCCACTTTTCGACCATCGCCTGTTCGCCTGATATCGCCTCTATCGCCAGTAGTTGCCTGTAGGGTCCCATTGACAAAAAATAATTCGTCTGGCTGTCGCCCGTTGTTAAAACGTACTGTCGGGCTAATTGCTGTTCCTGTGTGACCCAGGTGTACAGGAGTGTGCTGATCTCGGGGAGAAAGAGGCGCAACTCGAGCAACACAGAGGGCAACAGACAGAGCTCTCCCACTGATGAACCAGGTGAACACAACGTCTCACCGACACATTTTTTTTATTATGACATCTGTTGTTTATAAGTTGAACGGAAGCGACATGGATTTGTTTTACCCAGAGTGTGTTGTAGGGCATTAAGCATAAAAAAAAAACGTTTATTTTTTTTCGATTTTGTAGGCCAGGTAGATTATAGTTATAGTCACCAATGTAGACACCAATGTTTTTAAATGTACAAATATTTATTTCCAAAAAATATAGTTAAAAAGTAGTTAAACAACTAGTCGACTAGTAAACTAGGCAACTAGTCAGCTAGTAAAAATGACTAGAAGTGAAAGCCCTAGTGTGTTGTCAGACCACACTGACTACCGGTATATTGAATAAAGGTGACAAAATCGTAATATTTGCGTTTTTAATAGTGACAACACTAGCCCCATCCTCGTGGCGCGCACTGATGCGTGTTCTTGAAAGCGGGGATTACTATTGTTAGTGCACATACTCCTCCTACAGTGCTGGGGCGGCACCCGTCAGCAGAGCATGTCGAACGGGGAGAGTAGGACTGGGGCTCTACGTCCTCCCGGTTGGGGCTCCTTATTGCAAGTTGAGCCTGTAGAATGCTGCAACAGCATTTATGACTTAAAAGAGGTACAAATACTATATAGAACTATATGCGTGTTGCTACATGTGCACCTTCTCAGCCTATAGGATCATATCAACTTTTAATCTCACAAAAGCCAGCCCAAAACAAAAAAAAACACTATAACTTTGTTCTCTGTCCTTCATCATTAATTTCCTTGGTCCCTCTATCATCGTCTTATTAATTGTCATTGACAAGGAACCGCGTTATATTTCTGTATCTCCAGTGAGCGAAGACAACAGCCCAGTTCCTATGCGTTCCAGTAGCACCCTGCCAGTCCCGCAGCCTGGCAGTGCCCCCACCACTCCCGTCAACAATTCCCCCCAGGTCAACTCCTCCTCTGCACCCTCCCCTCCAGGGGGGGGAGGTATCGAGGAGAGGGGAGACCTCATCCGCTTCTACAACCAGGTCTACATCAAACAGATGCGCACCTTTGCCCTTCGCTACTCGCCCAGTTCACCGTCTACAGGGGTACGTACGTGTGCTGGTGGAGTGTGTGTGTGTGTGTGTGTGCGTGTGGTTGTGTGCGTGTCTGATCTAATTATGATTCATATCCTGTGCATGTATGAATATTGTATAGACCAATTATTTGTTTACAAACATTGGGACTGGGCGCACGGGTGACTGTTTCATGTAATCAATTCCCAACAGATCTCCAAACCTGTTGTTTTGGGGAGCGCTGGTTTCAGTCCATTCAACCTCCTCTTGTGAGTTGGCTAGTGAGATGCACCCTAGGAGACATTTATACTTCAAAGCGCAACAGTGTTGCGCACAGAGAACAGCTGATATACAAGCTCACATCGCATCGCGGATGCGACTATTGTGAGTGTGCGCGACACCATCGCGGGACGAAGCATAAATTATACTTGATGGGCTGCAGGTGCGCGTGCAGCCATGGACAAACAGGCTCTGCTGCCGTGATCATGAGCGCACCTCCCGTTCTTATGACAGCGACTGAAGGTGTGGTTTTGAGGACAACTGTTTTGAATTTCTATTATTGTTCAAACACAACAGAAACCAATGGATTATATATTTCAAGAGTGAGAGAATACAATACAAATCCTAATCATTCTTCCTCCACACTGGGAGAAAAACAGCATCTGAAAGTTTAATGGGGCATTTTTTACACGTGAGTGCAGTTAGAACTTTTCCATTGCATCTTATGAGAGGTATTGTTCTGCTGCCTTTATGCGCGCGCATGCTGTTTCTTATCAGTGTGACGTCGTCTGTTAAGGCGTCTATAGGGCAGTGGTTTGCAACCTATTTTCACCAAGTACCACCTCAGAAAATATTCTCTTTACACTTTTATAGTTCCATTTTAAGCCACTGCGTTGCCACCGTTTAGTTTGTTGTGATCCGTGAACGCATCGTCGGCAGCAGTGGCGGAAGGTTCTTTTTTTCGTTTGGTACTTTATTTACAGTTTGCTAATAAACACAGTGCTCTTTCATTTCACAACGAACACATTCAATTGTTTCAGCATCTTGTTTCAACATTTCAGCATGATCAATGATAAACGGTAAAGAATTAAATTGTTTCAGCAATAATAGCGTAATTGTGGGTGCTTGAGCCCTCAAGCACTCCCGAAGTTGATGCTGTTGGTCGGCAGTGCTCGGCACAAAGCCCGAGCACACGTTCACGCATGAAACAGCGCTCACGTGTCATCATGAACGTGCGCAAGGATAGTCAACGGACCAGAGCTGGCCCAGCGCTGCAATACCAAATTTGGCCACTATGTCCATTTCTCCTCAGGGTTTCCTCCGGGTGCCGTCTCTATTAATATATACTCTAAGGCACCACCAGAGGAGGTCCTTGGTACCACTACATTGGCACACTGCTTTAACTGATTTAATTTGCGTGTTTCAGGTGGAGTCTCCAAAACTGTGCCCGTACCCCAGCCTGAGGAGCGGTTCCCCGCGCAGACTTCTGCTGTCACACAATCACTCCATCTACATCTCGCCTCACAAGACCGGCTCGCCGCCCACACCCACCCCTCGGGACAAGATCTACTACTACATCTGCAGCAGCCCACCCAATGTAAGTAGCAATTCATTTACCGCCAACACCCCCATCTGGTGTCTGAATTGTGTACTCCAGAGCCACCAGTCATTTAACGCTTTGTGTGCCCACACAACACTTTCAAAATAGTGACCAGGGTGCCCAATGTTATTTTTGTAATTTATTTTATTTTTTATGAAAATCACAAAAAAAAAAGAAAATGTTTTTTTTTTTCTCCAAAAACACCCTCAGACGTCCTGGGCACCGCATACGGTAATTCCCAGGATGTCTGTGGACGTCTTGGTCACAAAATGTGTATGGGGACACGTTTAGTTTGGAAGCCGTTTCACCGGTTCCGCAAATGTTATTTAATTCACTCAAAACATACATTTTGTAACCGGGGATCATATCGTTTAGAGAAGTGAGTGGCAAATAAAGCTTATTTTGATCCAAAAAGAAGAATCAGAGATATAGACGGCACAAGCCAGCTGAATTTTAACCGGAGGGTTATGGGCACGTAGAGAACACAGCTTTGAAAATCGGGTTATAATAGAGGCTCAACGGAGCTGGATTTAAAAATCGCATCACTGGTGGTGACGGAGGAGGTCCATACTAGCCGGAGCAATGCTAAAAGGTAAACAGACGGACGGCGCGTTCATATATGGAATAAACAGTTGTCTACGAATATACGCGTAGCTGGCATAATTAGGTCCCAATAGCCTAGCTACGTATATAAGCGTAGATGGCAATAAAATAATTAAAATAGGCGTCAAAAGGCGTTCTCGGCGGGGAGGGCATTTGGAGTTAATTCTAGCAGACACGCACGCACGCACGCCAACAACCTACTGTATGCTAAATCTCTCATGACCTCTGACCCCCCCTAGCGTCTTCAAGAGATCAACAGCATGATCCGCACTGGAGAGACTCCGCCCAGGAAGCGCAGCATGCCTCTGGAGGAGGAGGAGGAGCTATCCCCCAAGAGGGTGTGTCCAGACAACCACTCCGCCCTCCTCCGCAGGCTGCAGGACGTGGCCAATGACCGAAGCTCCAACCACTGAGACACGAGTAGACACACCCACTGAGACACGAGTAGACACACCCACTGAGACACGACCAGACACACCCACTGAGACAGAAAAGCAACTAGACACACCCACTGACACAGAAAAGCAACTAGACACACCCACTGAGACACGACCAGACACACCCACTGACACAGAAAAGCAACTAGACACACCCACTGACACAGAAAAGCAACTAGACACACCCACTGAGACACGACTAGACACACCCACTGACACAGAAAAGCAACTAGACACACCCACTGAGACACGACTAGACACACCCACTGACACAGAAAAGCAACTAGACGCACCCACTGAGACACGACTAGACACACCCACTGACACAGAAAAGCAACTAGACACACCCACTGAGACACGACTAGACACACCCACTGAGACACGACTAGACACACCCACTGAGACACGACAAGACACGCCCACTGAGACACGACTAGACACACCCACTGAGACACGACTAGACACACCCACTGAGACACGACAAGACACACCCACTGAGACACGACTAGACACACCCACTGACACAGAAAAGCAACTAGACACACCCACTGACACAGAAAAGCAACTAGACACACCCACTGACACAGAAAAGCAACTAGACGCACCCACTGAGACACGACCAGACACACCCACTGAGACACGACTAGACACGCCCACTGAGACACGACTAGACCCGCCCACTGAGACACGACTTGACACACCCACTGAGACACGACTAGACCCGCCCACTGAGACACGACTAGACCCGCCCACTGAGACACGACTAGACCCGCCCACCGAGACACGACTTGACGCACCCACTGAGACACGACTAGACCCGCCCACTGAGACACGACTAGACCCGCCCACTGACAATGAAACGGGCATAACCAGGACAGATGACATACAGTATACCAAGCACTGATGACGAGACATCAGGTATTATCAACATTAATTCATAACTGAGGCAGCGGAAATATTCATTTCTTATCCATCCATCTACAGGAAGGGTTGAGTCCGGTTTGTAAGTTAAGTGCAAAAGGTAATGATGCTTTGGCTTCATTTAGAGAACACATAACGTATTAGAGAGAGAAAATCATGATCCATAAATGTTCTCTCTGTCTCTCCCTCCCGGTGGATAGTCATAGTTCGGATTGCAACAATGTCCGAACTACAATAACGATGGCTGAGCATCTAGAGTCCAATCCAGTGCGCCGTCTGCTTTAAAATGACTCGATCGATGTTCAGGCTTCAGACGGGGAGCGAGTGACGCAGGCATTGTCGGCCGGATCAGCGGCAGGTCTGCCCGTGAGGGTCTGCGGGACGCGTATAGCGTAAAGAATAAACGCACGCCTCCCGCATTGAAAAGGCCTCAAGTGTCCACCAAGAGAGAGGTGTTTGCTGTTTCAGTTTGATTACAGTAACAATACTGAGACAATGTTTTTTTGTTTGTTTTTTACCCAATAAGCTGTCAACAGCACTCCAATTTTAGTTTGACTGGAAATATTCAGGATCAGTTGGTGTTTGATCGATGGTAGATAGACGTTAGTCGTTTCACCTACAGCGTATTGTACTGTATGAACAGTATAGGCTGTCAGTATTATGCATCTTGTGTTATAGAACATTTATACTATGAATGTTACAGAAAATATCCTTTCACAGAACTAATGCCGCATCGTCTGAATTCTGCGGCTCTAAATCATGACCCATCTCGTCATGACTTCCTTCTTCTCACATCATTCCATATATAGTTCTGTATAGTATGGATGGAGCTGTGTTTCAAATGTCACTATTGGCAGAACAACAAAGGGCCTTTCCCGGCCCCACCCTTCTCCCATTGTTTATATTGTGTTTAGTTTCCAAGATGGCCGCAGCACCAGGAGGGGCTGGGCAAGGACTGTCTAAAGAGGACGAGACGCGAAGACCGTACGGGCGACGCCATGTTGCTCCATGGTGCTCCATGGAAGGAAAGAAACATGTGCAGTTGAGACCAAGGAAGCTGAACGCGGAAGTGTTGGCTGAATATTGCCCATTGCGCATGTTTCTTTCCTTCCATGGAGCACCATAGGCAACATGGCATCGCCCGTACGGTCTTCGCGTCTCGTCCTCTTTAGACAGTCCTTGGGGCTGGGGCGGAAGTGAGCGGGTGGGGTCGACCCTGTGCCCTTATACTGGGCTGCATTCAAGACACTTGCCTTGTGTCTGACACCTGACTTGTGTCTGAACACAGCTTTGATGGACGTGTTCTGCCCCCCCTTCCCCCCCATCAAACAAAATGTTTGGTCAAACCATATGGGCTTCCATTGGAAATGCATTGGAGCAACCATTGAACGCAGACACAAGACAAACACAAGACAGGTGTCTTGAATGTGTGAACGCAGCCCAGTAAGGGCATATATATGTCGACCCCACCCGCTCACCTCCGCCCTACTACCCCCTCCTGGTGCTGGGGCCATCTTGGAACCTTAACCCATTTTGGGCGGGAACCCTTTGGTGTTTTAAACATTATGTTATAATTTAGCTATTGAAAAATAGCAGATCTACAAGCTCATAGCGCGCCACCGAGTGGCGCGCTACGAGCTTGTAGGTCTGCTATTTTTGAAAAATCATAAAAATGTGGCGCAAATCTTTGAATATATATATTCTTTCAAAGTGATAAATAAACAAATGGGAGAGGGGTGGGGGCCTTACTATCTTACTAAATGGATGGTGTTATGAAGTAGCTCGCTGAAAACACTCTGATGACTTTGTCTTACTTTTGTCTAACGACGTTGTACGGTGTCAACGTGTGAAGAGCGTGTAGCGGAAATCATTTAAAAAAAAAAACGTTTTATATAATATATATATATATATTAAATCCCCCTTGGTTTTACAAAGCAGGAAAAACATTATGCTTATATTCTTATTTTGTGTGGTATGCTTTCTATGATTGTTATATTTTAATATTTAATTAGTTGCTTTGGTAGCCAACGTAATGTTTTCTGTTATTTACTAGACGAGTGATTACAGTAGAACTAAATTTCCCGTCTTATTTAAAGGGGGTGTGTGAGTGATATTTATTTTGTTAAGAGATCAATGTTAAATAGCTCTATATTCCAATACCAATCGTTGCTATGAAGTGTTTGTTCCACAAAAGTGGTATCCCCATTTCGTTAAGCTCTTAGCATAAAGGATGAACAGGTGAAAATGGTATAGTATACAATATACATTTTGAAGTTCTTGAGGAGCGGTAGAGATGGGGAGACCTAACCTGGTAAAACCACTCCCCCTGCTGGACAACATTAGGGGAGACTCGCCCATTACTGACAAAACACTGTAGCAATGATCACCATCGGAATGTAGAGCTATAACCTTTTCATTTAAAGGACAACTTTGTTTTTGTTTTTTCAACCCAGGGAAATGATTTACGTTGTTATTAGAGAAAGTAAGAGTGTTAATATATTTTTAATTTGCTGCTTTCTTTAGTTTTAGCGATTTTAGCAAAATAATACGGCGAATTCTTTATTATTTACTATAGTCCTACTAGACCCCAGGAAATTACATCTGGCCACAAAAGATCACGGGATCTATTGAATGTGAAGGGGGAGGTGACAAACTGACATGCCCCCGCCCCCTTGTCAGAAATAGCTAAAAATCGTTAAAACGAAAGAAAGCAGCAAATGAAAAAAGATTAACACACACTCATCTTTTACTTTCAGCCTAAAACATGAACCTTGGTTGGAAAAAAAAAACAAAGTTGTCCTTATTTTACAAAAGCATAACCCCTTTAATTAACCATAGAAAAGGTAATGTAATTATTGTAGGTTCATACTTGCATACATGCTCAGTTTCTAAAACTTCCCTTGCAATCATGCATCGTTAACTCGTATTATTTGTGACCCTCCTTGACAAAAATGTTTGTACTGTATATATTTGTACAAAAGAGAAAAGATAGAAGACAGATATTTTATGGTGGGCTGTGTAAGTTAAGCAAGTGCCTTTTTTTTTTTACATCTGACTTGTAATCACCTGGATCATCTGTACATTTCAATTCACCAAGCAATACATCTACAGGTATGTCTTCATTGTAAACCAACGAACCACAATATGACAATAAAATGCACAATGCCCATAACGTCGGTGTTGATTTTTATCGACAAACCATGACGAAAGATGTTCGTCAACTATACCTTTTTTCACTGACAAACTAAATGGAAACGAATTGAAAACTAAGCTATGATCACTAAGACTAAATATATTGACACTTTCGTCAACAAAACAATAAGACTAAAATGTTAGGAAGGGACTAGTGGACAAGAGATGCAGTATGAGTAAAAGACAAGTCATTTTATGTTTGGTTGCATGCTGCGACGCGTTGTGAGCTTGTAGATTGGCTATTTTCAGCAAGTGGTCATGGGTTCAAACCCAGGCACCTTGAACTCACTGTAGCACCATGGCTTAATTCCTGTGGTAAGTGATGGAAGCTGATGTTAGGTGTGTTAACAGAGAAATATATCAAATGGTGGAAGATGAAGAAAGAACAATGCTGTGTGTGTGGGAGTTCAGTTAGGAGATAAGAAAGGCAGCCAGAGCCATGAAGGAAGTAAGCAGGAGTAAAGGGAGACGGAGTCATGAAGGAAGTAAGCATGCAGGCGTAAAAGGAGATGAGGGATAAGGCGAAGAAGAGGGAGGTGGTGATGGAGAAAAGGGCCTGATTTGTACCAATTGGATAGACCATTAGTGCAACAGGTTATGGTGAGGCTAGAGACTGGCTTTGCTTGCTAGAAATGTTCTAGCAAGCAAAGCCAGTGTGTTGAGAATATGGAATGTGTCAGGAGTTTTGTGACATAAGGGTACCAGTGAGAGAGAATATGGAATGTGTCAGGAGTTATGTGACATAAGGGTACCAGTGAGAGAGAATATGGAATGTGTCAGGAGTTTTGTGACATAAGGGTACCAGTGAGAGAGAATATGGAATGTGTCAGGAGTTATGTGACATAATTGGGTACCAGTGAGAGAGAATATGGAATGTGTCAGGACTCAGTTATGTGACAAGGGTACCAGTGAGAGGGAAGATGTATAAGATAGTAGATAGTAGTGAGACCAGCCATGCTGGACGGCTTGGAAATGGTGGCACTGATGACATGGAGGTACAGCTGGAGGTGGCAGAATTGAGGATGCTATAGGAGTGACAAGGATCATTACCAGAAATGACTAAATTACAGGATCAGCCCATGTTCAAAGGTATGGGGATAAAGCAGGTGTAGGCAACCTTTATTATAAAAAGAGCCTTATTAGAATTCTATCTGGAGCCGCAACATATGTTTGCTTTAATTAATAAAGCAAACTTTTATTATTTGTGATTTTTCTGGTCTTTCAATATTACATTGTATTGTTTGCTAATTTCTCAAAGCAAATCAAGTATACCAGTAAGCCAGCAGCATTGGTGGTGAAAACAAATAAATATGTCTTAGCATTAATACATTCTTTATTTCCCTTCATTGTGTTTCCAGAATAACATCATGCGTACTATGATAATAAATTATGATTAAAAGAAAACCTTATTCCTTTTCATACTTCTTTGCCCAAGCAACTGGGAGCCACGGGAGAGGGCCTAAGAGCAGCAGGTTGCCTACCCCTGGGATAAAGCAAGAGAGGAGAGGTTGAGATGGTTTGGACTTGTGAAAAGAAAGGATGAGCATGCAGGGTACATTGGGAGAAGGATGAGCAGCTAGGGTACATTGGGAGAAGGATGAGCAGCTATAGGGTACATTGGGAGAAGGATGAGCAGCTAGGGTACATTGGGAGAAGGATGAGCAGCTAGGGTACATTGGGAGAAGGATGAGCAGCTATAGGGTACATTGGGAGAAGGATGAGCAGCTAGGGTACATTGAGAGAAGGATGAGCAGCTAGGGTACATTGAGAGAAGGATGAGCAGCTAGGGTACATTGGGAGAAGGATGAGCAGCTAGGGTACATTGGGAGAAGGATGAGCAGCTAGGGTACATTGGGAGAAGGATGAGCAGCTAGGGTACATTGGGAGAAGGATGAGCAGCTATAGGGTACATTGGGAGAAGTATGAGCAGCTAGGGTACATTGGGAGAAGGATGAGCAGCTAGGGTACATTGGGAGAAGGATGAGCAGCTATAGGGTACATTGGGAGAAGGATGAGCAGCTAGGGTACATTGAGAGAAGGATGATCAGCTAGGGTGCATTGGGAGAAGGATGAGCAGCTAGGGTACATTGGGAGAAGGATGAGCAGCTAGGGTACATTGGGAGAAGGATGAGCAGCTATAGGGTACATTGGGAGAAGGATGAGCAGCTAGGGTACATTGGGAGAAGGATGAGCAGCTATAGGGTACATTGAGAGAAGGATGAGCAGCTAGGGTACATTGGGAGAAGGATGAGCAGCTATAGGGTACATTGGGAGAAGGATGAGCAGCTAGGGTACATTGGGAGAAGGATGAGCAGCTAGGGTACATTGGGAGAAGGATGAGCAGCTATAGGGTACATTGGGAGAAGGATGAGCAGCTAGGGTACATTGGGAGAAGGATGAGCAGCTAGGGTACATTGGGAGAAGGATGAGCAGCTAGGGTACATTGGGAGAAGGATGAGCAGCTAGGGTACATTGGGAGAAGGATGAGCAGCTATAGGGTACATTGGGAGAAGGATGAGCAGCTAGGGTACATTGGGAGAAGGATGAGCAGCTAGGGTACATTGGGAGAAGGATGAGCAGCTAGGGTACATTGGGAGAAGGATGAGCAGCTAGGGTACATTGGGAGAAGGATGAGCAGCTAGGGTACATTGGGAGAAGGATGAGCAGCTAGGGTACATTGGGAGAAGGATGAGCAGCTATAGGGTACATTGGGAGAAGGATGAGCAGCTATAGGGTACATTGGGAGAAGGATGAGCAGCTAGGGTACATTGGGAGAAGGATGAGCAGCTAGGGTACATTGGGAGAAGGATGAGCAGCTAGGGTACATTAGGAGAAGGATGCTGAAGATGTTGCTGCCAGGTGAGAGGAGAAGAGGAAGACCAAAGAGGAGATTTAAGGATGCTGGAGGGATGACATGCAGGAGGAAGGTCAGAGTGCAGGTCAGAGGCCCTGCACTCCCATAGGTCCAGCCCTATGGGAGCCCCCAGAGGGCTGTTCTCTGCCCTTCCTTTCTCCTCTACATCCCCACACCTTTTTTGACTTGAGAGCTTCTTTTTCCTGCTTTTTTTTAAAGATATATTTGGGCCTTTTTGCCGTTATTGATAGATTAGCCTACAGTAGTTTGACAGGAAAGAGGGAGAGAGATTTTTTTGGGGGGGGGAGACGCAGCAAAGGTCGTCAGGATCGGGACTCGAACCCACGACACGCTGTCAGGCTGGGATACCAGCATAGGTGCCTGGACGTCCGCTAGGCCGGCCCAGGCCTGACTTCTTTCCAGCTACTTTCAAAATGACCAGCTCAACAAGATTCCCACCAAAACATATATATATTATCCCAATAATCCCATTGCTGAAAATGGTTTAAAAAGGTACCTGAGGGGGCACACATGGAATGGGAAATAGAGCGGGGAAACGGAATTGGTAGGGTTTTTTTTTGTATATAACTTTGTAGTGTGTGTGTGTGTGTGTGTGTGTGTGTGTGTGTGTGTGTGTGTGTGTGTGTGTGTGTGTGTGTGTGTGTGTGTGTGTGTGTGTGTGTGTGTGTGTGTGTGTGTGTGTGTGTAAACCCACACGCTGTGACAAGATTAAACACTTAAAAGGCTTCTCTTCATTGCTTGGGGTCCCCTGCAGGGGGCTGTTCTCTGCCCCCTCCTTTCTACATGGGGTGCCCACACTTTTTTTTTTTTTTTTTACTTGAGAGCTCCTTTCAAAATGACCAGCTCAACAAGATTCCCACCAAAAATATATATTATCCCAATAATCCCATTGCTGAAAATGGTTTAAAAATTTACCTGAGGAGGTTTTGGAATAGCAGCGCTGGCATTTCATATAGAATTAGAGGATATGGGGCGCCCGCTGGCCTAGTGGTCCAGGCGCATCATGCCACATATAGGCTCTGGCCTGACAGCACGTTGAGTGTTCGAGTCCCATTCATGACGACCTTTGCTGCATGTCTCTCCCCCTCTCCCCTTCTCTCTCTCCCTCTTTCCTGTCTATCTTCACTGTAACTATCAATAAAGGCACAAAAAGCCAAAAACAAATCTTAACAAAAACAAAAAAGAATTAGAGGGTATGCGCATGCTTAAAGTGAATGGCACATCGAATGGCAAATCGAGTAGCAAAGCAACATGCAAAGTGAGTTTAACATTGTTTAACGTTGTTTAATGCAATCAAATAGGACTTTTCTGTTTGGATGTATGGGCTGTCAAGGCCAGAAAGTAGTTTTTTGCCACTCATTAGGCATTCCTGCATAACTTCCGGGTTTGATGATGATGTCACGCGCATACCCTCTATTAGACAAACACACATGGAATAATAGAGCGGGGAAACGGAATTGGTAGGTTTTCTTTTTTTTGTATATAACTTTGTAATGCTACTGACATTTGAGCGGACACGCCCTTTTTGATGTCAATCAATCAAGTCACATAAATTCAAGTGGCAGATGCCATTTATTAAAAATATATATATTTTAATTATATATTTTTAGGGGCATGTCATGTGATCTCATCATCATTTTTCGACCGCGGTCGAGATCATGGATTCCACAATGCTACGTCCTTCATTGCCACCCCCAGTTCCTGCCTACTGAAGCATGTGTCCCTAGCGATGACATCAGGGAACGGCAGCTTTCTACTTCTGGTCCGCCCTGAGGCAGGACTCCAGAGAAGAAGGGAAGATATAACCTCTTGTCAGCTCTGTAGACTGTAGCAGTGGCCGGAAAACTGCACTCTTCTGGATCGGACCAGTGAAGAAACACGGGGAAGGTTGCCGTATATTAGATTAGTCGATGGGTGGCTCTTCCAAGACAGATTTTGCGCTCTCATTAGAAGGCGGGTGTAAGTGCCATCATGTGATCTACCTGCACAGCTGTTGTGATCTACTGGTAGATTGCGATCTACCTTTTGGGCACCCCTGCTGCTCTTGATCTCTTTGCGGAAAATAACACATCTAAGCTCACAGTTGCCAGGGCCCGATTAACACCTCTGAGGGCCCCTGGGCACTGAAGCTCGAAGGGCCCCCCTTCACGCGCACGCAACATTTTTGCTGTTTTGGAGCCGTTTTGGGGCAGTTTTATGCCGTTATATTGGCATATTTCCGGTCGCCTACCCCCCCCAGAGTGACAGCCAATCTAGCGCATTGTTGCTGCTTTACACACAATTGCACTTTTCAGCTGCCCTTCTCACCAACAATAAAACACTAATCTTTTTAGACACCATTTATTTCATTCGGATTAGCAGGGAAATGTTCTGTGGAGCTAAAAAGAACCCAAAGTGCCCATATGGAATGTTCTCCTATTATTGGGACGCTAGGGTTCATGTGCTAAAAATATATATACTTCTGGTAATTGGTAACCTCAGTGCAGAAACGTGCAAAAAATCATTAACGTGGTGAATCACATCTTGTCATCAAGATGTGATTCACCATCATGTTGATTTTTTTCAGACCTCCAGTTCTAGGAAACACAGCATGGGGAGGACTTTTTTTTATTATTTCCACACAACAGCTCTAAGGTATATTAATGACATAGTAAAATGTTGAAAATGAGTGGAATGCCCCTTTAAGCATAATTTCCATAGGTTACTTTAGGAATACCAGGCCGTGCAGTTCCGCCGGCTGTACGTCCGGGGCGAGTTGGTAAGGGGTGTCTGGTATTACACACACACACACACACACACACACAGACACACACACACACACACACACACACACACACACACACACACACACACACACACACACACACACACACACACACACACACACACACACACACACGCACATCGGGGAAACAATTGTGCAAAGGTTGTAACTTCTCAGGGGTTTTGGTATGGAGATGTTTTCATTCATTCCTAATTATAAGAGACTACAAAGAAAAGTTGCAAGTTGTTTCCTTTTTGCATGCATACATATGAAAGTTTAACATGTGTATCGAAAGCTTTGTTATATGGACAGGTAAATCTACCAGGCCATGTTGAGTGGCATCTCGTTCATAAATCCTAAAAGCATTGGTTTCCATACGCTAACAACCGCCTCCAGCGGCCCATGGATCCCAAGCGTAATGCTGTGAACATGGTCGATTTTAAGACTGACCATCAAATATTGACAGCACCGTATAAAACCTAGAGTTGCCTGAAATGGAAACATCTTGTTTGTCAAATTGTCACTGTCTATGAGCCATCTCTAGGCTTCATCTCCAAGGCATGATTTACTATGCCACAAACTTCATGTCTATACTTCAAAAATGACAAACCGTAAATTTGGTGTTGTTGTTATGCTAAAAGGCGAGCTACACAATGGCTGTCCGGGGCATTTATGTCACGAGGTACGGTTCAATTTGGTTGTTTCATAAACAGGACGGGCAGAACCTGATCAAGGTGTCATCTATCAACAGCCGTCAGGTGACATCATCTCTACAGTCTTCTAAGTCCCTTAGAAGTTTTTCTTTTTTTTCTTCTCCATGCAGGCAGGTGGGGAAAGGCATAGAAGCTTAACAAAAACCTCCTTTCTACTTTACTGGAACAGTAATTAAGTAAAAGTGAAATATAACTGATTTTTTACTAACGTGCACTGACTAGTGCACGTTAAAATGGTGAAGACATTCATCTTTTTTTTCTTTTTTTTTGTGGCTTTCGCCTTTATTTTTATATTTTTTATGGAGGGACAGACAGTAGGCTGACAGGAAATGGGGAGAGAGGGGGGGGGATGGCATGCAGTAAAGGCCGTCGGGATCGGGAGTCGAACCCGCGGCACACTGCCAGACTGGGTTACCAGCCAAGGTGCCTGGACCGCTGAGCCACGGCACAGGCCAAGACATTCATCTTTGGACTTGCATGTATGTATCCCTTTCGCTCGAGGATTGAATCCTTCCCCTGACTTCTGTTGTCCTCTATAGTTTAGGGTCAACATGTTACGGTTGTGTACTTTAGTTCGAGAACTCGTCAATATAATATTTTTAATCAGCTAAAAATGACCTGAATGCCGTCCATTCCAGACAATCCGTGTTATTGTTCTGCTTGGTCTAAGGGTCGTGTGAACGTGAAGCGATGACAGTTGAATAAAATCTAACAAAATGACTCAATACATACATTTGCTGTTACGTATAATTGTCTTGTATTACTCATCTGGCATCACCAGACACGCATCTCTTTAAAACAATTGACATGACATAGGCCGTTGAATTTATACTCTGTTTTCTCCATTTGAGGATCCCGTCACGCTGTAAGAACCAACAAAGCCATACTGTAGATTGTCGAGCGTGCTTATAGAGAGACATGAGTGGTCTTTTGTCCACAGTATGTTTTGCACTATCCCTCTGCACTGCATGTATATGTGACGTCCTGCTGGTATTGTACCATGTTTATGGGATGTTCTGTAAAAACTGTGTTAGTTGTCAATCTGTCTATGAAATTATATCTATGATTATTGACAAGACAGAGGGGTATTTCAGTTTGGAACCAGCTATGTTTATGGAAAGCGCACAACCGCACATTTCTTGAAACTTATTTTCCTGCTCAGTTTGATAGAAAAGGTTATTTTTGTCAGTCTCAGTCCAGTGTATTAAACCTCAAGAGAGTACTTCCGCACGCACGCACGCACGCACGCACGCACGCACGCACGCACAGTCCACACACACACACACACACACACACACACACACACACACACACACACACCCACACACACACACACACACACACACACACTACAAGTAGTTCACATGTATATTCTACCGTATTATTATATCATATTCCAGTATTGGCAACAGGATGCTGGACTTTATTGTTGACACACACGACTCACCGTGTGGTTTTGGCCCTTCAGTCTGTTACTAAGGCCCCGGGGCCTGCTGGAATGTTTGTGTCTTCATCATATCTAATGACGGCAGAGGGGGGTGAGTCATAGGATGGAGTGAGCGCACCTGGATCCCACTCAGTCAGCCGGCCGCCCCTCTTGTACCTGAGCAAGAGAAGAGCCCAGACAGACAGACAGATATGTATTTGTGCATTAGAGCCCAGAAATGAATCAGCCGTGAATCAAAGGATCCGGTGGACAGTAATTGTCACCTTCGCCCGACTTCAAAGCGAGGGGGGTGAATTCCATCCTGCCAAGGTAAAGGAATAGCACTATCTCATGGTCATTAAATGACCTGAGCGTTGCACGCGTGAACAATACAGGGTGTTTTATATTACTCTTTGCAGTTAAATAAGTACAGCTTATTCGGTGATCTTTTTAAGCCTACTTTAAGTATGACATTGCGTATCATACACAT
This sequence comes from Electrona antarctica, assembly GCF_951216825.1. Lineage (NCBI taxonomy): Eukaryota > Metazoa > Chordata > Actinopteri > Myctophiformes > Myctophidae > Electrona > Electrona antarctica. The sequence continues at coordinate 55,217,239 of NC_136810.1, forward strand.
TATTTTTAGTTGGGGTTGCAGTTTAATATATTCAAGAGCACATTTTCTGTTTTAATTTTTTTTATAATTTTTATCCCACGATTTTGTAACCCATTTTTCCCCCCTGTGTCAATTATCTAATGTGATCCTGGGCTCTACACACCCTCCGCCAACCTGGGGAGAGCAACGGACTTGAACTCATGCTTCCTTCATGCCTGAGTGTCCAAGTTGCTCCTTTGCACCTGACAGAGGGGAGTTTCCCTGGTTGGACACGTGCATGGAAGGAACACGTTATCCCAACCAGTTCCTTTCCCCTCCATCAGGCGCCCCGGCTGGCCAGGGGGAGGCAGTTTAGAGACCAGGATTACTGCATGTTTTTTGTGAGGGTACCTACATTTTCTTCATTACATCCAAGACTTTTTTTTTCATTAACTCTGCTGTCAAATGGTTTCTGAATTGTTTCATGTGACATGACACTGACCATGATATACTGACAGCACACCTACCACGATACTGACAGGATACTGACCACGATTCGATACTGACATATCGTAGGATACATGAAACCGACCATGAAACCGACCTGACATATATATACCCGACTGCCATGATACTGACCATGTACTGACCATGACACTGATGATGTCAGTCAGTATCATGGTCAGTATTGGTCTGCCAATTGCCACTTGGAAATCTCGAAAGTGTTCGTGGCCCACCCATCTGACCACTTAACACGGCAGCCGTGTTCAGGTTTTTTTTAATAAAGAGTTTATTTTAGTGATCAAGCAATTCAATTATATTTATTGTATCACAATGAAAACAGATTTTTCAAGGTTTCAATTCAAATACATTTTATATATATATATATATATATATATATATATTTTATAAATATATATTTATACCAGTAAGACGCCCTGAGGGCGAGGTCGCGTGCACGCATCTGCTGCAGGGTGATGGCAGACTGCTGGGTGAGCGCTGGCGCTTTGGCATGGTGGGCAGGGGCGGAGCCAGGAACTCTTTATGAGTAAGGCAACGCCAATACGAGGTAGGCAGACCAGGCAGCCCCCCCCCCCCCCCCCCCCCCCCAGATTGATAGACAGCTGGAGTGGAGAGAATTGAATAACCTTGAAAAAATGACAAGTTACCAAAATACTATTTATATTTATGTTTTAGCTTATATATAGGGTACAATAATTAGATGGTTGGTAAATGCATTAACCATGACAACGACATACACTTTTATTTTGTACTTTCTTGAACCACAAACACTGATAATCACGTCATAATCATTAGCTCCCTTGCTCGTAATTACATTTCCCATTGATTGGTTGAGTTGGTGGCTCCTCGATCATAGCTATTATAGATCCCCAATTTTCTGTGGAGACCGGCGACAGAAGCGTGCAAAAGCAACAAACGAGGGACTTCTGGTTCTCCCCCCAGTGCGGGTGGTGGGGGTGGTGGTGGTGGTGTAAGCTTAGCGGTGATAGCCTAGTACGCCTACAGGTGTAGGCGTCCTCACGTCAAAAATAAGTTTGCCCTAGACAAACTTTTTTCTTTCTCCTGTGCCATCACGTGTCTCTGCTGTCTCAAGAATCAAATGAAGAATGAGGTCGGGACATCGATTGTGTGGTGTTTATATGTCGTGACGTGAAAACCGGTTCATGGCGGGATGCAGCCATACAGGCATCTACTGCAGAAGACACGTTTCACAATAGAGTGTGAAAAGACCCAAAAACCTTCCAGACACGCAGGACACAGAGAGAATAGATTCACAGAGAGAATAGTGTATTCTCCTGTCTGATACACCGTCTGTCAGCCTTGAATAGGGCAAAATATATAGCAAATAATACACAAAAATCCGCTCGAACGTAAACAAGTAAGGCAAATGCCTTACTTTGCCTACAGTAAATCGCGTGCACTGGCCATGGAGCGTATCTTGAGTGTACAGGGTGTGATCAAGGTCACATCAAGATATGGAATGTCAGAACAGGTCAGCTCCATATATGGAGATCTATGGGTGGCAGCGGGGGCAGTGTATTGAATATACAGGGTTTGATGATCGAGGGCCCAGGTAGGGCCAGGCCTTAATTTTCGGGCCTATTGAGAAGAACTCTAGTTTTCGCCGGCTGCCTGGCGCGGCTGCACAAATAACTGTGGGGCAGGCCCGTCTAGGCCCGGCATGCAGCTAGTATCCGACGGCGGCGCCTCTGGCGTTCCCTGGCCAGACGATGGCGCCGCTCTCGAGGTTGCAGATTCTGCTTAGCAGCTAGTCTCTGACTAGTCTCGGCAGTCTCCTCCGTGAGAGTGTGGAGGTCGTACTGCTGGGGCAGATCGGCGTGTGCACGCATCCGCCTGGGTGACGTCAGACTGCTGGGCGAGTGCGGTCGCTTTGGCATGGGATGAACTTTGACCAATAAATGCACAATGAAAACCGGTATGGACAAGGGTTCATGGCCATAGCCTATAGCATGTCTTGGAGACCGTGACTAGACGTAGACGTGATATCACAATGCGTGACCATATATGGGGACATTCCCGTATATGGGGATTGGTGAGTGACGGGGATTGCGAGTTAGGTGTTGTGACAGATGTCACGTGATGTCACGATGACTTGGGCACCTGGGGGCTTGCCTGGGGTGACCAGGGGGCTGATGTCACGTGATGTCATGATGACCTGCACCTGGGGGCAAGGTTTCATAGTTATCTGCAACCTTCGGTCGCAATAATATTATAATGTTATATTATCATAAAGAAAATATAGTGCTTTATTGTCAGTTTGCACTGAAATTTGTCTTGCGACCCTTGTATGCAACACATATACGTACACATTTGACATAACACAGGACAAAAAAATACAGAAAATACAATTACATACGTAGAAACATAAGGGCAGAGAGCAATGTCCACAGCTCAGTCTAGTCCTGGCCAAAATCCTGATTAAGCCTCAAAGTCGACTGATGGACAAAAATACCTCTTCAGTCTGACCTTATTGTATGCTGGAACAGCATATATCTCCTTCCTGAAGGCAGCAACCTATAGGCCTACTGTCCATACAAAACATGGCTACATTGGCTAGAGGTGATATTCCTTGCTAACCTAGGGATGCTGTTATCATACGTGGATGTAGGCTATAGAGCCTCTGAAGTGGACTTTTGCATCAGCCTGTATAAATCTGTGTAGGAAATGTTCTATTATCATGCGCTTTAGCCTATAGGCCTACAGCTTTCAGCCTACTACAGCAGCTGAGCTCCACCACCAGTCTATAAATCATAATGTTGTTCACGTTTACCGGCTAACTATCTGTAAAAGGGGCAATATAACAAAACTGACAACTACAGACGTTTTAAGGATACACAAACAAATAGGCTAATGCAATGTGGTGGGACATTAAAAACGACACGCACCCAGTTCGAAAAATGGCAGGCTATTAATTCAAAGATCACACAAGAGCTGAGCTGAGTGACCATCTCGGACACAGAACGACAGACTGGGCGTGTGGATTTAAACGTTCACAACTCTACAGCATGTAGTAGCCGCGATTCCTCCCTCCCTCCCTCTCTCTGTCTATGAGCGCTCATGTGAGAGTCAGTGTACAAGCATGTCGCGCAGGAGGAAGCAAACGAAACCGCAACATATCCAATCGGATGATTTGTCCGGCTGTGGGGAATACATCGGTAAGTTTTAACATTATTTCTTAAAGCTGCGTAAAAAAGTTGGGGAGAAAATATGCTTGCTATGGTTCCTGCTGTGATGTTAAATCATTTTTTTTAAAGAACTTTGACTGGAAGTTGGCTTGTTGGCTTGTTTTGAAGTAGGCTACAACTATTACAGTCGAGTTTTCATCTATGAATGAGATGAGATAGAAGAATATAGGAACAAACTATAGAGGTCGGTGTATATAAATTATTTTTTATTAGTGTGGTAGGCTACACATTCCACCGCATAAAGCATGACATGATGACTGTATGCACGTGGCTAATTCCAGTAAAGGTGTGTCAGTATTAGGCTATGATTTGAAATGCCTTTAAGTGTATTAATATTGAACTGAAACCATATGATTAATTGATACATTTTGCGGTCATTTTAAAGAAGCTTTGGACAGGCAAGAGATAAATTGTTGCTTATTTGTTGTCTAATAATTAGATCCTATCAAAATGTATTCATAATGTGGCTTTAGAATAATCATAATAAATGCAAAAACAAATGAGCTCAATTATTATGTATAGCCTAGCCCTATTTCACTTCAACAATTATGTACACAGCTGTTAATTTAACTCGGAACTTTGTAAAGATTTACCTGTAACTTTCAGAATTAAATTAACACTCTGACTTTTCAACTTTTTAAAAATATATATTATTATTATTTTTAATCCAATACTGTTCGACTATATGTAAATTGATCATCCTTTATCTCCTACAGATGATGGCCGTTTGGGTCTGGATTTCATGGATCACAGTATTTATGTCTGCACCAGATGCTGTGCTGAGTTTAACTCATCAGCAGAATTGCAGTGGCATCAGACGGACTGCAGCTCTCACCATTCAGTGGTTGTGATTGTGAGTGATAATGCCAATCCACTCTCCTATGGGCAAATATTCCCTGCGGGCTCCTCGCCGCCCTGCAGCCCAACAGGGGAACAGGCTGATGTGGCCGAAAACTTTGAAATGGAACACAACGTATCACAAGACAAAAATGAGGGTCGCGTGGATTTCATTTATTACCCTCGTAGGAGGACTAGCCATGACGGCAGCTTGGACAGTCCCAGTAGCACCAGCAGTAGCCAAGATGATAGTGGCAAAAGCAGTGGCTCTGACCATGTGGCCGAGTCTGTATTTGGCACCTCGACTCTCCCGGGATCCTTTCCCCGACTCGGTCAATCTCCTGAACTTGAAAAGTGCTCATGGTCAGACAGCAACGTCGTCATTGAAAACCTGCAGAGCACGAAAGTGGCCGTGGCTCAGTTCTCGCAACAGGTGGATTTGGACGCTTATCATCACAGCGGGAGTGCAGGTAAGATTGGCATCTCCTCTCTGGTGGAGCAGCTCCTGGCCCTGCAGATCCAGCAGATCCAGCAGCTGCAGCTGATTGACCAGATTCGTCACCAGGTGCTGATGTTTGCCTCTCAGAAGCTGGAGATAAAAGAGACTCCCTCGAGCTCCGCTCAAGACCCGTCGTCTTCGAAACATGTCGGTCAGCTGACTCTCCTCAGTTCTCACCTGTCTCAGCAACTAGCTGCAGCTGCTGGCATTGCTCAGTGCCTGGCTAACCAGTCTGCTAAAATAGCTCAATTCAAGCATTTGACAGCAGCAGAGCAGTTACCTGAAAGCCATCCTGGCAGTGGAGATGTGCCGTCTAGTTTTGAGCCCTCACCAAGTGTTGGCAAGATATTGACGTCCACAGCTCGCAAACTGCTTCACAAAAACCATTACATGCATTCCGGCTGCACTTATCCCCAACTCAGTGTTTTGTCCCAAGCCAAAATGTCCTCTTTGGCTTTTAGTGACAGCTTTGTCAGCAAGACCTCAAATAGCTTGTGCTTATCTCAACCTAACTCCACCAGTGTACAAACTGATTCCAATTCAATACCAAGCATGAGTGCCATCGTTGAAGACCTGGATGCATTGACATTTTTGGCCCAACAGAGAGAGAAGACAACAAAGCTGCCCCTTTCTGAACAAAACACACCAAACAAAGACTCTTTCTTCAAACACAAATGTAGATTTTGTGCAAAAATATTTGGGAGTGACAGTGCATTGCAAATCCACTTGCGATCGCACACCGGGGAAAGGCCGTACAAATGCAACATCTGCGGAAACAGGTTCTCCACCCGGGGGAACTTAAAGGTCCACTTTCAGAGACACAAGGAGAGGTATCCTCACATCCAGATGAACCCTTACCCTGTTCCAGAGCACCTCGATAATATCCCGACCACCAATGGTATTCCTTATGGCATGATCATGCGACCAGAGAAAACATCCACATGCTTGCTAGACAGTAAGCCACCACTGTCCTCCATAAATGACTTTGCTCTATTGGGATCAACCAGCTTGTATTCACTCATCAAGAAAGAGAATCTCTCTTCTAGATCAATGCCCACGTCATGTAGTCAAAGGGAACACTTTGATGCAACCCCAAAGACAACTGACTTGGCAAGAACTGGGGAAGGAGGCTCGCTCATGGTGAACCTTAAATGTGAAGATATCAAACCTCCTTTGGACATTGTCTCCAAGATGAACGCCAAGCTAGACGAATCGACCAACCTTGCATCTGATGACATTCAATCCACCTGTACTCAATCCAATTCATTCAAAGGAATCAATCCGTTGCGAACCTCTGTGACCTCAAAACTCCAGCAACTGGTGGAGAACATTGACACGAAGCCATCTGAATCGAATAGGTGCATCATATGCCACCGTATACTCAGCTGTCAGAGTGCCCTTAAGATGCACTACCGGACCCACACGGGGGAGCGTCCCCACCGTTGTAAAGTCTGTTGCAGAGCCTTCTCCACCAAAGGAAACCTCAAGACGCACCAAGCCGTTCACCACGCTACGCCACCGGTGAGGATCCAGCACTCCTGCCCCATCTGCCAAAGGAAGTTCACCAATGCTGTGGTCTTGCAGCAACACATCCGCATGCATATGGACGGCCACTTACCAAATGCCCCACTTTTAAACCAGAAATATGCAATTGGTTGTGGTGATGGAGTCATGGTCAAACACAACTTGAGTGACCCAAGGAGCTACTCCAATGATAACACAGAGAGCCCACAAAAGGGCGGGGTGTTACATTCAATGTCGAGCAGCTTGTCTCCATCTCCATATGATAACTGTGCATTTGATGATGACCACAAGAAAGCCAACTTCCAAGGGCCAAACGGGGAGCCTCAGAGTCAGACTAACTGGATTAAGATGGAAAGGAATGAGGAAGCCAGCAAAGAAGGTTTCCCCACATACCACACGAAACCAGCTTTGTCTGATCAGTGTCCACTAGAGCTTCCCATTCATCAAGACTTAACCTCCAATTATGTTTTGTCTCCAAATAATAATAATAATAATAATAATAAGACAGCTGGCTTTTTGGTACCACACCAGCCACAGGTCATTACAGGCGCTTTGACGCTCACTGGAACCAGCGGTGGTGGACCCCCTGACCTGAAACCATTTAGCCACCTGAAGGACCCCCCAAACGCGCTGCTCCGTGAAAGGAGCATCTTCAAGAACACCATTTGTGACATATGCGGGAAGAACTTTGCCTGCCAAAGTGCTTTGGACATCCATTATCGAAGTCACACCAAGGAAAGACCATTTATCTGCACGGCGTGCAACAGGGGATTTTCCACAAAAGGAAACCTGAAGCAGCACATGCTGACCCACCAAATGAGGGACCTGCCTTCCCTGCTCTTTGAAGCCTCCAATCCCAACCATGTATCCATCAACCCCAATCCTTCTGTGTTGTCTGTGAGCTCACCACCAGTCGTCAAGACAGAGGCCAATGGTTTCCTTGGAACCTCCTTTGGCAATGATACGGTCACTTCTTCCGGCATGTCTTTAAACTCTTTGTTATCGACGCCTGCGGTCCATACCACTGCGCCGCCTCCGCCGCCTCGACGCACGCCCAAACAGCACTACTGTCACACGTGTGGGAAGACCTTCTCGTCTTCCAGCGCTCTGCAGATACACGAGAGGACTCACACCGGGGAGAAGCCCTTTGCCTGCAACGTCTGTGGACGGGCTTTTACAACTAAGGGAAATCTAAAGGTATATTTCATGGGTTATTTGGTGATATTAAATGTCGACACCTTTTTATGAAAAAAGTTTATTTGCTGCCATCTAAAGATAGAAAATATCCACACGCGTGTAGGCTAGGCCTACATCTAACACACCTTGTATTAATTGTATTTGGTGCAGCTGTGTTGCTTAACTTGATTACATCACAGTGCCCTTTAGAGGATTTTAACCTATAGATGGCAGCAAGTGTTTAGCTCCCCTTTAAATTATGGTAGGCTACCTGGTCCCAAATAACTAAGACTTTTGGTTCGTTGTTTTTCAGTTTTGGTTCATTGTTTTTCCTGTTTTTTTTGGGTTGTTGGTTCTTCTTCATTGTACACCATTATGTTGTCTGTTATTGTTATACACCTTTTTTGTTTTTGTCCAATATCTTCCAGCTGGATTTAGCTCAACACGGAACGTCACGGCAATGGTTTCCTTTGGATAAAAAAAACTATTGATTACCCTCTTCCTCCAGGTCCATATGGGGACTCACATGTGGAACAGCGCCCCCACCAGGAGAGGCCGCAGACTGTCTCTAGACGGACCACTGGTGCTGATAGGAAGCCGCGCTGTAAAACTGCCAGAACCACCACAGAGGAATTCAGCAGCGGTCATGAGCAACACCGGAGAGTCCATGTATCACTGGAACCGCTGGAGGAGCTCTTTCCACAAGTTTGACCACAAACACCATTGATATTTACCGATATTTCTGTCATTCAGAGTAGAGGACTAGCCTACCTGTCCAGTCCAATAGAGCAGTGGCTCCCAAACCTTTCAGGTCAAGACCCAAATGAGAGATTAGATTTTTGCCCCGGGGATGACCTCAAGCTCACAACGCGTCGCTTCACACCGCGTTGTGAGCTTGTAGATCGGCTATTTTCACTACTTTTTAAAGATGGAGTGCCACAATTTTTGTATTTTTCCAGTTTTTCATGTGTCTATGAGGTGACAGTACTTCATTAGACACCCTGGAGTCGTTTTTATGTGCAATGATGTATTCCCTTTGTATTTAGGGTTTCTTCCTGGAGGCTGAACCCTTGACAGTCAAACGTGCCAATGAAATAAACAGTAATATAGTGGCATCACATTATCAGCCCCTCCCCTAACCCCTCCCCCTTTATCATACAACTACAGCTGTGGGTGCGGCTTCAGTTCAGGTGGATCACCATCCATCACCACCCACCAGGCAAACCAGGCATACTTAATGAACTGGTGGGCGTGCCCACATAAAAACGACATTATTCCTCTTTATATAACAATAAGACCTGATGATCATGTTTTAGGGTGGAAAAAAATCATGGCACTCCATCTTTAAACATTTGTTTTTTGAAATTATGGAATTTCTTAGATTTTTCTTTGATTTCTTCATGAAATTACTGAAAATATAATTGATTTTAGTTTTTAATTCATGGAAATATTTGTTTTTGGGGATGGTCATTTTATTTGAGTAAAAATACAAAAGTATTGACGTAAAAAAAAAGTGCAAAAAGTACCAAACAATTTATGAAAATAGACATACAACACGTCATACACGCATTGTGAACTTTTGAATAGCTGAAGTACAGGCCGTAATTGTTCAATTTAGGTTTTGTAATAATAATAATAATAATCTAAATCTGTAAAGTGACTTGTATCTAAAGCTGTCGAGTAAAAAGTACACCATTTGCCTCTGAGATGTATATACTCAAGTAAAGTAAAAGTGCCATGAAACTGTCCTTAAAGGGGCATTCCACTCATTTTCAACAGTCTAAGGTATATTAATGACATAGTAAAATGTTGAAAATTAGTGGAATGCCCCTTTAAGTAGGCTACAGTAGTTACTGAGTCTCCACCACTGGTTGCTGACTGAGACGATTGGAAGTATGTTGTAGACTAGAGCAACTGTAAGCCTACTTGTTATAAATTATAATATATATTATTTACATGCATTTTGGAAATAAGTGTATGACCTGTTGCAGTTTTCATAATGCAGAGATTTTACTACCGTACATTTATATTAGTCATAATTGTGAACAGCATTGAGTTCTGTTGTTCTGCTCTGTTCTGTTGTATCAATATTACAGTAATTCATCCATCCATCCATCCATTCATCCATCCATCTTCAACCGCTTATCTGTAGTCGGGTCGCGTGTGGCAACAGCTCCACCAGAGAGCTCCAAATTTCCCTCACCAGAGCAACATTAGTAAAACTTCCTCCTGGGGGATCCTGAGGCGTTCCAGGGCCATGTTTAGAGGTATATCCTTGGTCTGCCTCCTGGGGTCTCCTCCCAGTGGGACGTGCATCGAGGACCTCCCTAGGGGGAAGCTCGAGAGCTGTGGCGATTTTAGTTAAGTTAAATATATTTTTTTTTGTCAATTGTAACTTTATACCGATTTATACTCTTTTTTTTTTTTCATTTCATTCATGCTTTGTAATGAACAGTTTTGCAACATTACATGATTGACATGATTCGCATACTATTGGCTATAGTATGCTCCATAATGAGGAAATAAATCACATAACAGTGTCTAGAAAAATACGTACTTGTCTTGCATACTTAGTTGTTTATATTCTAAACTTATAGCCATTGAATTCTCACAGATGTGTACCCAGATATTGTAGGCTATTATAATACCACCTGTAATCCTTGTCCCCCCCCCCGCTCGAGAGGCATCCTAACCAGATGCCCGAACCACCTAAGCTGGTTCCTTTCCACACGAAGAAGCAGTGACTGAACTTCTCACCCTATCTATAAGGGAGATGCCAGCCACCCGTCGGAGAAAACTCATTTTGTCCGCTTGTATCCTCGCAACCTTATTCTTTCGGTCGTGACCCACACTTCATGATTGACGATAGGTGAGAGTCGGAACGAAGATTGCTCAGTAGACAGAGAGCTTTGCCTATAATTATTAGATCAATTAATTCATCACACATAAGACAACAATCTTGTTTCATTGTACACACAGATAACTTTCTTTGCAGCCAATGGGTTACGAAATATAGTAATCATCAACGAATAGTTGTTCTCTTATTGTCTGTTTTAACCCATTTTGACCTGAGATCAGATTCTAAAAATGTCTTCTACATCCTGACAGTTTTCTGAAAAAGCTATGTTTCTATGTCAGTGGTTCTTCGATTTTTCAAAAAATAGCAGACCTTCAAGCTCATAGCGCGCCAGTGGTGCGCTATGAGCTTGTAGATCTGCTATTTTCCAATAGCTAAAGCATAACATAATGCTAACACCAAAAGGGGTTCCCACAAGTCCAGTTTATAAGAACATACCACAGCATTGTTTTGTATTATTTTGTATTCAGGACATTGACACAAGCTTCTTGTTAGCAGTGCCATAACAACATTTGGAGAACGAAGCCCCTTTACTGTAGCATTGCTTGCTTATCAGTATGTTTTTGCGTACAAGTTATAACTCGGCATGTTGCCGGTAACATTAACAAATAATTACATGTTTAAGTTAACAGAAATAGAAAACAAAGGGAGAATAGCAGCAGAGTTCATATCAGTGTGTGTGCGTGTGTCTGTGCGTGCGTGCGTGCGTGTGTGCGTGCGCGAGTGTGTGTGGTGGTCATCCCAAACAGTTTTATAACTTATTCTTATACTATTGCTATGATAGAAGTTGCTTGCTTATTACATGCACTTTTAACAAACATTGCTTTTTCAAAATTCTCAACTCAGAAATGGCTCAGCTGTGAAATCAAAATAAAGGTAGTGGGTCTCACACACCAAGACTGCAGTTCAAATAGTTTATTTCATATTTCAACAAATACGGACAAACGTTTCAGCTATCCAGCCTTCATCAGTGTGGAGTGTGACTGAATGTAGGTTCCTTTTAAAGGAGTGGTGACATGGTGCAGGTGCACAAAATCACCGCTAATCACCTCATATCACAGCCAGTGGGTAATCACAGATTGGGACTGTGTAACTGTGCAGCTGTGGAATCCTCATAAAAGCCTTGTGTCCTAATAGAGGGCTTGATAAAGGATAGAGTCCATCATCTCTCCCCTCGTTTAACATCTGCATAGTAGATGATGTGGTTGTACTTAGAACGAATTACACTCATTCTTCCTGTTCGTGACACCCTATATACTGGTAACAGTTGATACAAATTATACACTTATACTGTAGTGGCATTCATTTCCAAAAAATAATATTTCCAAAATTTCCAATAGCCACATTCACCAGTTTGAAGCAGGCTTGTAATAGGCCTATCTCACAGCCCGCTTTCCACGCCCACTTCCGGTAAATAGTGGTGTCATTTAACATTAGCATTTACACGTTTTTTTTCTCTGGAGTACATTTTCTAATGTAAAAATGTGACAGACCAATATTATTATGAAGCAAACAAGATGGTAAATCAGCTCGAACAGATAGAACAAACCTTACCTTGAAAAAACAAAAGTTGTAGACTTCTTAAATTACCTCTGTTAACATGTAGCGTCTATGGAGTGACGTCACGCTATCACCACTAACCCCGAAAGGGGGCGTATTAAGGGGGCGGGGAAATTCTGTGAGATAGGCTTATGACACGTAGCCACAGGTGGGGCACACTGTATTTGTAGTGAAATACAAAAAACATGTGAATTACACATTGTAACCACTTTGGCTCTTACATATACACACAATAAAATAATATTTTGTTTCTCCAGAGGACCCATTGGTGTTTCTAGAGTGTGTGTGCATGCATGCCTTGGTGCATGCACTACTGTACTGTACTGCTACCTTTGCGTGAACCGAATGCCCTCACGACAATAGAAAGACGATGACATTATTTAGTTTTAACCCATTTTGTGTGTGGCTTTAACTCATTTTGGGCGGGAACCCCTTTTGGTGGTCAATGCTGTTTGGCCACTCAGAATAGCCAAATGGCATTGATCACGCCTCCAGGTCTTAAGTTAAGTAATAAGACCTGGTACTTAACACACGCATAATACTGCCCTAGTGTATTAGAGAGTTATGTTGTGTCAAATTCAAAACACTGGTGATGCCCTATAAGTCAGACAGTCCTACAGGTGACTTCACGTCAGTATACCTGTAGTGTAGGGCATATGATCCAGCCTTATACCTCTACACATGTGACATCTGTCCCTCCCTATTCCCTCAATAACACATTTCCACACGCTCAGTAAGTGTTAAACGTCAATTAACCTCTGTGTATGTGTGTGTGTGTGTGACTCGTTTGAAATGCCTGTATATAAATCAAACAAACAGGAAGGTATAGGAGCGCACACCAGTAGTGGGGAGGTGCTGACCGCAGGAGATACAACTATGACTGAGAAAGGAGAGAGGACGCACAGCTCGTAGTCACGATGCCATCAAAAAAAAATTCCCAACGTTTCGGCAACAAGTTGCCTTCTTCAGGGAATGACATACAAGGAGTTACACCAGATATTTATAAAGATTGGGACAAGGGATCAGGGAGTGTCGTCAATCAGGCCAACACCCAAAGTGGGTGATTGGTTGCTGGCAACAATAACTTTATTTGTACATTCATATATAGAACAATATGCAATCAAGAAACACATGTTTTAGTTCCATAGATAGTTATAATATGCTATACTACATCATGACACATTTCCTCGGGGGTCAAAGAGCAACGACACCACCCCTTTTCTGTCACAACCTATTACAGTTGGAGGCCATCGATATTGTCCTTTTCTTTTTGCTGAGGTTTGCGTGATCTGCGCAAAAGGACAGTTAACCCCTTTTGGGCGGGAACCCCTTTTGGTGTTTTAAACATTATGTTATAATTTAGCTATTGAAAAATAGCAGATCTACAAGCTCATAGCGCGCCACCGAGTGGCGCGCTACGAGCTTGTAGGTCTGCTATTTTTGAAAAAACGTGAAAATATTTATTTCAGAAAACTGGAGGATTTAGAAGGATTTTTTTAAATTTTGAGGTCAGGCCTAAATGGGTCAAATGATAAGGGACAATATCGGTGGCACCCAACTGTACATATCTGTCCCAGTCCCAGTATAGCCAGCTTACGGGGGCTAAAAAGTGAACCCATCTCTCCTTGTCTGCCGTTAGCATCGGAACGATGAGTAATCAGCTGGTGTACAGCAAGGATAAGCCCAAACCAAATCCCTGTCAAAGCCATTCATAGATATAGATCTCATACAGACACACAGACAGACACGTATAGGCCGACATAGGCAGTTATACAAAGACTGTTGATATTAACCACCTAAATCCAACATATGCCCCGGATATTTTCAGTCGAAATCGTCGAGCTACATTTTGTGATGTGTATATCTGTTATTTCTGCAGATTGTTCAACTGTTTTCAACAGAATATATTATGCTATTATGGCATAGGCCCAGAATAGGGATGCTATAGGCCCCGGGTTCATGTGGTTAAACCATTACATACAGTCACCAGTGTTGTTTTTGGCAGCACATTTAGATTTTTAGTTTTAGTCATAGTCTCTTGAATAGTTTTAATTTAGTTTTAGTCACATTTTAGTCACCCGGAATGTTTTAGTCGACTAAATATCATATTTTAGTCGACTAAATCTGCAGTTGATTTAGTCGACTAAAATGTATTTTGGCGGGCCTTGATGCCGTCGTAATGACTGTTTTTACACTTGCTGGAAATAGCAGATCTACAAGCTCACACCGCGTCGCAGCGCGACACGTTGCAACCAAGTGTAAAATGACTTATACTGGATCTCTTGTCCACTAGTCCCTTCCTAACATTTTTGTCTAGTTTTCATTTGTTGACGAAATTGTCAATATATTAGTCTTAGTTTTAGTCATCATAGCTTAGTTTTCATATAGTTTCCATTTAGTTTTCCTCAGTGAAAAAAGGTAGTCGACGGACATTTTTCGTCATAGTTTTAGTCGACGAAATCAACACTGACAGTCATGTACAGATCATATACATGCATTACACATGCACACACGCACAGACGCACACACGCAGATCCCAATTGATTTATTTTTAAATACAAATTGTAATTAACATTGAAACAGCTGTTCTTGACTTTATCCTCCACAGAAATCTTTGTTATAATATTAAGAAAAAGGGAAAAAAAGGGTGCCATACCCGAAAAACATTGATTCATTATGACTCATTTTATTACAAATTGTAATTAACATTGAACGAGCTGTTCCAAACTGGACTATCCTATATATTCACTGCTGAAAGTGTATAGAAAAACCTGGATATTTACAGAATGTAATCAGACATCACATATCAGCCCTTTCCGTCTCATAGGTATTGTTTTAAAATTTGCATTTAGTGTGTCTGTGTTTTGTTACCACTACATAACAGAAGCACGGTGTGTGTGTGTGTGTGTGTGTGTGTGTGTGTGTGTGTGTGTGTGTGTGTGTGTGTGTGTGTGTGGGATGTACCGGCCACACACACAATACTCCCGGCGGCGGCTTACTTTAACGCATTTAGGCCTGACGTCGAAATTTAAAAAATGTCTTTCTAAAATGTATTTTTTTCTGAAAAACCTCATGTTTCTATATCAGTGGTTCTCAATATTTCATGTCAAGGACCCCAAAAATTAGATGTAATATGCCTCCGCCCCCCCATCTGAAAATATGTTCCAGGGACCTCCCCAGAAGCAAAGATTTGAGTTAAAATGTAATGTAATAATATAATAAATATATATTCAAAGATTTGAGGCACATTTTCACGATTTTTCAAAAATAGCAGCCCTACAAGTTCATAGCGCGCCACTCGGTGCGGTGGCGCGCTATATGAGCTTGTAGATCTGCTGTTTTTCAATAGCTAAAGTATAACACAATGCTTAAGTTAAAACACCAAAAGGGGGTTCCCGTCCGGAATGACTTAAAAAACTCATTGCTGACGGAACAATGGTCGCTTTTCTAATCATTGCATATTTCACTTCAAAACTGCCGGGGTCAGCACGCTGTTTGCAAGATGGCATTTCCTTTGTAAAGCGTTTCAACACAGCGATCATGGCACTTTTGTTAGCACTGACAATGGAAATATTCAATAACAGAAAGACCCTGCCAAATCTGTGCCGGGCCGGGGGGCCGAAAATCTCCCCCCTCTCTCTCTCTCTCTCTCTCTCTCCCCCTCTGCAGGGCCCAACTGTCCGTTGATAACATTGTGATTATCCCATTCTGGACGGGAACCCGTTTTGGTTGTTTTAACTAAGCATTATTTAGCTATTGAAAAATAGCAGATCTACAAGCTCATAGCGCGCCACCGAGTGGCGCGCTACGAGCTTGTAGGTCTGCTATTTTTGAAAAATCGTGAAAATGTGGCACAGATCTTTGAATATATATTCTTTCAGAAGACGTTTTATATATTTATATTTATATCCAATATAATCCAATATATTTATCCATTATATTATACATTAGTATATTGGATTGGGAATCCAATATATTTATATTTATATTTTATATATTTATATTTTATATATTTATATTTTATATATTTATATTTTATATATTTATATTTTATATATTTATATTAAGACGTTTTATATATTTCGTCAGGCCTAAATGGGTTATGTGTCTTTGTTACAGCGGCATGCCTACAGCACAGATCATTTCTGATCATAATGCTGGGGGTGTGAGGGGGGGGGGGGGGGGGGGGGGACCACCCTTTCAGAGTGGGGCTGGCTACATTTGGGAGCTCAGTATTTCCAGAGAGAGGGGGCTGGCTGGCTGGGCCGAGGATTTAGCAGCGTCCGCAATTTGATCCCTAGCTTCACGTATGCAGCCCAATAACCCATTTTGACCTGAGATCAGATTCTAAAAAATATCTTCTAAATCCTGACAGTTTTCTGAAAAAAGCTATGTTTCTATGTCAGTCGTTCTTTGATTTAAAAAAAAAAATAGCAGACCTACAAGTTCATAGCGCGGCACTCGGTGCCGCGCTATGAGCTTGTAGATCTGCTATTTTTCCAATAGCTAAAGTATAACATAATGCTTAACACCAAAAGGGGTTCCCGCCCAAAATAGGATAAACAGGCTTAATGTTTTTTTGCTATACACACCGTCCGCTAAGTGTCAATTTGTCACAAAACCGACGCTTATCTTGAATGTATCTTCATTGTAATTTAATGCTAATCAGTTATAGTAGGGAGTTGGTCCTCTCGCGGCTGCGGCCCCTTGTATATCAGGGTTATCACTTTTGATGAATGTTCCCTGGTTGCTCACATTTGCATGTACTCACAAATCACTTCATGAAGTCCTGAATTGAGTTTATTTATTTTTTTAACTTAATGTGTTTCCCTTTCCCCCCATCTCGGTATTCTTCCGAGTAGGCCTAAAAGGGTATTTATTTATTTAATTTGTTTTGTTTTGATGGTATTATTTTTATTTTATTTAGATTGCATTCGTGTATTGATTGTGAGAGCAACATGGGGATAAGGGCGGTAACACATTCAGTGACAAATTCAACACCGTAGCATTGCAATTACTAGCACCGCTTGTGCCACTAAAGAGCCTCACGTGACAATTATTGGAAATAAGCTGGAAGAAAAGCTACGATACATTTGACGGTTTTGGTGCAATGTATTCTAGATAAAAACTACAAATCATCTGGACATGTACAGATGAAGTGGGACATAGGGCTCCATTTTCGTCACCGCTAAACACCTTATCCCTAAACTTCTTTGCCTTATTTACTATTTTGCAAAACATTTTTGAATAGTTCAAATGGCCAGTCTACAAGCTCACAACGTGTCAATGTAGATTGGCTAGTTGAACTATTCAAACATGTTTTTCAAAATAGTAAAAAAAAAGGCAAAAAAAAGTTTAGGGATCAGGGGTTTAGCGGTGACGAAAATGGAGCCCACAGTGTCAGAACTGAATCATACTACTGAATGTGATTAAATCAACGCGTGCATACCCATAATCAGAGTTGTGCAAAAAAGTTACTTTGTGCTTAGAAAGCATACAAACCGGTTAAACATGACCTTGAACAACAGACATGGTTGGTGGTTTAAAAAAGGAACATTTGTATCATACTCTCAAGCTTTTGCAATTCTGCCAAGGAGTGGCTTTCCCGTCATCTATTTTCACTGTTTTTAAAATAGGGTTTAGGTGGTCAACCAATGATGAACTACAGTAGCAAAGATTTACCCTGTCCTGTCCACACCGCTATACCACTGATTCTTGGGACAGCAAAATGAGGAACAGTTCAAGCACTTTAGCCATATTAAAAATGTCAGCTCTTCAAAAATAACCGATGTACAAGCTCTCAACCTGTTGCATCATCATTGATAGCTATTTTTGAGTGGTGCAAGCTATGCTATGTGTGTGTGTGTGTGTGTGGGTGGGTGGCTGGCTGGCTGGGTGGGTGCCTGGCTGGGTATGAGCACGAAAACAGCATGGTTGTTTTTCACCACCTATGCGCAACCTAACACACACACAAACACACACGCACATATTAACTGTATATATGATGATTTTGGGTGTGCCAGTACAGTACAGTACAGTACAGTACAGTACAGTACAGTACAGTACAGTACAGTACAGTACAGTACAGTACAGTACAGTAGAGGGACTGGCACACAGTTGCACCACTCACTTCACACAGGTGTGATTTTTTTAAATAGCTGGCACAAAATTGTTTCAAATGGGGGACAGAACCCAAATACATATACATTTCGGGGTCCATGAAATGAAACCTCCAGGTCAAACATTAAATGTGTTTATTAGAATCTTTCAGTTTGTTCTGATCCAACTTGTGCACTCTTTGGGCAAATAGTATAACAAGTCTGTATTCTACTACCAAACAAAGACCATAAGCTAGATACTTGAATCTCATAACGTTGATGCAGAAAGTCACCCCCGTCCTTCAGCCTCAGCGAGGTTCTGTACTGTCGACTCTCGAATGGAAGCAGTCCATTTCAAAAGTACATTACAAAGTATATTTTCAGAAATGTTCAGAATGTTAATTTTCAAACATTTTCAAAACAAATACTCAAAAACTTTACTTAAGTACAGTACTCGAGTACTGTCCACCACTGCCCTTGATAGGGATCAGTAAGGCCTCACTCACACGGTCGCAACAGATTGATGTATGCTTGTTGTATACAAAGGGTGTGACACAGCTTGCCCCAATGCATTTCCAATGGGAGTCACATGGTTTGACACAACATTTGTGTTGTATGAGGGGGAGGGGGGCAGTCGAAACACAGCCGAAAGCCATACAACAGCTTGTAGTCCAAAATGTAGTCCTCAAACCATGTGACTTCCATTGGAAATGCATTGGGGCGGCCATGACACTCACAACATTCAACAAGCATGCATCAATGTTGTATGCTAGATCGAAAGGTGTGAGTGAGGCCTAACAAGCCCACTTTCACAACTGTATGGTTAGCAGTGGTGGAATAATAAGTACTCATTATGCAGAATGTTCCATTTCACAATCATATTATTGGATTGTAATTATAGTCATTTTAATGTTGTAGCTGTTAAGCTGTCAAAGGTGGGGATGATCTGCTGTGCTGCCTAGTAGCTTAACCCATTTAGGCCTGACGTCGAAATAAAAAAAATGTTCGCTCTGAAAGAATATATACCTATTCAAAGATTTGTGCCGCATTTTTACGATTTTTTTCAAAAATAGCAGACCTACAAGCTCATAGCGCGCCACTCGGTGGCGCGCTATGAGCTTTTAGATCTGCTATTTTTCAATAGCTAAAGTATAACAGAATGCTTGAAACACCAAAAGGGGTTCCCGCCCAAAATGGTTTAACCTATTACCAGTAAGACGCCCTGAGGGCGATGCGTGCACGCATCCGCCTGGGTGACAGCAGACTGCTGGGCGAGTGCTGGCGCTTTGGCATGGGAGGGGGGTCAGATCAACATATGGAATTCATTAACTGTACAGGCCATAATGGAGAGTGTCTTGAGTGTACAGGGTTTGATGAGGTCAGATCAACATATTATGGAATGTCAGAACGTGTCAGCTCCATATATGGAGAGGGTGGAAGCGGGGGCAGTGTCTTGAGTGTACAGGGTTTGATGAGGGCCCAGGTAGGGCCGGGCCTTCATTTCCTGGGCCTGTTGAGAACTCTTGTTTTCGCCGGCTGTCGGGCGAATGCAATCTGTGTTGGGTTACTGTCAGAGAATAACCAAGTGCATTTACTTAAGTAATAACAACAACAACAAACTTTATTTATAAAGCGCTTTTCGAAAACAATGTTTATAAAGTGCTTTACAATTTCAAGTACTGAACTTAACCATTTTAAGTATTTGTAGGCTTTTACTTCGACTCAAAAATTATACATTTTTTTATATACATTTATTTGACCACTTTAGTTACTAGTTACTTTGTACATTTTGATTATTATTACAAAACATTCAGTAACCATTTGAAAATAGCTGATCTACAAGCTCACAATGACACATTGTGAGCATTTGAAAACTTGAAATGGGACATTCTGCAGAATGAGTACTTTGTACTTTTGGTACTTTAAGTACATTTTGATGTCAATACTTTTGTACTTTCACTCAAGTACATTTTGAATTCCAGTCTTCCAGAGTATTTCTACATTGCAGTATTGATACTCAAGTAAAACATCCGAGTACTTTTTCCACCACTGCTGTCTTCCCTAAAGATACACTCTATGGGTATTTGATTAGGATATTTTTCTTGGGTTTTTTTAAGTGGTGCAACCACTTCATTAAGGAGCTATGTGTGTCTGTCCCTGGCTGGCCGGCTGAGTCCCTGGCTGGGTCCCTGGGTGGGTCCCTGGCTGGGGTCCCTGGCTGGCCGGCTGGGTCCCTGGCTGGGTCCCTGGCTGGGTCCCTGGGTGGGTCCCTGGCTGGGTCCCTGGGTGGGTCCCTGGCTGGGTCCCTGGGTGGGTCCCTGGCTGGGTCCCTGGGTGGGTCCCTGGCTGGGTCCCTGGCTGGGTCCCTGGGTGGATCCCTGGCTGGGTCCCTGGCTGGGTCCCTGGGTGGATCCCTGGCTGGGTCCCTGGATGGGTCCCTGGGTGGGTCCCTGGCTAGGTCCCTGGGTGGGTCCCTGGGTGGGTCCCTGGCTAGGTCCCTGGGTCCCTGCTGGGTCCCTGGCTGGGTCCCTGGGTGGGTCCCTGGCTGGGTCCCTGGGTGGGTCCCTGGCTGGGTCCCTGGGTGGGTCCCTGGCTGGGTCCCTGGGTGGGTCCCTGGGTGGATCCCTGGCTGGGTCCCTGGCTGGGTCCCTGGGTGGATCCCTGGCTGGGTCCCTGGCTGGGTCCCTGGGTGGGTCCCTGGCTAGGTCCCTGGGTCCCTGGGTGGGTCCCTGGGTGGATCCCTGGCTAGGTCCCTGGGTCCCTGGGTGGATCCCTGGCTGGGTCCCTGGGTGGGTCCCTGGCTAGGTCCCTGGGTGGGTCCCTGGGTGGGTCCCTGGCTAGGTCCCTGGGTCCCTGGGTGGGTCCCTGGCTGGGTCCCTGGCTAGGTCCCTGGCTAGGTCCCTGGGTCCCTGGCTGGGTCCCTGGCTGGGTCCCTGGGGGGGTCTGTCCAAGCACGAAAATAGAGTTTGGTTTGTTTTCACAACCAAGTGTCACTGTTGCGCAGCCTCACACACACACACACACACACACACACACACACACACACACACACACACACACACACACACACACACACACACACACACACACACACACACGTGACTGCATGATTTCGGGTGTGACAGTAGGCCTACAGTACAGTACAGTACAGTACAGTAAAGGGACCCCCCGGGGACCCCCACACGGTAACTCTGTCATTTCTCGACCGTTTCGACGCGGGACGGCTCGCCGGGACCGGGCCGGCACCCTGGGCACGTTCCTGTGGGTCTGGAAGTTCCGGGGACCCCCCCGGGGACCCCCTGGGGACCCCCCCAGGGACCGCCACTTACTTCACACGGGTGTGTTTTCTTTTCAAGGGGGCATCTGGGTGGCCCCCACCGCATAGATTCAGGTGCAACTGTCTTGGCCAGGCGTTCCACTAAACTGTGGAACGCCCTACCAACAGCCATTAAGAAATGTGAATCCCTAGGCTCTTTCAAAACCGCTCTCAAAGAGCACCTACGGACGGCTACAATTCCAAACTGGCCTGCCCTGTAAAAAAAAAAGGTCAGAGTTCCATACTCCATACTTTTCCCTATTTTACTGTCTTCATATCATGATTTCCTGTTTTTCATAGAAGTGTATTTTTTTACGTCTTTAAATGTTCTGATGAATTGAAAGTGGAGGACCCTGATGTAAACAAGTCTAATAGTGCTTTTAATGGTTTCCTCCTCAAAGTAGTAGTTTTTGTATTGACTTGTGCTTTAGCCTTTCGTTTGAAATGTACCCATTCTACATACTGTGAAATATTTATTTTCAATCAATCAATCAAACAGGTGGGAAGTTGGCCGGGGATCATGTCCTTGTCGCTGCACTAGTGACACTATATGTCATTTTCCCCCTGTATGAATAACAATACATTTATGGAATAACTTTGAAAACCAAGACAAATATTTGAACGCTGCCTCGAGTATCATTGCTGCTTGGTAAAGAGCTAGGTCAATAGCCGAGCTCTTATTGGTGACCAATTAATCAAGTCATGGTTTCTATAATTACCGTAAATGTGTAGGTTACTGTAGAACAGCAGGTTAATTTACATGTCAGAATACCTTATGAGATATTCTGAATATCAAAACATTGCCCTGTTTTATCACTTTCTGTTCAGAGCAGCAGTGAATCAGGTGTTGTTGCGTATAGGCTATGCTAGCCTCAGGGTCAGACAGCTCTGTGTCCACCTGAATAGCACTCAGCAGGACCTGTCATATCCCACCAAGCACCTGAACTCCACTCCTTCAACTCCTGCAGTCAGAAATCCTTTTGACGTAAAGGAAATGCGACAGCATTCACTTGGCCTGGGGGTCATTACTACTGCAAAAAAAAGGGTTATGCTATCAATGGGTGATTCTGTAACCTGCCAACTGTTGCTAATTATCCAAAAATCACATTATCAGCTGTGAGAGAATATTTTGGAGTTGATTTGCAGATGCCTGTCTTCAAGAACTTTGACCATGGCAAGAGCAGGTGAGATATTCCTTGCGAAAGTCATTCACAAGGAATTGGTACCCTGAGAGGAGGTTGAGAACACAAACCATGCCTCTATGCTGAAATTTTACCCTTAAAAAGACAGCATAGGAGATCAAAAGCATGATAAAGGATGGGCACATTGGGCACATAAGTTAAAAATCCAAACAATTCTCCCATGGGGCAATGCAACTCTTTGTTGTTCATTCTGCATAAGCCAACCCATTTTGACCTGAGATCAGATTCTAAAAATGTCTTCTACATCCTGACAGTTTTCTGAAAAAGCTATGTTTCTATGTCAGTGGTTCTTCGATTTTTCAAAAATAGCAGACCTACAAGCTCGTAGCGCGCCACTCGGTGGCGCGCTATGAGCTTGTAGATCTGCTATTTTTCAATAGCTAAAGCATAACATAATGCTAACACCAAAAGGGGTTCCCGCCCAAAATGGGTTTTAAGTGAATATAGATGAAAAGCTGTTGAGGTGAATCCAGCAACACTAATGAGCTATGTGTTGTCTAACTGTGGTCTCATGTCTTATTCAGACAATCAAATATCATCATTTCATGAAGGAAACTGTCATACTTATTACATGTTGTATAAGAACACAAAGGCCATTTGAGGATATATAAGGAAAATATTGCATTTCAATTAACTTCTTATTAATCTAAACGCTATCAATCTTCGGGTGACTTGGCCCTACATCATCCATGAAAGTTAATGCGCCCATTTGATCCGAGTTAATCCATTTTAGGCGGGAACCCCTTTTGGTGTTAGCATTATGTTACGCTTTAGCTATTGAAAAATATCAGATCTACAAGCTCGTAGCGCGCCACTCGGTGGCGCGCTACGAGCTTGTAGATCTGCTATTTTTTTTAAATCGAAGAACCACTGACATAGAAACATAGCTTTTTCAGAAAACTGTCAGGATGTAGAAGACATTTTTAGAATCTGATCTCAGGTCAGAATGAGTTAATGATAGTGCGTGGCGGTGTGTATAGAGGGGGCAGGATGATGCTGCAAACAATGACAAACGCACTACCTCACTTCTTCTTATCTCAAAATATTATCAGTAACCTGTATTAAATATAAATATGCAAATCCACTCCATGTACATTATAATCTTCACTTGGGGAGTGATTCATCTCCTTAAAGATTGAATTTGCATAATACAAAGATAGGGACCATGCATCATCGTATGTCATTTTGAAACCAAATATTAATCAATTGTTGGACCTAAAGTGGCCCCAGCTGGGTCCGTTGATGTACAGGATACACACACACACACACACACGCACGCACACGCACACACACACACACACACACACACACACACACACAGGATAAAGAGCCCAGAAGGAACTTCAACGTGCATATTCACTGCTGCTTCAAACGTCACATGGTAATTCAGCCGTGGCATCAAAATTCATTAACCCATTTTGAACTGAGGTCGATTCAAAAAAAGGCTTCTAAATCCTAACATTTTTCTATGTCAGTTGGTGCTCAACCTTTTTCATGTCAAGGACCCCCAGAATTATTTCTATTGGGCCACGGACCCCCATCTCAAAATATGTAGTTCCAGGGACCCCCCCAGAAGCAAATATTTTAGTTAAAAATGTTCGCTCTGAAATATATATTCAATGATTTGCGCCACATTTTAACGATTTTCTCAAAAATAGCAGACCCACAAGCTCGTATGAGCTTGTAGAACTGCTATTTTTCAATAGCTAAATTATAACATAATGTTTAAAACACCAAAAGGGGTTCCCGCCCAAAATGGATTAAGGGATGAATTTTGTCGTTGCCCTTATCACTTACTCTCACATAGTCCGACTGGGGCAGCCTATCTGCTCAGCAGATCATACGTGGGCTGTGACGCTTGTACAGCCATTTAACCTTGACCGTCTGTGGCTCCGACAAAACGCAGCCCCCAAAAGATTCAAGGACGTGTGAACACAACTTGCCTTGCAGTGACGACTAGAATGGGAGCATTGAGCTCGTCTAGGATGCAGTCATTCATGCAGACCATCTCCCCAGAATCAGAAGTCACCTCAGTCAGCAGCAGTGTGTTTTATTCATTTGGGGTGCATACTTAGTTTAGACTAGACATGGGCTAAGGTTTAGGTGTGCTTCCCCGTGGGAGGTTAGGTTTAGGGTGAGGGTTTGAGATAGGTTGTAGTTGTAGGACTAATGACTGGTCTAACCAATGACTAGTCTAAACCAAGTACTGTCTAAACTAAGTACTGCTATTTTCTTTCATTTCATCATTGAAAGCTATAGTCAAATGACATTAGTATAATGTTTTATTTCAGTGTATCCAACACAATGAGGATGTTACAGTTACAGTGTGACTTTGTGTGTACAGTATGCTGTCAATGTACACACTGTGTTATTGTTTGAACACACTGAACAATTATAGCTAGCTATACATGAACTGGGTACGTACTCGTAGGACCCGATACGTTTTTCACTAAACTTCTTCCTACTCCTTTTTCGAACACAAATATAAGGTAAGGATTATGTAAGATTATTATTTTTTTGGCGCTATTTCTTTCTTTGTTAAATAACCTGATTTTCCTTTATTTGTCTTTTTTATCATTTATATTTTAATATGTTCGAAATAAATAAATAAAATGAAATGTATGTACACTAATACAATACATACTCCAACACAAAGTTCCACATTTATTATGCTTGGTTAAAAACCCATTCTGGGCGGGAACCCCTTTTGGTGTTTTAACTAATCTGCTATTGAAAAATAGCAGATCTACAAGCTCATAGCGCGGCACCGAGTGCCGCGCTATGAGCTTGTAGGTCTGCTATTTTTTGAAAAATCATGAAAATGTGGCACAAATCTTTGAATATATATTCTTTCAGAAGTATTTTTTTTTATTTCGACGTCAGGCCTAAATGGTTTAATTACATGATTGTGACTGATTTAATCAAATGGACAATTTAATCAATCAGTAGTGGAAAGTAACTAAGAAATGATAGCTTCAGCACTAAAGTACAATTTTCAGGCGTTTGTTTGTTTGTTTTTCCAGTACTGTATACTTCTACTCCACTGCATCTCACAGGAAGATATTGTACTTTTACTCCACTACAATTATTCGACAGCTTTAGTTACTTTTTAGTTTAGAATTAGATTATTATTACGATACCGTATTTTATACTTTGGCTATTCGGAAATAGTGGATCTACTACTTACTACAAGCTCACAAAGGCGCTGAGAGCGTGTGTAGACCTTTACTTAAAACCCATTTTGCGCGGGAACCCCTTTTGGTGTTAGCATTATGTTATGCTTTAGCTATTGAAAAATAGCAGATCTACAAGCTCATAGCGCGCCACCGAGTGGCGCGCTATGAGCTTGTAGGTCTGCTATTTTTGAAAAATCGAAGAACGACTGACATAGAAACATAGCTTTTTCAGAAAACTGTCAGGATTTAGAAGGCATTTTTAGAATCTGATTTCAGGTCAGAATGGGTTAAGTATCCTATCCACCACTGACTACAATAGGAGTGCAGAAAAGTAAGGGGTGGAAGGGAGGGAGGGGGGGGGGAAGGTGTGGATCACTCATCTCTGGAATATTACAACATCTCCAGACCAGCTGTCTGTGCAACACTCCCGACAACAGCTGGACTGTGTGGCATGGGGGGGGGCTAATATGGACACCGTGCTCCTGACCCTGGATCGTACCCTCCCTGGTCGGTGCTCGCCTGGAACGTACTGGCACCGCATTGTTCTGAAATTATGTCTTGGGCAGCTGGTTTGATGTGACAATCGAGGTTAACTGATAAGCTGTGTGTGTGTGTGTGTGTGTGTGCGTGCGTGCGTGCGTGCGTGCGTGTGTGTGTGTGTGTGTGTGCGTGCGGGCAATGAGAGAGAGAGAGAAACAGAATGCTCAAACATGTTTGTACATGTCAAGCTAGACATGTACTGTTATCCTACCTACGACAATATGTGACCAACAAGGGAAATCTGACTGAATTTAAACCGTCCCAGGAATCATAATGGACTCATGTAGTGACCAGGGGTTCCCAAACTGTGGTGCGTGCACCCCTTGTGGTGCGCGGACGCTCTCTAGGGGGTGCGTGACATGAACATGGTTACGGCGGTTTTATGGTGTTATTTAACCCATTCTGACCTGAGATCAGATTCTAAAAATGTCTTCTAAATCCTGACAGTTTTCTGAAAAAGCTATGTTTCTATGTCCGTCGTTCTTCGATTTTTCAAAAATAGCAGACCTACAAGCTCGTAGCGCGCCACTCGGTGGCGCGCTACGAGCTTGTAGATCTGCTATTTTTTAATAGCTAAAGCATAACATAATGCTAACACCAAAAGGGGTCCCCCCATTACCACAAACAGCCAAATCCGGTAAACACCGTTGTTAAGGAGATGTATAGAGCAGCTGCAAGAGGTACAGCAGCTGCATGTCTCTCAGTGCAGTGACATTCTGTGATTATTTGCCATAGTCATATTTAAAAAATTGATCATTTTCGGCCAAATACAACGAGACTGAGCGTTGGGGGGTTGCGTCAGCTACAAGGTCAGGAGGTAACAGGGGGTGCACGGCCAAAAAAGGTTTGGGGACTGCTGATTGTAGTCAAACACAGCAGTATTATGCGTGTCTTAAGTACTAGGTCTTATTACTTAACTTAAGACCTGGAGGCGTGATCAATGCCATTTGGCTATTCTGAGTGTCCAAACAGCATTGACCACACCTCCAGGTCTTAAGTTAAGTAATAAGACCTGGTACTTAAGACACGCATAATACTATATAGTTTCTTAGATGTGGTAAAAGGCGATGTCATCAACAGCTTAGGTCACAGACCCATTCTGCACAGTTCACCCACAGTGGCCTTATACTTGAGTATACAGTCATGGACATCTGTATATTCATCTTTTGTGAAATGTTCTTTATGGAGAAAAACCTCCTCTCAGATACCTCAGCCACCCTAAAAGTATAGTAAATTTAACGGGTAAATTATTCCCCTACGCGAGCATGTCTCATTGGAACCAAAAGGAAGTTAATTCATTTCCTCATAAAAATGGTAACATTCTGTGGTAATAAATGTTGATTGAAACACGCAAAATGTGCAACTGAATAATGTGTAATACTGTAACTATAACTGGAATACTATTTGAGCCATTATGCATTTGTTGAGTCTGGTGATGAACAACTAATAAGTCTAAAAGTCGAGATTTAGATTGTAATCTCACATTATTACAGCTACTACTTTTGTGTAGCCCAGTGGTCCTCAAACCTTTTCATGTCAAGGACCCACACATTGATATGTAATTGACCGTAGAGTAGACCCCCATCTGAAAATGTTTTGTGCTGGGGACGTGCCCAGAAGAGAAGATTTGTTTTTTAAATCAAAATTAGAAGAAATGTCCCAATACTTTCAGATGCACAAGTTTGTAGATCTGTGATTTTTTTTTTTAAATAGCCAATAATAAGTGATTAAAATGATTGTGATGCTGTGATACCCCTTAAAGGTATATTCAGTGATTTCACTTAATTCAAATATCACTTATTTTTTCTTATTTTTTGGATAATCCTCCCTACTATAGAGTGTGCTGACCATATAAGGAGTTCCTCCCTGTCCCCAGTGAGCCCCTGGGGTCAAAAAACCCTAGTTTCGGTTTGGGCTTTGGGTGACAAAGCCTTCATCCAATCAGGATGAGAGGGGCCTTCCTCCAATCATGATCGAGTGGGGCGGGCCTTGGTGTACGTGCTGTTGGTCTGTTGTACTTCCCTCACTGTAGAGCGTGTGCATGAGCAGATCTTGTTACCGGGGTGGACCAGGGTTTTTTCCAAATCACCCAAATCACTGAATGCTCCTTTAAACTTATCTTCATATAATTGGTCCTCACTAATGTTCATGATAAAATACCACTATTTTTTTCTACTCGGTCTGTGTCTCATAGGAGGGCTGTGGGCAGTTCAGAAACCCGTCCACCAGTGACATCATCGTTAGACAGATGTTTTCTATTATCGGGAGAACGATGGCTTCCATTTTCGCATTGCATCTTTTCAGGAATAGAAAGCCTGCAGTTTCTATTAGCTTGGATTGATTGGGTTTCTGACCTGCCCCACAGCCCTCCTAGGAGACACAGACTGAGTAGGAAAGAAATGTGCTATTTTAACATGATCTTTAGTGAGGACCAACTATATGAAGATGGGTTGAAAAGTGGTGAAGTGGTCCTTTAATTGTGGAACCCCCCCAAGGACACCTGGGGGTCCCCCGACCCCACTTTGAGAATCACTTGTGTAGCCTATACCGTCAAAATGCGAGCTGACCTTGACCTTTAATTTAACTACTGTATGTTGTTGAATGAATATTGATTTGAGAACTCTGGACCCCTACTGAGAGAATACAGCCACTAACACACTGCAGAATGATGCCATATCCATTAGCAGTGGGCCGTTGATAAACAATGATCAATCTCAAAATGGTTCTGACATTTGTATGTGGCATTTCTTTTTTAGGGTGACCTCTCCAACCCATTTTGACCTGAGATCAGATTCTAAAAATGTCTTCTATACATCCTGACAGTTTTCTGAAAAAGCTATGTTTCTATGTCAGTGGTTCTTCGATTTTTCAAAAATAGCAGACCTACAAGCTCGTAGCGCGCCACTCGGTGGCGCGCTATGAGCTTGTAGATCTGCTATTTTTCAATAGCTAAAGCATAACATAATGCTAACACCTAAAAAGGGTTCCCGCCCAAATTGGGTTAACAATATTTTCTTTGCTATTGTCCCTTGCAATTCATATTAATTAGAAAACATGAATTGTTGAGCCTTTCCTGCCTGTGGAACTGAAAATGCCAAATGTGCCATACATCGTTCAAAGCATATGAGGAAAACATATTTTCACCAATTTTGGGGCGGGAACCCCTTTTGGTGTTAGCATTATGTTATGCTTTAGCTATTCAAAAATAGCAGATCTACAAGCTCGTAGTGCGCCACCGAGTGGCGCACTACGAGCTTGTAGGTCTGCTATTTTTGAAAAATCGTGAAAATACGGCACAAATCTTTGAATATATATTCTTTCAGAAGACTTTTTTTGTATTTCGACGTCAGGCCTAATGGGTTAAACTGAGGTGGTTCATTTCAAAATGCCGTTTCAGAAATATAACAAACAAATAAACAATAGATCTATTGTGCAGCAAATAAAGCAACAAGACAATCTAAATCTTCATGAGCACTGGTGTTATAGCTAGTATTTTGTTTCATGCTTGCAAATCATTATTAAGATAGTTTTACATTATGAGCATGGTGGATCTCTGTCCGTCTTTCCATAGCGAAGCGGCCGGCGAGTTAAAAAAATCGACAATGAAATCAACTCATGTCTCCCAGCTGGCTCTGTGTGACCCCACTGTACTCACTGGCCCTAGAACAAACGACGACTTATTCTCTCTCACTGGTACAGGCAGACAGAAATGTATCAAAACTGATAAATAAATGCATTTGGTCCACGGCCTGCCCTCTTAACCCATTCTGGGCGGGAACCCCTTTTGGTGTTTTAAACATTATGTTGTAATTTAGCTATTGAAAAATAGCAGATCTACAAGCTCATAGCGCGCCACCGAGTGGCGCGCTACGAGCTTGTAGGTCTGCTATTTTTGAAAAATCGTGAAAATGTGGCGCAAATGTGGAATATATATTTTTTCTGTTTTCTGTTTTTAACTCAAATCTTTGCTTCTGGGGAGGTCCCTGGCTGGAACTACATATTTTTCAGATGGGGGTCGGCGGCCAAATACATATAGTTTCTGGGGTCCTTGAAAAAAATTAAATACATTTTTTTAAATTTCGACGTCAGGCCTAAACGGGTTAAGACAATGGGGCCTCAATGAAATGCCATTGTTTTTCCCCACAAGCGTCCGTTCATGTGCTGTATTCGTCCGTTCATTTGCTGTATTAAAGCCACGCAGGCATTGACAGAGTGAGGATTGTTTCATAAATGGACGCTTGAGTAAAGTGAAAGGACAAAGAATCATCTGCCCAGCATGATTCTCGATGAATAATCAGGGCCCATTTGAACTGAAGATGATAAGTAATGCATCCTTCATTAGTATTAACTCATTTAGACCTGAGTTAAAAAACATTCACTTTGAAAGAATATATATTCAAAGATTTGCGCCGCATTTTTATGATTTTTCAAAAATAGCAGACCTACAAGCTCGTAGCGCGCCACTCGGTGGCGCGCTATGAGCTTGTAGATCTGCTATTTTTCAATAGCTAAATTATAACATAATGTTTAAAACACCAAACACCAAAACAAAAACAAATATTTTATACCACATTAGTTGTACTATAGCTCTCATCCTGTCAACAATCAATTGCTTGAATGGACTTGTCCTTTTTAAATGTTGCATCACAGTAATGCAATTGTTTGATTTTCTATTTGTCTTTTACCCTCTAAATTATTACTGATTATCGAAAATCTCATTGTGTAAATATTTCATGAACCCAACAATATTCATATTGAGGTATTGTTGGGGCAAAACTGATATTTGATTTTGTCCATATTGACAAGCCCTAATAAAATTATGATTTAGAATCCCACACAGTATATAGTCTCATATTGATATAATATTGGTGTATTGCCCAACCCTAATATCATGATGGTGTACAGTACTATGCATGTACTGTATGTCTTGCAGATTGTGCTTCATTGTGTTCTATACAGTATGTGGATTTCTTCTTATGGTGGCATGACATGCCTGAAGAAAGTCTTTGACCGAAATAAAAGTGTTCATATTGAAAGTGCAGCGGGTCATTGTGTACTTTTTGTGCATTTAAAAAAAATAATTAAATGCAACGCCCAGTGCCCTTTTAGGGGATTTCAGCCCCTGCCCCCTCTAACACTCTCTGCACGTCCCTGCAGGCCATGACAATAGGACAGGGGCCCTAAGGGGCCACATGCGCAGATGTTCCGATCCGCACCAAACGTGGCACAAACACTGTTCTTCAGGGGTCTAGCTGCCATGACAATTTGGTCACCCTCAGGAGCGCCAAGGGGCTCCCGGGGGCACCGATGTTCCGATCCGCACCAAACGTGGTGAATGGTGCATTTATATAGCGCCTTTATCCAAGGCGCTTTACATAGATTGTGCATTACATTCACCCATTCACACACACATTCATACACCGATGGCGACGGAAACCATGCAAGGCACCAACCAGCACATCAGGAGCAATTAGGGGTTCAGTGTCTTGCTCAAGGACACTTCGACACTAACTCTGGGGGAGCCCGGGTTCGAACTGGCAACCTTGTGGTTGCCATCCAGCCACTCTACCCTTGAGCCACCGCCGCCCCTGGCACAACGTGGCACAAACACTGTTCAGGGGTCTGGCATGATGCAGGGTGTGCACAGATAGACACTAGGGGGTGCTAGAGCACCCCCTGCCCTTTTGGCAATGTGCCCTTTTGGAAAAAAAAGAAGAAAAAAACTTTTATTTTTATTTTTTTTGGACCATACCATGGTGACATTGATTAAGTCTTGATACAAAAGCTTCTAATACATTATTTAGGCCCCAAAATATATACACTATTAAGGCGACCAGCCAGTTCCACACGCAAAAGGTGCCCTTTTTTTCACTTGAGCACCTGCCCCTCTAAATGTCTGGGCATGAGGATAGTCACACCAGAAAACCTAAATTGCACATATAAGGACGCGCACTACAGCAGTGTTACAACAGTGTTTAAAAGACTTGAAATGGCCATAACTCGGTGACCATTGATCTGATCAGCGCAATATAGGAGGACCTAACCCCAACTCCACATAGAGGCCTGAAAATGTGTGTGTGTGTGTGTGTGTGTGTGTGTGTGTGTGTGTGTGTGTGTGTGTGTGTGTGTGTGTGTGTGTGTGTGTGTGTGTGTGTGTGCGCGTGTGTGTGTGTTTTTATATATGCTGCCTGTGATACTTGTTTTGTTGTTTTTATCATAGTGTATTCTGTAATGTATTTCCATTTTGTGATGTCATGTATTCTGTAATGTTTTTATATGTTTCTGACTGGACTTCTTGGAAGAGTATGCGGTAGGCTAAAAGAGATAAAAGAAAACATCTAAAATCAACATGTTGACAACAGCAGTATAGTTTGAACTATAGTCTCCACCTAGTGGACGAACACTGGTACTACAGTGTAGGTGAGGTCGGTTTTTTGATTGATTGATTGATTGAAGTATTTATTAACAGTTTGCAGAATTACAGTACATTTCAAGCACAACTCAATACAAAAACAAAAGCATTACACTTGTTTACAAGAGGGTCCACCTTATTCAATTCATCATAACATTTAGAGACGTACAAATATACACTTCTATATAGCCAAAAACAGGAAATCATCATAGAGGGGGTAAAAAAATAAAAAAATAAAACATATACAGTAAGGGGGAAAAGGATTCAGATTTTACGGGGGCCAGATTAGAATTGCAGCAGTCCGTAGGTGCCCTTTGAGAGCGGTTTTGAGGAGTCAAGGGATTAGCATGTCTTAATGACTCTTGGTAGGGCCGCACGTTCCACATTTTGGTGGCATAGGAGCGAAATGAATTTAATCCCCTCAAGTCCCCCTTGTTTGTGCTGAATCTGGGTTGCACATGCATGGTTTGTTGAACTCCCTCTGGTGTTGTGGGTGTGGATTTAGACAGGTACATGTACAACAGGTATGGGTATCTTGGTGGTGTAGCGAATCTTGTGGACCAGACCCATTGCAAGATGCTGTACTCTGTCGTCGACCCTAAGCCATTCCAGGCGCCTGTCAAAGTGGGCAGGGGTATAGAGAGATGGTGTGAATCAACCTGCCAGACCATGCTTTGCTGCAGAATACAGTAGACTACATTCTTCCTCTTCCCAGGCTAGTAGGGCTGGGTTTGCTGGGTTTTATGGCAACATGCATAGCTTATATCCAGTGCTGGTGCAATGAACAGTATGTAGACCATGAGCAACCGGACTGTCCGCGAATGCCGTGTTATGGCTGTAGGCCTACAGAGAAAGAGTTGGGCGACAACCCACACTGGTTCTCAAACTGCCCGCTAAAGGAGAATGGGGGCAATACTGTTTGAAGCAAAAGTCGATTGGCTTGAAGGAAGAAGAGAGGTTCTCTTGTATGAAATGCCCAAGGGCCCCGGCCCCTCAGCCAATGCTTAGACAGAGGCGAAAAGTAGGCCAGGGAAAAAGACTGTATTTTGTTGATCTGTATGATTTATGGCTTTGACCAAATGGTTGGAGACAAAGTAAAATGTAATCTGATGTTTTTTTTCTTTTTCTGTTGTCCTTTTTTTGTGTATTTTTTTGCAGACACTTGAATGCAGTGTAAATGTGGTATATATGCGTAATTTATTTTTTGATGTCTGAAATGTTGTGAGTGTCACTGAAAAATAAGTAGTTATAGCCTCCCCTAGCGATTTTAGGCCTTCTATTAATTGAATTGAATTGTCTGGTAAATATTTGGGGCAGCCAGCTTACACATGTAAATCTCACCATATCTGATCAGGTTTCACTTCCCTTTTCACAGATACACTTCCCCCTTCAACTGGTTCCTCTATCGGCACGTCAAAACAAGTCACTGTGAATGTTTTCAGATCAGGCTAAAATCACGTAGCCTATTACTCCATGCTTTCACTTATTACTCCATGCTTTCACTCCCTGACAGAACAACATTCAAGAGACGCCCTTACTACAGGAGGAAAGGTAAGACTATAATAGTCCAATCAATAGTAGATATGTGATGTTGTGCCGTCACTGTTTATGAAACGCAAAATGATTACCATCCACTCCGCTACTAAGAACATTTTACAGTTTTGTAAACTCTGTAAACTACAAGAAAACTTCAAGGCACTCCCATTTGAAACAAATAAAATGCCTTAGGCCTAACTGTCATGGCATAGCCAATAAGCCTTTTATACACAAACTCTGGCATGTTTGGACTTCAAGGCTTTGGCAGGGAGTCAATACAGTAAGAGAAGCTAAGCTTTTGATAACATTCTGGGTTGGGTTTGTAGGCCTACTGGCTATTTTAAACTCACAACAAAGGTGTAATGAATTTGAAGTCCAGATCGAAAGAAAGGTTTAGGAGTGTCGAAACACATTCACGATATACGTGTTTATTTAACAATTAAGAGCGTTCCTGGAGAATGACACAACAGCAGGTTAAATTCACCTCATCAGCAGGTCAAAGGGAGAGGAGGTGATCACCCCAGCCTCTTTATGCTAATAATCCCCTTCCGATTAACTTCGGCCCAAACCTGTGCATACTGTATATTTCATGTTTAGAGGAAATTGATATGCTGTTATATCAACTGTTGTTACTGTGTTAAATTATTATTCATGTCATGTGTGAGTGGATGGGACCCGAATGGAAACAAGGCCGCAAGGTCTTTCTTCGGTGAAATCCTTTTTTTGAACAAAAGAAATGCCTGACTGTACATTGTGCTGTTTTGTTTGCATTTATATGTTGCCTAATAAAATATTCAATCAATCAAAAAAAGCATCGTGGCACACCCTCTTTTATACACTTCAAGAGGTCTCAAAATAAAAAAACACATTAGGTTGAAAATAAATAGGACACTCATTTATCACATGGCCTTAAATGGCTGTTCTTCAGGTCTGCTAGAAATAACTAAAATAGGCTTGTGACTGCTGCTGGTAACAGGTGAAAGAGTTCTATTACTCCTCTTACATAGATAGAAATGTCATTTTCCCATTACAGGTTTTAAACAACTTGGCAAAGTTGGGGAAATGTCACAAACCATTAAATATAAAACATTTATTTAATGGTTGAATGTTGTTGTTTTTTGTCTTAACCCATTCTGGACGGGAACCCGTTTTTGGTGTTTTAAGCATTATGTTATGCTTTAGCTATTGAAAAATAGCAGATCTACAAGCTCATAGCACGAGTGCCGCGCTATGAGCTTGTAGATCTGCTATTTTTTTGTGTAAAGCGCCTTGGATAAAGGCGCTATATAAATTTACCATTTAACTCAAGTATCAACATATTTTCAGATGGGGGTTGGTTTTGAATAAAGCAATTTAAAACAATATAAACAGAAACGTCAGAATAACAAGTAGTACAAAAAAAAAAAAAAAAAAAAGCAAATTCAAAAAGAGTGAGAAGAAGCATAGCTTATTGCATGTTATTGCCAATTACATATCATTGTTGGGGTCCTTGACATGAAATATTGAGCACCACTGATATAGAAACATAGCTATTTCAGAAAACTGTCAGGAATTAGAAGACTTTTTGATTTCATTTCGAAAAATAATAAAATAAAAAATGTAATTGGCCACCGACCCCCATCTGAAAATATGTGGTTCCAGGGACCCCGCCATTTTTTGCAAAAAAAGCAGACCTATAAAGCTCATAGCTCGGCATAGCTCATAGCGCGGTGCCGCGCTATGAGCTTGTAGATCTGCTATTTTTCAATAACCAGTGTCGTAGTGCTACTTTTAGAAGTGGGGTTAGAAGACAGACCGCACGCAGACACACTATTGAAACATACAGACGTGTATAGCCTATTTAGAAACACGGTTTACAATGCTTAACCCATTTGACCTGAGATCAGATTCTAAAAATGTCTTCTACATCCTGACAGTTTTCTGAAAAAGCTATGTTTCTATGTCAGTCGTTCTTCGATTTTTCAAAAATAGCAGACCTACAAGCTCATAGCGCGCCACTCGGTGGCGCGCTATGAGCTTGTAGATCTGCTATTTTTCAATAGCTAAAGCATAACATAATGCTAACACCAAAAGGGGTTCCCGCCCAAAATGGGTTAATTGTATCCATAAAAGTATAAATGAGTCAAAAAACATATTTTTGCCAAAAAATAATAATATTTTAGACGTGAGAGAAATGGGTGGATTGTGCTCCCCCCGCACCAGACAGACATTATCTGTTGTCTGTTGTCTATTTTCTCTACATGTCGGCTAGTAAACTGACCGCTGTAGCCCTTTCTCTCCCCCACGGCAGTGAACTTCACACCTCCAGACAGCTCTGCTGCGGTTGCTCATATGCAGCCAAAACATAGCGGGGATGGCAGAAGAAGCACGACTGGTACGAATACCTGCCAGACAGAAGGCTAAGAAAGGCCCAGACACAGTGATGCAAGAGTCTGACCAGCACAATGGAACAACATACGAGACACTGCAGGCCCCAGGTATACCCTTTCACTTCTGTGTTTCAATCAAAGAAAACACCCCCAGAGAGAAAAAATAAACTGTTACAGAAGGGGGTTCCCGCCCAAAATGGGTTAAGTGTATGTTGTGCTCATGTGTCATAAGTTCATGTATTGTCCATGTCTTTTTTTTCTGCTTAATAAAACATATTGAAACACAAAGAAAACATCCCATTTAACGGATAACGTTACAAACAAAAAAGTACATCCCAACATTTGTGTGTGTGTGTGTGTGTGCGTGTGTGTGTGTGTGTGTGTGTGTGTGTGTGTGTGTGTGTGTGTGTGTGTGTGTGTGTGTGTGTGTGTGTGTGTGTGTGTGCGTGTGCGACTGTGCGTGTGTGCGTGCAGGACCCAGTTCTTCCGGTTTGACAACCAGGGAGCTTCAGCAAAATTGGAAGGTGGTAAAGAAGCAACTGAGGTCTTCCAAACTGCTTTTTGAAATCCCATCTGCGCGCATTATAGCACAACCCCTGTCCAAATATGTGGTGAGACAGACCCTCTTGATACAGAATATATTAAAAAAATATGTGTCGGTATAAGGTACTATTATTAACCCATTCTGGGCGGGAACCCCTTTTGGTGTTTTAAACATTATGTTGTAATTTAGCTATTGAAAAATAGCAGATCTACAAGCTCATAGCGCGCCACCGAGTGGCGCGCTACGAGCTTGTAGGTCTGCTATTTTGGAAAAATCGTGAAAATATGTATTTCAGAAAACTGGAGGATTTAGAAGATTTTTTTTAAATTTCGAGGTCAGGCCTAAATCAGACAATGTGCTGCTTGTTGGAATGTCCCCGGCTACTGGCTGCAAAACGTTTTTATTTGAATGAATATTTCAGCATCCATTATACCAACAGAACAGTGTGTATGTGGTTAAAGTTAAAGGATAACTTTAGTATAACGTTTGTTTTTTTCCGCTTTTTTTCTATCATTCCTTTGTGCAGGCATATTTCCGGTGTGTTTTGTGTTGAAATCTCTGCTATAGCTTGAAACGTGTCGTTTTATGTGAACTGGCACAGATTTTCTAAAGAGCAATGCCTGGACAGAGAACTCGATTGGAAGTGTTATTATGGGAGAATTTCACATGTGCTCACTCACAACAGAATGGCAGGATTCAGGTGAAATAATTGGTTAAGTTGCCCTTCATTATACATTTCAGGTGTACGAGATCGTGGTGATCCGTTCTGGCAGCTACGACTCCAGACGCGTGTCCGTAGAGCGCCGCTACAGCGACTTTGTCCGCTTCCACCGCCGACTGCTCGAAGAATTCAGCGACGAAATCGAGGACGTGGAACTCCCGCGCAAACTTCTGACGGGGAATTTCGACGAGGAGAACATCAACGAGAGGCGCCTGGCTCTCCAGGACTACCTGGCAAAACTCTACGCGGTGCGCTGCGTTCGATATTCCCGCCATTTCTCTGAATTTTTCAACCGGCAAGAGCAGATACGCGCGTACGGCCTCTTGCGGTCGGGACAGTTTCGATTAGCGAGGGACCTGCTGCAGAATATCCTGGAACTAATGGAGAAGCTGGCACAGAGGCAGAGCCCGGTCCTGCTGGTGCCCACGCTGTGTGCCCTCGCCGTCTGCCACCGCGACCTGGACGAAACCGAGGAATCGTTCTCTACGGCTCACAGGGCGCTGCCCCCGGTGAGGCGCTATGGGCTGAAGCGCTACAGAGCGCCGCTGTTGGAGCTCCTGGTGGATTTGGGGTACCAGCTGGGACGTCCCGTGGCGCAAATACAAGAAGAATTGACTGGAGTTAGGGATGCAGAAAGGGGCCTGGTGTCTTTTCTCTCCCTGAAACAGGTGGTGGTACAGGAGTTCACGTAAGGATTGTGTGTGTTGGACCACAGATGTGAGTTGAAATACCCTCGATTTCACTTCTTAAAGGACCACTTCACCACTTTTCAACTTCTCTTCCTATAATTGGTCCTAACTAATGTTCATGATAAAATCCACCATTTTTTCCTACTCAGTCTGTGTCTCATAGGAAGGCTGTGGGCAGTTCAGAAACCCGTCCACCAGTGACATCATCGATGGTGAATCCAAGCTAATAGAAACGGCAGGCTTTTTTTCCCTGAAAAGTTGCAATGCAAAAGTTGAAGCCATCGTTCTCACGATAATACAAATCTAAATATATTTTAAAACAAATCTTGTTTTAAAAAAAATCTGCCTAATGATGATGTCACTGGTGGACGGGTGTCCGAACTGCCCAAAGCCCTGTTATGAGACACAGACTGAGTAGGAAAAAATGGTGGTGTTTTATCATGAACATTAGTGAGGACCAATTATATGAAGAGAGGTTGAAAAGTGGTGAAGTGGTCCTTTAACAAAGTTTGTGATGTTTGAAACAACCTTTCCTTTTGGAGTGTTTTGGCGACACCTCTAGTTGCTACGTGGTCATTACAGCATGTCATAAAAAGCTTGTTTTTGCTGCTTCAAAAGTAAATAATGCAATAAAACTAAACAATCCCTTTCTGGCCGACAGCCATTCAGAGGCGTGTGAGTGTGGATCTTGCCAGAATGAGTGTGGGAAAAGGAATAATGGTCCACAACACGGACGCAAAGGCGATTTCACTTCCAAGCATTGAGGCCGGGCGCCACAAATGCTACAAATGTCACTGTTGAAGAAACTTGATCTTCTCCACCAAATTAGTAAAAGGAAAAGATACTGGTTTTGGTCGGTATGTCCGTTCAAAGTTCTCAGCTCAGCAGCCTGCCATGTTGTCTTTATTATGTCTTTATTGTGTTTGACTTATCTCTCTCAAGACAGATTCAGCAAAAAATAAATATATATTATTTTTTGTTTTTGAATGGATGAACAGTAACCACATGATGTTGTTCAGAAATATATAGTAAGGTATGTAGCTAAAATCCAGGTTATGTAGAAGTGTAAAGTTTGCCAGTAGCCAGCCACTGCAGCCAGTAACCTGTAACCATGTGTAAACCAGTAGCCTGTAACCATGTGTAAACCACTAATTGAACATGTGAACTAATATGCACTGTATGATTATACATAGTGTAGAGTCAGTGGTTTTCAACCACTGGTCCGGGGACCACCAGTGGTCCTTGAGTGGGTTCCAGGTGGTCCCCAGCTAAAGGACGGTGAGTTAGTAATCAAATGGACCCTTATAGATCTTTAACTCTTGGAGAGTGCAAAATGTAATGGTTACATTTCACGCTCTCAAGAGTTAAATTATTACTAAACGAGTCTACACGATTAGAGAATGTAGATTTTTATTTTATTTTGACCCGTTATCTAATGGTACCAAAATCAATACAGCATAAAAATGTTCTTTAGTTTTGGGTCTGAGAGGTTAAAGGTATATTCAGTGATTTCACTTAATTCAAATATCACTTATTTTTTGGATAATCCTCCCTACTATAAAGTGTGCTGACCATATAAGGAGTTCCTCCCTGTCCCCAGTGAGCCCCTGGAGTCAAAAAACCCTAGTTTCGGTTTGGGCTTTGGGTGGCAAAGCCTTCATCCAATCAGGATGAGAGGGGCCTTCCTCCAATCATGATTGAGTGGGGCGGGCCTTGGTGCACGTGCTGTTGGTCTGTTGTACTTCCCCCACTGTAGAGCGTGTATACGTGCACATCTTGTTACCGGGGTGGACCGGGGATTTTTCCAAATCACCCAAATCACTGAATGCTCCTTTAAATGTTATCAAATGGTGGTCCGTGGCGCAAAATGCCAAATAAATAATGGGCCTTGATATGAAAAGGGTTGAAAACCACTGCTGTAGGTAAATGAGGATGTGTCCTCTGCCACAAAATGGTTGTCCGAATGAAGGCCCGACTCACACCTTTACATCTAGCATACAACATTGATGCATGCTTGTTGTATGAGATGTATAGCTGATGCAAGCTCGCAATGCATTTCCAATGGGAGGCACATGGTTTGACACAACATTTGTGTTGTATGGCTTTCGGCTGTGTTTCGACTGCCCCCCTCCCCCTCATACAACACAAATGTTGTGTCAAACCATGTGACTCCCATTGGAAATGCATTGCGAGCTTGCATCAGCTATACATCTCATACAACAAGCATACATCAATCTGTTGTGCACGTGTGAGTCGCCCCGAATACTGATAGATAAGCAGTGGTGGAAAGTAACTAAGTACTTTTACTTAAGTACTGTACTTAAGTACAATTTTGAGGTATTTGTACTTTACTTGAGTATTTGAGTATTTCTCAGAGTTTACTTTTACTTCACTACAAACATTTGAAAACTTTAGTTACTGGTTACTTTGGCGATTTTCATTTTGATTAGAAAACATACATTAACCACTTCAACCCTATACAGCATTGTGAGCTTGTAGATCTGCTATTTTCAATAGATTTTGTACACATTTTGAACTTGTGAAATGGGACATTCTGCAATATGAGTGCTTTTACTTTTAGTACTTTAAGTACATTTTGATGCTGATACTTTTGTACTTTTACTCAAGTACATTTTAAATTCCATACTTTTACTTAGTAACGAAGTAGTTCTAAATTGCAGTATTAGTACTTTTACTCAAGGAAAAAAATTGAGTACTTTTGCCACCACTGATGTTTAAGTTACATGAGGAACTTGTTTGTTACACTGTTCTGCTTTCTGGTGGTCAACCACCGACATGATGACCTAAATAATGTGTGCTAACAGGCAATGGCTGCATCATCCTAAACACTCATAATGAGTCATTTACTGTAATTTATGTCATATGGGTGTTCATCTTTTTGCACAACTTAAATTGGAATTAGGGATGGGAATTATCGATGAAGTCATTCATTGATAATTTATACGTTTTGATAACCTTATTGATCGATTAACCGGTTAGTTGATAAGCGCAGTCTGAGAATCTTAATTTCCCTCAATGTCTAACATAAAAATCTACACTTTGCTGATATACAGAATGAATACAAAAGGCATAGTACATACCATTTCTGATGATGCTCTTGTTGCTTTCCAAAATATTCATATTGCTACTCGTCTCTCTCTCTCCCCGTGTCTGTCACTCTCCACTCTGTAAAAAGCCCAAACATAAACAAAAATATTAAAATAATAATGTAAAGACATCCATTCATTGCCAAATTAATTAAACATTTTGATTCACACGACTGGGGTGTGTGTATGACTGCATGTTCCTGCCATACCATACACCATTATTTGGGGACAAATGCTGGACATGAAACCAGTTAACTGAGGTTAGTATGTCAATCTGACAGTGTGTGTGTGTGTGTGTGCATGTGTGTGGCTGTGTGCGTGCTGGATTTGACTGGGGAACTTTGCAAAACCTGTGTGTGAGTGTGTGTGTGTGTGTGTGTGTGTGTGTGTGTGTCCGACTACTGGGGAATGTTGAGAAGGACACAGTGTGCATGGTTAAACACTCACACACATGCCGCTGTTCTGATTTACAGCATGCTTGACTTCTTACGTAGATGGATATTGACTCGGCTGATCCTCACCCACCAACCGTTTGGTTATTGGACACTAAGGTGAGGTTACCACTGAGGTGGTAACCTCACGTCACCAGGCTTTCCACCTCGGAGGAAAGCCTGGTCTGTGTTTCTAAATCGCTGTGTGATCCGGTCTAGACCAAATTATTCCAAGACGTACTTGAAGAAACGTGTTGGATTCATACGCCGCATCCAGGCTTTCATTGGGTAGTAGGCCCTAAAACTACGATGCCCTCGATCACGGGGAATTTGGGGTACATCTGATTCCGGTTTTTGGTTTCCTGCCTGATGACTACAAACCAAGAGGCGAATAGCAAGAGGTGCCAACTTTGCTTTACTTCCCGTATCTGTGTGAAGTAGGAGACGGGAAGAATCTAGGAGTCTATTCATTTCCAATGGGAGAGTGAATGTGAACACAGCTTCTGAATCATTCCTTAGCTCCATGGTCACTGAACTAAATATTGGCCCCAATCATCACAAGGCACACAATATTTCCAAGATGTTTCTCGCTAAAAAAAAGCCATTAGTAAAAATGGCTTTTTTTTAGCGAGACAAATCAGGAGAAAATCTACTTTGTTATCGACCTTTCTTTATCGGGGAGGAGCAAACCATGCCTACTTTAGGAGACCATTTGTAGGAGTTGTAGTCCATTGCGCCTCTAGTGGTTAGACGTCCGCCCTGAAACTGGGAGGTTGGGTGTTCGATCCCCAGCGGGGTCATACCAAAGACTGTAAAAATGGGACCCAATGCCACCCTGCTTGGCACTCAGCATCAATGGGTTGGATTGGGGGGTCAAATCTAACCTGACTCCGCCAGATGGGGCAGCAGAGAGTACAGGGTTCCCCCCTCCTGCTCCCATCTGGGAACTCTCAGGCAGACTTGATGCCCGGCCACAAAACGGCCTGGCCAATCAGCAGCAGCTATCCCGCCTCTAGCTGCTGCTGATTGGCCAGGCCGTTCCCAGATGGGAGCAGGAGGGGGGAACCCAGTGTACTCTCTGCTGCCCCATCTGGCGGAGTCAGGTTAGGTCAAATCTACTAATCTGTATATCTCAGTATCTTTATAATGTATTCCACAGACTTACTGATACGTTTGTTCACCCAACTCTGACACATAGGGGTCTGGGGAAAGGATTCCACAGACAGACAGACAGACATTTCCATAAAGGCCAACCGACAGACACATATACATTTCCAAATATGGGATTAAAAGCCAAAGGGGACACATGGGCAATGGCCTTGTAGGCTAAAGTGTCAGCATAATGCTAGTAAAGTGAAATTACTACCCTGCAGAAGTCATCCTCCCTCTCTCTCTCCTTTCTCTCTTTCTTTTTAAACTCTAGATACTAGTATAGGGACTAGCCGCAATTTGCAACTCTAGATTTTTTTATAATGGGATGAATCTAGAGTTGCAATACCCTCCATTGACTCCCCACTCATCATTTTGCGTTTGCGATCTGCTTGTCTTAAACGACGTTAAACTCACCAACATTGCAGCTGTAGTCCAAGCTTGAATTATTCTCTTTCAATCTGCAAAGCTTGTTTTTCATAAAAATCCCCCGTAGACATGTTATGAGCTACTTTCTGTCAAGAAGAAGAAATGTTGGAGTTTGGAAGCGCTCGTTTGTATTAAGGGGTCGCGCTGCTGCCTCCTGCATTATGTGCAAATGCGAATCAGATGCATGCAGGGACGTTCAGTGACTTACGACGAGCGCTTCCAAACTCCAGCACTTAGAAAAAGAATCACTTGCACAGAATTTCTTGACAGAAAGTAGCTCATAACATGTCTACGGGGGATTTTTATGAAAAACAAGCTTTGCAGATTGAAAGAGAATAATTCAAGCTTGGACTACAGCTGCAATGTTGGTGAGTTTAACGTCGTTTAAGACAAGCAGATCGCAAACGCAAAATGATGAGTGGGGAGTCAATGGAGGGTATTGCAACTCTAGATTCATCCCATTATAAAAAAATCTAGAGTTGCAAATTGCGGCTATATAGGGACTTACTTACACTTTCTCAATAAACTTAAACAATCTCTTTTTACTCTTTGTTTGCTCTTTTTTTCACTCTTATTCTTTTCTTTTCTTCTTTTTTGCTGTTGTTGCTGTTGGATGTTATCGATGCTGCTGCATTGTCTGAACTTGGAAGCCATGAACAAAAACGCATGTGTAGGTGAAAGAATGTACCGGTATACCCTGATTATCAGACTCCGAGCAGTTCACTGTCTGTGGACTTCAAACCTGTACACAAGAAGATGTAACTTGATCTATTTTTGTTTGGTAGGTGGATTGATTGATCAGACTGCCTCTTCCCGTGTCGTCAAACTCGTCATCCTCCAAACACCGCTCGGGGGTTGATTGCTTGAGTCTGAGGGTTTTA
This sequence comes from Electrona antarctica, assembly GCF_951216825.1. Classification (NCBI taxonomy): domain Eukaryota; kingdom Metazoa; phylum Chordata; class Actinopteri; order Myctophiformes; family Myctophidae; genus Electrona; species Electrona antarctica. The sequence goes on from NC_136810.1 coordinate 55,261,978, forward strand.
AACTGCAGCCAGCGTGTGTGTAACTAACTCGTGTGTTCAGCTAAAAACAAACATTCACTCACACACAGATTTGACTTTTATATTTTTAATACTCAGAGCAGATATGGCAAGTGACGCGCATCTCTCCAAAAACCTTTTGCGCATGAAGGTAAGCAGTGTTGTGCTAATAAAAGTTGTGGGACCTGTAGCAACAGCTTGCTAAAACATATATAACACTAGCTAGCCGTGTTAGCAGCATTAGCTAACGCTAGTTGAGTTCTTAATCTACCGGTATGTTTATGCATTTAGCAGACGCTCTCTTAATCCAGAGCGATTTACACTAAGCATCACTGTATATGTTTCGTTTCCCCTTTTTAACTCCTTTATGATGAATTCCTGTTCTGTTCTTTGGCTTTATATAAGTGTATATTTGTACGTCTCTAAATGTTTTGATTAATTGAACAAGGTGGACCCTCTTGTAAACAAGTGTAATGCTTTATTGGGTCGTCCACTCACAGTTAACAGTTTTTGCATTGAGTTGTACTTGAAATGTATTGTAATTCTGCAAACTGTTAATAAATACTTCAATCAATGGACAATACGAGGCATTGCATCAAATGCATATAAATAGTAATCTAGGATCATAGGATAAAATACCAATTATACAAAAAATGATACTAGGATGCCAGGTCCTGGGTTCGATTCCCGCTGGGGACGCTGTGGGTGATGGCGGTGTGTCCTCTCCTCCGCGTCATCAGTGCCCATACCCGAGGCGGGGTTGGCGAAAGGGCCTTTCTGTGTGGAGTTTGCATGTTCTCCCCGTGTCCCCTAGGGTAGGTACCCTCAAGGTACCCCCAAAAACATGCAGTAATCCTGGTCTCTAAACTGCCTCCCCCTGGCCAGCCGGGGCGCCTGATGGAGGGGAAAGGAACTGGTTGGAATAACGTGTTCCTTCCACGCGCTACGTCCAACCAGGGAAACTCCCCCCTGTCAGGTGTAAAGGAGCGACTTGGACACTCGTGCATGAATGAAGCATGAGTTCAAGTCCGTTGCTCTCCCCAGGTTGACGGAGGGTGTGTAGAACCCAGGATCACATGATTAGACACACAGGGGTGAAAAATGGGTTACAAAAACAAAATTATAATTTAAAGAGGATGCCAAGTCTACAAATGACCTGGCATCTGTCTACATACACTGATGCTATCTAAATTATAGCCTACGATTTAGACTCGTAGATGTATTTATAGATTCTGACATTTAGAAAATGTCAGGATCTATAAATGCATCTACGAGAGTCTAAATCTTAGGCTATCTAAATTATACATTTTGAACAATAAAGGCCTATTCATAGTAATTTTCGGTGGTGAGGTGACCTGAAAATAACGTTGAGCGGTGGTGAGTAAAAACAGAGAGAAGGGCTGGAGCGGTGGCGGTGGTTTGCTCTTCACTGCGGCTCGTGACGTCATGTTGTAGTTCTGTGGTCACCTAACCACCGAAAATCCAGACTATGTATGAGCCTTAAGCCTGCAAGGTAAAGGTAATGTGTTGGCGGTGAACTTTAATGTTGTACTTTGTTTGTTCATATCGCTGCAGTTCATGCAGAGAGGTCTGGATGCTGACGCCAAGAAGCAACTGGAAGAAGAGGAGAAAAAGATCATCAGTGATGAACACTGGTATCTAGATCTTCCAGAGCTCAAAGCTAAAGAGTATGTATGAATTAAAGTGAAGCAACTCTGACTGCAATAATACTATCTGGAGTCTAGAGTTGCACTACCAACCCTTCACATCCCATCCCATTCATTCAAGTCCTATCTGGTTGAAACTATATTAAACTGGCCAAGATTGCAGCTGTACAGAAACAGAAAGCCTGGATTATCATCTTTTTGTTTCATAATTCATAAAAAGCCACCGTATAGACATGTCATGAACTACTTTATGTCGATAAATTCAGTGCAGGTGGTTATTTCTTTCGAGTTCGGAGGCGCTCGTTGGAAATCACTCATTCAAAATTGCACATTATGCAGGAGGCAGCAGGATGTTGTATTATTGGAAACAAATGCTTCCAAACTTGCATGGAATTTATTGACAGAAAGTAGCTCATAACATGTTTACGGTGGAGTTTTTGTAACAATCCCAAAAGCAAATGCCTGTGAGTGTGTGGAGTCTGTGGACATTTTTATATTATATTCAAATAGTCTGTCATTTAAACTTTTTTTTTTTTTTAAACGATAATACAAAATAAAAAAAACGGTAGACTACCAATTGTACCACCTTATTTGTGGAATGGAAAAATGTCTCCTAATCTTTGAGTCTCATTCTGTCACTGTTCTTAACTCAGGAACTTCATCATAGAGGAGAAGAGTTTTGTGCTCTGTGAAGACCTGAAGTATGGACGAATGTCATTCAAGGGTTTTAATCCAGAAGTAGAGGTTTGTATTTTGTATGACCAATTCTTCAATACGTGTGTGTGTGTGTGTGTGTGTGTGTGTGTGTGTGTGTGTGTGTGTGTGTGTGTGTGTGTGTGTGTGTGTGTGTGTGTGTGTGTGTGTGTGTGTGTGTGTGTGTGTGTGTGTGTGTGTGTGTGTGTGTGTGTGTGTGTGTGTGTGTGTGTGTGGGGGTGTGTGTGTGTGTGTGTGTGTGGGTGGGTGGGTGGGTGGGTGGGTGGGTGGGGGTGTGTGGTACAGCACCACTCAGTTCAGATGGGTCTGATCTTTTATTTTGTATTTTTGACAGTGGTCACTTTTTTGCCAGCCTCTAGTTGATTTTATTTTATTAAAATGATGCCTCTGTTTCAAAGATCATTAGGCCACAGACTCTCCATTTGATATGAGTTTTATCTCTGGGAACCAAATGGACCCTTATGGTTACATTTGAACTGGAGAACCCCTTCAAGGACCCCTGGGGGTCCGAGATGCAGTTTGAGAAACGGTAACAGGATCGTGACTAGGGATGGAGCTTGAAACGTGCTACCCCCCCCCCCCCCCCCCCCCCGCTTATTGAGTACCTGGTGGTATAAGCTTTGGGCTTGAGCATAACGGCCCATGACGTCATGTTTAAACAATCAAGAGGCGATCAAGAAATAATATCTAATCACCCATGCTGGCACAAACATGTCGGTCTAAAAGTGTATTGATACCTGCCAACCAGCCCAGGGAAAACAAAGGCTTTTAAAGTGACTAGTTCACACAATAACCAGCTAACGGTTTCTTCAATATTACTTTCCAAAAGTAAAAAGGTCAAGTGCCTTCTGTCTGTACTGTATTTGAAGGCCCTTAATCCATTGAGACCTGGAACGCATCCGTGTCACGTTAGCGTTAGCGTTTTAAACATTATGTTATAATTTAGCTATTGAAAAATAGCAGATCTACAAGCTCATAGCGCGCCACCGAGTGGCGCGCTATGAACTTGTAGGTCTGCTATTTTTGAAAAATCGTTAAAATGTGCCTCAAATCTTTCCGAAAATTGTCATGATTTAGAAAACTTGAATTTTTTTAAATTTCGACGTCAGGCCTGAATGGGTTAAGGCTCATACATAGTCTGGATTTTCGGTGGTGAGGTGACCACCCAACTACAACATGACGTCACTGAGCCGCGGTGAAGAGCAAACCACCGCCACCGCTCCAGCCCTTCTCTCTGTTTTTACTCACCACCGCTCAACGTTATTTCAGTGGTCACCTCACCACCGAAAATCCAGACTGAATAGGCCTTTAGTAGAAGATACTGGTTCTGTTCCCGAATTTGTCATCTCCCGTCTTTCCACAAAATAATAGAAAATGCTCGATAAGAACCCGGCTTGATTAACTGCTCGTTATCAATGAAAGATTAACGAGCTCCATCCCTAATCGTGACTGTTGTTGTTGTACTATAGAAGCTGATGAAATTGAAGAATGGCCCCAGCGAGACTGAAGAGGTGGGAGAGGATGCAAGGAAAATGCAGACGGATGTCACGGATGAACAGATGGCACAAAGGTACAGTTAAATATGAGCAACAGATTATACATGCATCATTTGCATGATGGGGAAAATGTTGCTTGTTCTGACTTTTAACCCATTTACGCCTGACATCGAAATTAAAAAAATGTCTTCTAAATCATGACAGTTTTCTGAATGTTTCTATATCAGTGGTGCTCAATATTTCATGTCCAAGGACCTCAAGAATTATATGTAATTGGCCGCTGACCCCCATCTGGAAATATGTTGTTCCAGAAGCAAAGATTTGAGTTAAAAACGTTCACTCTGTAACAATATATATTCAAAGATTTCAGGCACATTTTCACGATGTTTCAAAAATAGCTAAAGTATAACATAATGATTAAAACACAAACGGGTTCCTGTTCAGAATGGTTTAAGCTGTTGAAACCAACATGCTACTGATACTAGTGAATTTATTGACATTGACATAACACAAAAAAAGCCAGATGCTCGTTTCCATTGTGGTCCATTTTAAAACATTCAACTGACAAAATGACAATACAAAAGAATACTAGAACATACAGTTTAGAAATAAAGGATAAAATGATAGTGGGGGGGCGGTAGTTTGAAATGTTGAAAATCCATTTAGATGTATATTATATTACGGTAATTAGCTATTTATTGCAATGCTGTACTTTTCTTTAATTGCAGGTATGAGAGTCTTGTGAAGAGCATGAAGAAGAAGTTTGCCAAGAAGAGGGAGAGGTCGGCCATTGAAGAAGAGGAAGACGTCAACCACAATATTACAGAAACGAACGCAAAGAGAACCTTTTTGAAACCTCAGGATTAAGTCAAAGGAACCCTAAACCCTTTTCTTAGAATTATCTATTTTTGTTTTTTATTTGATTGACGACAAAAAAGAAAATCCTTGCACAGAAAAATCCAGAGTGTTAATTTACCTGCAGAAATGGACCCGTAAGGGTCAGTTAATTTAACACAAGATTTTTACTGTGTATAAACTGTATAAACTGTATTTTTAAGTCTGAATGGATGTTGTACATCCTCGTTTAAAAGAAACAAGTACTTTTAGCGTTACAATGGGGCACATACAATGACATATATGACATGACATGTATATATTTTTTATTTTTTCCACTTGCTCTGTGCCGTGGAACAGATTCCCAGTAAATGCGTGCCCCTACTTGTTCAATGTGTGCCTTGTGATATTTGTCATGAAACGGTATTGTTTTCATAGCACAAGTTTTAGCATTCCCACGAAGTTTGAAGATGATTTATTTGTCACTCAACACGAGTACAAGCAGTGAAATGTTGTGACATGCTCCAGATGGTGCTAACAATAACAAGATATTGGTCCAAGTGATCAGTCTATTCATGGGAAGCCTTGATTATGAAACTCCAAACGATCTGTACTGCAACGGGCATCATTTACATAATTTAAAGGTAGTGGTGTGATGTTTGGTGTTCTTGTGTGTGGGAAAAGGTTAAAACTCAGCAGAGGGCATTTAACAGCTTAACATATAGTGTTCCATTTTCTTTCATAAGTACGATTTGTTTCACACATTACTGCAGTGAAATCCCACACTACAGCGGAATATAGAGCTATTTATCACCTAATAGTCCATGGGCCGAATGAGATGTGGGTACCACTAAAAGGGACAAGACATGTGTGGTATCATTTTGTTCGTCTGACATCCAGGATTGAGAAAATGTGTGATAGCAGTTTCAGAAGGGCAGCTGAATACCATTTTAGTGGTATACTGTGATTATGCAAAAAGTACACTTCATTGTTGTCTAAACTCCAAAAGTATTCAAATGTATGCACATTTCTGATGTTTGTACCATGGATGGCAGCGGTGGCCGAACGGATAGCGGAGCGGTCTTGATACCGGAAGGTCGCCAGTTCGAATCAGCTGTCCGACACGTTAAAATTACCACCGCTGAAGTGCCCTTGAACAAGGCATTGAACCACTACGATGAAATGTGTTCTATGAGCAGGGCCTGGCTGGAAACAAGTTCTTGAGCTTAGCCCAAATACCCTGGGTAAATATAGTAATCATTTCATTTCATTTCACCAACATCATATAACAACAGACATGCTGAATTATACTTCTGGTAGCCATACCGGGCAAATCCACAATGGCTGCCTTTCTGAAACAAGGTACATCTTAAAACATAATAGAATCATGAGTGATACCTCTTTTTATGAGTTTATGAGGATGTAGAAACCTTTTAGACATTACTTTGAAGAGTCAGGAACTCTCAAACTCAAGGTTGTACCCCAGCACACAACACAACTCAGGAAACCATGTAATAAACCTGTAAATGAGGATCACACAACTAAACTTAGCTTAGAGATAACACACGCACGCACACACACACACAGTATTATGTTACTTCTGGAGATACTGATTTAATGGTTCTCTATTTAGCCTTCCAAAAACACATCCCTTGTCCTATCTATCAGAAGTGTGGTACATAAAACCACACACGGTTTGTGGACATAGACAAGCTAGGCTTTGCTTTGGGAGAAAACCTCTGAGAGTGTGTGCGCTACACACATTTACAGGATGTGACACTGAGTGCCTTTGCTGCTTGTGGAAAACTGAATGCACTGAGATTATTGAAGAAAAACCCAGCATTTCAGAAGACATTCAAACAACTTGTCCAGTGTTGGGATGTTTCAACAGAGCTCTTTGGCCTCACTCAGACCTTTACTGCATTGCTGTATGCTTGTTGGATGAATGTTATGTAGTGTCATGGCCGCCCCAATGCATTTCCAATGGAAGTCACATGGTTTGTAGTCCACATTTTGGACTACAAGCTGTTGTATGGCTTTCGGCTGTGTTTCGACTGCGCCCCTCCCCCTCATACAACACAAATGTTGTGTCAAACCATGTGACTCCCATTGGAAATGCATTGGGGCGGCCATGACACTACACAACATTCATCCAACAAGCATACAGCAATGCAGTAAAGGTCTGAGTGAGGCCTTTGACCAACTGCAGCAGTTCACTTGTAGCTGGTACCTGTCTGGGACCACCTCCAGTGGCGTGAACAAGATCCGCTACCAGATTTTCTGTGCCAGGAGAGGGGAGGCCGATTCCAGTCATCTCCCACCACACAGACAATGTCTATTTCTCCATGCCCTCCGTGCCAATTACCAGACTCGAATATGGAGATGCTCTCTGCAGACTCTGCACCAGATCCCATACAGAGTGGATGGACAACTGTTGATGGTGTCCAGTTAGGCCTCACTCAGACCTTTGCAGCATTGCTGCATGCTTGTTGTATGAATGCTGTGAGTGTCATGGCCACCCCAATGCATTTCCAATGGAAGTCACATGGTTTGAGGACTACATTTTGGACTACAAGCTGTTGTATGGCTTTCGGCTGTGTTTCGACTGCGCCCCTCCCCCTCATACAACACAAGTGTTGTGTCAGACCATGTGACTCCCATTGGAAATGCATTGGGGCAAGCTGTGTCACACCCTTTGTATACAGCAAGCATACAGCAATCTGTTGTAAAGGTCTGAGTGAGGCCCTAGCAATTCACTGGATGCCCACAGCCCCCTTACCAAATGTAGTCCTTGAATTTTTGGCTTGTAAATGTGCAGGTCTATGCAAGCTTCCTAACTGCAGTTGTCTGAGTGGGTTGAAATGTACAGACCTCTGCAAACTCCAGAACTGTACAACCAAGCACCTGAGGAAGACTCAATTAATAGCCTACAGTTGAACAGGACAGTTCTGATGAGGAAGAGATTGAGTAGTTCTATGAACTCATTAACTGTTTCTCTAGAAAAGTCTGCACACACTGCCAGCATTTTTTACTATAATCTTTCAAGACCCACAGAATATTTAGTTATATGAATTCAGAAAGGTCTCCGAAATTGAATTGAATGATTAGCTTGGGGTTACGTTTTGGGTGAATTATAAAGAGATTGCAGGTCGATCCGTTAGCCATTTGCTAACTTCCGGTTTACGACCTGGGCTAATCTTTGCCTTAAAATAAGGACCTGACTGAAAAGACGGCAAAATACATTTGGCAGTAAATGAGACTGATGTAATATTTGATTATCTTCTTGATAATAAAAAACTATTGAGCTTATTTGCTGTTTATTTGCTACAATCTGTTACGTATTATTGAGATCAAGATCAACATAAAAATGAAGGCCAAGATATGCCAGTTTTGTTAACATTTTGGATTGAAAATGACCTTGGCATTGACCTTCGACCTTTGACCGAACTTGAATTGCATCAGTCATCTCAGAAATCAACACCCCAGAAAACCTATACTTTGATAGCAGAATCATCCAAATCGGCCCATTAGTTGCAAGTTATGCCATTCACTATGTACCAATTTCTTTTATCAGATACCCCGATATAAGGGCTGAAAACAAGCAATCAGTTGCCATTTTAAGATTGCTATCATATCATTTCATAAACTACAGACATGTAGCAATACAAAAATCATATGCAACCTTTGTCCCTTTTAGTGGTACCGATATCCCAGAAATAGGCCTCTAGCCCATGGACTATAACTAGAAGTGACCAACTGACCATTGAGAAAGGAAATGGGAAGTGCATTGAGCTTAATTTAAAATCCGTTTATTTTGAAAATATTAAAAATATAAATGAGCCGTTCATGGCCTACACACACAGTATTTGGAGTGAATTACATGTGACACTATTATAACACTTGATACAGGCATCTTGTATAATAAAAAATATGGGCTAACTAAGAGAGTATTCTTAAAAGAGGCATTCCCATGACTTCCCATGCATGGTGAATGATGAGCACAAATGTCAGTTTGACATTTCCCGCCTGCCTTTGTCCAATTAAAGCAGCACGAACAAACACTTGGCTCAATTAAACAACACATCAAGGGGTCTAACGCTAGAACTCCTATTCAATCGCGCAATTGTTTTTTGTTTTTTGTTCACATCTGTTCTAGATGATGTGACAGCAACACTCCATGCATTGTTGATACTGCACTCTTCCTGGTCTACGTGAGCTGGTGTTAGACCCCCCCCCCAGCAGCAGCCCCAGTTCCAGCCCCAGCCCCAGCTCCCCTATATCTTTATTTATTTTTTAATATTTATTTTTGGTCAATATACATAATTATCAACTTACTTTTGTAAAAAAAGGTTTAGGGAGAAATTCCCCTTTAACGTCATTTCGTCACAAGTCCTGCCGGGCGAGAGTCGTAGATGTTAAAGAGTCTCGTGAGGAAGCTGTCTGAGACGACCGTGGGGCAGAGACGGTACAGGAAGGGGAAGAGCCAGGCTGCCTGTCCCGGCGTGTAGAGGTGGTTAGGGCTCGCGGACAGCAGGGCGTGGCACATGTCATTGAGCACAGGGTTCAGGTCTGCAGAGCACTGGTCAGCCATCTTGGTGAACCAGCCTTGGAGAGAGGATATGTAAGCCTCCCCGTAGTCCTCCCTCGCTTCGGGCGATATGCCGTTCAGGATCTCCTGTTGAAATTGACTCCAGTCTCCTTTGTCGCTGACCATATCTGAAATCGAATATGAAGATTCATTGTTACATCTCTGATTTATAACCAGTGGTGGAAAAAGCACTACTGTCTGCAATGTAGAACTACTCTGGTCAAAGTCAAAGTGCGGAATTCAAAATGTACAAGTAAAAGTACAAAAGTATTGGCATCGAAATGAACTTAAAGTACCAAAATTATGCAGAATGTCCCATTTCAAGTTTTCAAATGTATAAAAATATTTAGAAAATAAAATCTACATGCTCACAATGCGCATCGCGACGCATTGTGAGCATGTAGATTGGCTATTTTCCAATAGCCGAAATGTATATAGGGCTTTAATGTAAAGTGTTTAATGTATGTTTTGTAATAATAATCAAAGTATAGTAACTAAAGTTTTCAAATAAATGTAGTGGAGTAAAAGTACAATATTTGCCTCTGAGGCCTCACTCACACGGTCGCAACAGATTGCTGTATGCTTGCTGTATACAAAGGGTGTGACACAGCTTGCCCCAATGCATTTCCAATGGGAGTCACATGGTTTGACACAACATTTGTGTTGTATGAGGGGGAGGGGCGCAGTCGAAACACAGCTGAAAGCCATACAACAGCTTGTAGTCCAAAATGTGGACTACAAACTGTGTAATGTGACTTCCATTGGAAATGCATTGGGGCGGCCATGACACTCACAACATTCATACAACAAGCATGCATCAATGTTTTAAAGGTCTGAGTGAGGCCTGAGATGAAGGCCTCACTCAGACCTTTGCTGCATTGCTGCATGCTTGTTGTATGAATGCTGTGAGTGTCATGGCCGCCCCAATGCATTTCCAATGGAAGTCACATGGTTTGAGGACTACATTTTGGACTACAAGCAGTGCTTAATTTCAGCCGGAGCTTGGCGGAGCTCAGCTCCGGTACCTGTCACTTGAGCTCCGGGAGCTCAAGCCACCTGTAGAGGCAGCTCCGGTAGCTGTAGAGGGCGCTCCGCCACCCCAAATGCACATTACAATATACAATACTCTCTATTAATATTTTAGTTTCATTTTCAAGTCAACTAGGCTTCTTCCTCGTCATAGTTACTTCTATTTCCAGTACGATTCCAAAATAAAACATGGCTTGAATGATCGCATTGCAAGTACAAACAAAAAAACACTCTTGTTTTGAAATGTGTGCCCGTTTTGAGAGGAAATAGGTGGCTATGGAACCCCGGCGTCGTGTGGCTTGACGCCTCACTGTTGACGGTGTCGGATGCGTAAATAAAAACAACTCTCGTCTCGCACTTTTGCAATTTGCATCTGTTGTCGTTCGTTGCATATGGAATATGGAACTTTCATACTTTTATGGAGCAATAGATTAACTCATGCTACTTGGAGTTTAGCCTTGGGGACAGCATTTTGGTGAGTTCTTATGAACAGAACTGACTGCATTGCCAAATCTCGCAAAGACACCCGGCTTTACAACATGGCTCGATCATAATCGAATATCATAACGCATGCTTTGGTGGGCCCGAAATATAAAAAGACTAGTACAGAATTAAGTAGTAGTAGCATTATTGAGTTTTCATCGGAGGAGGAGGGGGAGGAGGAGGAGGAGGTGGTCGGAGGAGGAGGAGGAGGCGGAGGAGGAACTTGGATAAGGACAACAACAACGCACATGCAGGTATACATTGCGTACTGTTCTGATGATGGGCCACCCTAACTTAATACTGTATTTTATGCTATTTACTGCTACGAGTATAAAACCAGAAAAAGCTTAAGACTTGTTACTTCAGGGTCCTCAATTTTCAATTCATCAGAACATTTAAAGACATATAAAAACGTCTATATGCCTACTCTATTGTGTTCTGATGGGTGGGCTGGCCGTTGGTTGTGCTAAAAAAAAGGCAAAATAATCCGGGATAAAAAAAACGAATTTTGCGCGTGCACATGCACGCACCCGAGCTCCGGCACCTAAGAATTTAGAAATTAAGCACTGACTACAAGCTGTTGTATGGCTTTCGGCTGTGTTTCGACTGCGCCCCTCCCCCTCATACAACACAAGTGTTGTGTCAGACCATGTGACTCCCATTGGAAATGCATTGGGGCAAGCTGTGTCACACCCTTTGTATACAGCAAGCATACAGCAATCTGTTGTAAAGGTCTGAGTGAGGCCAGTGGAGTAGAAGTAAAAGTATTGGAAATTCAAATACTCAAGTAAAGTACAAATACCTGAAAATTGTAATCTCATTGGAAACCGTGTCCTGGATGTCAACGTGAACTTGATTTATATTTAGCTGTGCACCAGTGTTGCACACCGAAAATGCACAACTACAGTCTCACAACACATCACATGTGAGCTTGTATATCAGCTATAAATGTTTTTTTATACATTTATATAGCGCTTTTGTCCAAAGCACTTTACATAGATTGTGCATTGATTGTGATAGATCAGGGGTGCCCAAAAGGTAGATCGCGATCTACCAGTAGATCACAAAGGCTGTCCGGATAGATCATATGAAATGACCCTAAAGAATATTTAATTTAAATATTAAAAAAGATATATATGTATATTTTTTGGCATCTGCCACTTGAATTAAGGTGACTTGATTGACATCAAAAGGGCCCGTCAGCTCAAACCCACAGTGGAAGCTTTTGTTTTCAAGTGTTGTGCACAAACGTTGGTAGCATTACAAATTGAATACAAAAAAATAATTTCTCTAATTCCCAGTCCATGTGCATTTGTCTTATATGTAACACCAGCGCTGCTATTCCAAAGCCCCCTCAGCTACATATATTTAATCAATTTTCAGCAGTGGTATAATACTTTTTTCGGTGGGTAGATCTTGTTGAGCTGGTCATTTTGAAAGTAGCTCTCAAGTCAAAAAGGTGTGGGTACCCCTGTGATAGATTGTTGCATGATTTGTGAGGCACCAACCTGCACATCGGGAGCAATTAGGGGTTCAGTGTCTTGCTCAAGGACACTTCGACACTCAGACAGCCCAGGATCGAACTGGGAACCTCATTTTTTTTTTTTTTTTATTCTTTATTTACCCAGGGAAGTAGCTGAGCACAGGTGCTCATTTTCAGCAACGCCCTGCAAAGAAACCCCTCATGTTCCCATCCGTCCGCTCTACCGGCCACTCTACCCCTGAGCTACTGCCGCCCAGCTATTTACATAGTGTTGCATGATGCACACAACTCAAATCATACTTGAAAACTATGACGTACTTGTTCTGAAGCCTGCAGGTTGAATCACAGCTACTTTAACGCCCCAGTCAGCCAGCTCCATTCTTATCACTTTGGAGAAGTGGTTCAGAGCTGCTTTTGATGCTCCATAAGCAGAATATCTAGGGAGAGGTACCTCACCTGTATGAACAAAACGTAATTAATAAATGCATGTAGTTGAACATTTAAGCAATATTACACGAGAGGGTGTGGGTTAACGTGATTATTGCCACGACAGGGATGCGGTGAGGAACGAGACGAAGTCGAGTTCCGCAAGCATCACTGAAGTGGCAATAATCATGTTAACCCACACCCTCGAGTGTAATATTGCAATTATACAACAGTTACCCTTAAAACTAAGAAAATCGCTGAAAGAATATATTTTTTGAATGACAGATGTAGTCACTACGACCACAAATGTCCCAAGAAACTAGCTATCCTAGCCACCGAGTTTGCTAGCGCTCTGGGAGAACAGAGCAGCTGAATTCTTTGTTTTGATTAGGTGGTGAATGGTGCTGGTTTAACCCACGGCTAGAAGGCTGTTTCAACCAATCAGATTGCTTCCTCGAAACGACCTGTGGTATAATTGAGGTTTCTATTTGTTTTGTTGTAATTGCACAGAATCCATAAAGCTGTCACATATTTCCTTTTCATGAATAATGAATTGCATTTTTATTGCATTTTTATAGCGCTTTTCCAAGTGCTCAAAGCGCTTTACAATGGTTCTTCCCACATTCACACACCAATGGTGGCGAGCTTGCGCCGACCGACTCATTGGAGGCAATGTAGGGTTCAGTGTCTTGCCCAAGGACACTTCGACATGTGGACAGGAGGAGCCGGGATTCGAACCGCCGACCCAGGGATCATTGGACGACCTGCTCTACCTCCTGAGCCACAGCCACCCTAGAATGATTTAATTAAAATAAACTCTACTTTTAATACCAACATAATGATGGCTTTGACGAGTTCGTTCGTAGGATTATAATCTGTGATTAGCTCTGTCAGTGATCTGTGGTCAGAAGAACTACCTCCCATGCTGCACACGTTAACAATCCGTCCCCTGGATCTTCTCAGCAGCGGCAGAAAAACCTGACACATCTCCACAGCGGCCAGGAAGTTCACGTCTATGCATTGTCTGTAGGTGCTCATGGGCTGGATCTCACCATCGGCCACCCAGCCTAGGAACCCTGCATTGTTCACTAACCCCCAGAGACCTGCCAGCCAAAGTCAAAGTCGTACGATTAGGGTGCACTCACACGGTTAATGCAATTCTCTGTGCTCGTTGGATCAATGCTGTGTTGTGTCATGGCCGCCCAATCCATTTCCAATGGAGGTCACATGGTTTGACACAACATTGTGTTGTGTGAGGGGGAGGGGCGCAGTCGAAACACAGCTGAAAGCCATACAACAGACCATGTGACCTCCATTGGAAATGCATTGGGGGCGGCCATGACACTCACAACAGCAATGCAGTGCATTAAAGGTGTGAGCTCAGCCTTAGTCACACACGTTACCGCAGTGAAATTTGTTCTCCGCATTTGACTCTTGGAGCGGTGAGCCGCAGCGTGCACCGTGCTCGGGAATCATTAGTTGATTTGACCCCCAATCCAACCCATTGATGCCGAGTGCCAAGCAGGGAGGCATTGGGTCCCATTTTTACAGTCTTTGGTATGACCCGGCCGGGAATCAAACCCCCGACCTCCCAGTTTCAGGGCGGACACTCTAACCACAAGGCCACTGTCTTGCATGTCTGTCTGCATTTGGTTTACTCAGGGGGAAGTTTTAAAACCGTTCATAGTTTTATTAGCTTCTTCTCATGGCTATAAAGACCTGGGAAAGAACTACAACTGAAAGTGTGCTGAAAGCTCATTCATAGTCTGGATTTTCGGTGGTGAGCTGACCACCAGAGCTGAAATAACATTGAGCGGTGGTGAGTAAAAACACAGAGAAGGGCTGGAGCGGTGGCGGTGGTTTGCTCTTCACCGCGGCTCGTGACGTCATGTTGTAGTTCGTCATGTATGAGCCTTAAAGGCCTATTCATATTTCATAGTTGAGTTTTCGGTGAAGAGGTGACCACCGCTTCGGTGATCACCCTTATCACCGAAAACTGGACTATGAAATATGAATAGGCCTTTGGTTGTCGTGGAATTCTGGATCAATCAGTGAGGAGGCGAGAGGAGTCCGAATAGACACAGGTCGGTGATATGGTAGTAGTTCTGCCAACAAGCACAGACCATAGTTAATACAAGGACAAGCTGTTGTACCAAAACAACAGGCCCTATAAGCCAAGACATCTGGACTCTTATAACGTCAATAATTATATCATAGCATATCATAAGGCAAAAGATGAACAACATAAGTGAAAGTCAGATAAAGATAACATTTAACAATATAATAATTCTACCACTATTCTACCTCATGGTATAGCCAGGACTACAACATGTAATCCAGCCTACTGGATTTTCCTGTAGTCCTGGAGTAGTAGTCCCCGAATTAAAGGACCACTTCACCACTTTTCAACCTATCTTCATATAATTGGTCCTCACTAATGTTCATGATAAAATACCACAATTATTTTCTACTTGGCCTGTGTCTCATAGGAGGGATATGGGCAGTTCAGAAACCCGTCCACCAGTGACATCATCATTAGGCAGATTTTTTTTAAAATATATTTAGATTTTTATTATCGTGAGAACGATGGCTTCAACTTTTGCATTGCAACTTTTCAGGAAAAGAAAGCCTGCCGTTTCTATTAGCTTGGATTCACCATCGATGATGTCACTGGTGGACGGGTTTCTGAACTGCCCACAGCCTTCCTATGAGGATGAGTGAAGTGGTCCTTTAAATACGCATGAGAATGGCATCATAGGCTAATAGTTCTGATGACACAGCTATAGTCTTGATCCTCTGGCGGTATATCACTGTAAAATCTAAACCATATTACCTGCCTCCCCGACTGCAGTGCGGATGTACCGGTGAGCTTGTTCTATCTGCAGGCGGTCCGTCACGTCGAGCTGGAGAACATGCAGCTCCTTATTACAGCCCTGTTCCCTCAGGTTCTGAGCCCCGGCAGCGTTCTCATCCAGAACGCCAGCAAACACCTTCACTCCCATGTTGCTCAAATGTGCTGCCAGGGCATGTCCAAAACCTGAATCACAACCTTTAGGGAAGATAGAGATTTAACGACTTAGACGGTGTTAATGGAGCTTTTGGCCGTTAACGACATGCCAAAACTAGTAGAGGGATGCCAGGCTTAACCCATTTTGGACTAAGATCGATTAAAAAAAAGGCTTCTAAATCATTCAATCAACATTTTTCTGAAAATCACATGTTTCTATGTCAGTGGTGCTCAACCTTTTTCATGTCAAGGACCCCCAGAATCATCTCTATTGGGCCACGGACCCCCATCTCAAAATATGTAGTTCCAGGGACCCCCCCCAGAAGCCAATATTTTAGTTAAAAATGTTCGCTGTCCGGATGAAGAATCATGTCATCGCGAGTGGACGACGTTGCTACAGTAATTTGTCGTACAAACTGAATTGACTGTAGCCTACTATAAATGTACAGTATAAATGACTAGCAATCAAAACCAGCTTTATTTGCAACGCTCAAGGCTTTCCTGAGCTATTTAAGTAGCTTGGGTGAGTTTACCACTATAGTTTTCCATTCCTGACTCACTCCTGAATCACAAAACGTTTTCTGAATGCCTGTTTAACCAACAATTTCCAAAATGTACTTTTTTTGATTGATTGAATACGTTATTAATAACAATGTGCAGTTTGTACAGTATGTACGGTTTACAATGATTGTTACGGTTTTCAACAGGTGGTCCAATATGGACCGCTCCGGGAAGAAGCTATTGCAATGTGGTCCCTGACCATGCATTTAGTAATGTAGGATTTGTTGATTTATTTGTGCTATTTTTTTGTGCTATTGTTTTTGTGCTATTGTTTTTGTGCTATTAACTAATTTGTTTCAAAAATGAGTTAATAGCACATACTAGAGCATGTCTGAAATAAGTGTCAGAGCTGAAATCGACATGTAAATATGAAATAAATGCTTAAACATGTAGCTAGGTGTAATGTTAGAGACCAAAGTGAACCTTTCAAGCCTGTTTTCTCAACTCGCTGTTTTCTGCAAGACATTAATCTTAGTTGGAAAAACTGTGAAGTGAATGACCTGGTGACCTATGATGACCGTCCATGTAGACTAGTCATTTACCGACAAGTTTTGGAGGTCAGGAAATTCAACAGAAAAAGGAAGTTAGAGGCCCGCGGCTGCCAACTGGCCTATAGCGGTCTATACTCTGGGCACCTAGGCTAGTGGTAATCCAGCCTGGCAGCGCATCGTGGGTTCGAGTCCCCGATCCTGACGACATTTGCTGCGACATGTGCTGTGTGTCACCCCAATGTATAGTCCATTGAGACCTGGAACGCATCCATGTCACGTTAGCGTTTAACCACATTAACCATTAACCCATTTTGGGCGGGAACCCCTTTTGGTGTTTTAAACATTGTTATAATTTAGCTATTGAAAAATAGCAGATCTACAAGCTCATAGCGCGCCACCGAGTGGCGCGCTATGAACTTGTAGGTCTGCTATTTTTGAAAAATCGTTAAAATGTGCCTCAAATCTTTCCGAAAATTGTCATGATTTAGAAAACTTTTTTTTTTAAATGTCGACGTCAGGCCTGAATGGGATAGACATGGGATGCATAGCAAGTGTTACAAAAGCCCTAATCTTAGCCCGTGTCCATCCCCACCCAATCGACAGATGGCCGATGGCATGGGTTGAGGGACCAGTGTGTGCCGTGTTAAAATTCTAGGAATGTGATGAGGGATCAAGATAGTTCGTTCTGTTAGAAAGGGCACAGATCGTGTTTAAAAATAGCCTAGTCCTTCCTCCACGCGCCAGATTTTGGTTCTCCCAGTATACCGGCAGAGTAGTTCCGGAGCAACGGATTGTTTTGTGTGGCCTTGTGCTCATTCCCTGATGGACTGATCGAGGGTATAGATACTGGGACGTAAGTCGGGATTTGATCTGGGTCGCCTGAGTGAGGGGTATGATGTTGGAAGACCCGAAACCCTGTTGACCTCAGGAAACATCACTGAAGAAGATACGTCCCAGGTGCATCCATGCGATGTATTTTTATTTACTACAGCCGCAGAGGAAGAAATTCGTATCTAAAGGGGATGTAAGTGATTATTCTGCTAATAAGTGAGATGTAAGTGATATATATATATTTTTTTAATATACTATATATTTAGAATACTACATTCCCATAGTGATCATTGCTATAGTGTTTGTTTAGTGACAGGCATCTTATCTCCCAAGAAAAATCTGTTTGGGATACCATTTTCATCCAATCAGGAGAGAATTCATATAGGATAGAGGAAGTTTAATTGAAAGTGATTAAACAAAATTGGAACGCTATAAAATTGATTACAATGATTACTATGATAATCTTCTTACATTTATACTAGAATATCACCTTTAGATTCTCGTTCCGTTGCATTACAGCATGCCTGGGAAAAACTCTGAGGAAAACCTTTAGTACTATACAGTTGTTGGATTCAGAAAAGCACTTTTACTGTACTTACTTACATACTTTTTACTTACTTTATTTGTCTCGTGCCTTATGCCTATATGCACACGCACTTTTTATGACCTATCGCATAGCACTTGAACGCCTGCACTTGAATGGTTATGTGCACCTTTGTACTTTGGTATCTGCTATGTGAACTGTTTGTTTAGGTGTACTGTCTCATTGTTTAATGTACTGTCTATGCTGCAACCCAATTTGCCCTTTGGGGACACTAAATAAACTTGAACCTTTGAACCTGAACAAGTTTTAAACAGCTGGCAGAAAAACGGTCGGTACGCAATTATTTTCACACGTGTCTGTCTGTCTGTTTGAGTGTGAGTTGAGTGCGTGCACGCTCACCTGTGACAACAACCGCTTTCCCGTGCATCGGCAGCAACTTGGCATCCCTCGTCCTCAACGTCCTACAGGTCAGCCAGACGCCACAGCACAAAAACAGAAGTCCCAAGTAACCTGGAAAGACGAGAGGGCCCCCAAGGGCAACGACGAGGGCCACGGCTGATGAACGACCAGAACCGTGACAGTTTTTGGCTTTCCACATCAAAGCACAGACGCACACACCTATGGTTACCGTATAAATAGAACACCAGAATCCACCGTCAGGGCTTTCCATTATTCAAGTCCGTCAACCGTAGCCCTTAAATTGGCATGTCACCTGAAACCTGCTTGCGAGTCTCCCCCTGTGTTTATGTTCTCCACTCTGGGAAAGCTAATTTGTACTTGCCCTACCCCGCTTTCCTAGACTACAACCGACCAAGCAATCAGCCAGGCCTTTTATACTCGAGTAAGCGGGCGTGTCCCAAGAAACCATTCGTCTTCTGTTGAATTAAGAGGCGGTGACAGATGGAAGAGTATCCGTGCTACATTGTCATTTGGCAGACACATCAAGTCTCAAGCTTCCTGACTCGTTTACGAGCAACTAAAAGAGAGTCGTCTTGTCATCCTAGATTATCAAGTTCATATGAAGTTTACAGATTATAATCTAATCTGTCTAGTGTCTAATCTAATCGGTGGTGGGCCTTTTTATCCCTCTGGCCAGCAAACTACTTTGTCTAATAATCAGAGCCAATATGAATAAGATGAAGAGATAATTCCTTTTAAATTGTCCCTTACCAGTAGATCAAAAAACCCACTTCTGGATTAATCAATTCTATATAAAGCATACTTCCCCTTTTAAGATCTTGATCGGGAAAGTGTGTTTACAGTGCTCAAATCACATGCATTAGTAGCTGCTTAGTGGCCAACAGTATAAGACTGTGGTTGTACTGGTCAGCTCCCAGGTTTTAGTGTGTGTGTGTGTGTGTGTGTGCGTGCGTGCGTGTGTCTGTCTGTCTGTCTGTTTCTATGTGCAGGGCGTTGCTGAAAATGAGCACCTGTGCTCAGCTACTTCCCTGGGTAAATAAAGAATATAATAAAAAAAAGTACACTACAGTATTGTTCTGTGAAAACCCCCATCATTTCAATAATAATCTATACAATATAAATACAACCATATATTAGTCATTTGCAGCTCAGTTAACTAATATTACTGACCTTATTTTAGCACCAACAGTGTAACTACTGTATAATACTAACACAAACTATAGTACTGTAGGTGTTAGTACTCTGGTAGTACTCTCTAAACAGAAAATGCATTCTCAGGTCAGGATAGGAATTTTATCCATAGGCCAGGAGAGGGAATGGCGTGTCCCTTCTTAATATTTTTATCTTTTGTTAATCAGGCCAGAGACCTGTGACCTGTGTCCTAACCGTGCTCCAGAGGGGAGGAGTTTGTATCATAAGGAAGGAATATAATTCTAGGCTTATAAGCCAGGAGAGGGAATGGCGTGTCCCTTCTTAAAGGGGAATACCACTCATTTTCAACATTTTACTATGTCATTAAAGGACCACTTCACCACTTTTCAACCCATCTTCATATAATTGGTCCTCACTAATAATCATGATACAATGGCACCATTTCTTCCTACTCAGTCTGCTTCTCATAGGAGGACTGTGGGCAGTTCAGAAACCCGTCCACCAGTGACATCATCGTTTTTTTTAAACAATATTTTTTTTACAAAAATGTTTAGATTTTTATTATCGTGAGAACGATGGCTTCCATTTTCACATTGCAACTTTTCAGGACTAGAAAGCCTGCAGTTTCTAATAGCTTGGATTCCCCATCGATGATGTCACTGGTGGACGGGTTTCTGAACTGCAAACAGTCCTCCTATGAGACAAAGACTGAGTAGATTTATTTTTTTATCATGATTATTAGTGGGGACAAGTATATGAAGATAGGTTGAAAAGTGGTGAAGTGGTCCTTTAATATACCTTAGAGCTGTTGTGTGGAAATTATAAAAATAAAAGTCGCCCCATTCTGTGTTTCCTAGAACTGGAGGTATGAAAAAAATCATTAACATTGTGAATCACATCTTGATGATTGACTTTTTTATTTCAGGCACCCTGAAATAAACAGCTCAAAAGTATATTAATGACATAGTAAAATGTTGAAAATGAGTGGTATTCCCCTTTAATATCTTTATAGCTTGTCTTTTGTTAATCGGCACTTGCCAAAATGTGCTGACCTCATCACATTTGTGCTGACCTCATCACATTTGTGCTGACCTCATCACATTGGTCATGACGTCTATGCACTGAGAAAACTGTTGCGCCTTTCTTCGTCCTTTTTTTCTTTCCAAACTTGACTACGGTAGCGGTGGTCTCAAAAACATAAGGGAAACTTTGACAGGAAAAGACTCGCTCACCGTATTAAACTGAGACTGAGAAATATTTTTTCTTTATTTTATCATGCTCATAAAGTGCTCTGCTTTTTAATTGCACTTTATGAGCATGATAAAATAAAGAAAAAATATTTTTCTAAGTCTCAGTTTAAGGAGTTTTTACTTCTATTTTCCATACGGTGAGCGAGTCTTTTCCTGTCAAAGTTTCCCTCATGACGTCTATGGCCGTTTCTAGCCCAAGGAGTGTTTTTTGTGCAAAACTAATACTTGATATGGATTCAGAATCATGAAAACCCCCTAGTTTGACATGCCACATGCTACTGTACTTAAAGCATAAGGAAAGTTTGACATTTGACAGTTTTGCCTGCCATAAGATGTTAATGGTAGGTAGGGTCACAAGAAACCCCTATAGAAAAAAGCTTCTCAATACTGACAGCCGGTCAGCTAGTGGATTCATGAATGCATGTATATAGACAATATTTTATGCAAAAAAAAAAAGAAAAAAGACTGGGCTCCATTTTCGTTCTAGCTTTCTAAATACACAATTTGGGGATTTAGCAGTGGGGAAGGGGTGTTCCCCCACTAAAGTTGGTATTTTCGTTACCTGTCTAAATCCCTAAAACACCTCCGTTACCCGTTATATTAAGCATAGGTGTGGTTTGGGCGTTACAATAATTAAACCAATCACCATGCCAATGATGCCATATGACATTGCCTTTAAGAGATCCCTTATCCGTTG
This sequence comes from Electrona antarctica, assembly GCF_951216825.1. Taxonomy (NCBI): domain Eukaryota; kingdom Metazoa; phylum Chordata; class Actinopteri; order Myctophiformes; family Myctophidae; genus Electrona; species Electrona antarctica. The sequence goes on from NC_136810.1 coordinate 55,283,648, forward strand.
CCCGTTATGCCCAGTTCTATATTGCTTCATAGCCTTATGGTCTATAGCCCATGAAGAGTGATGTGTTGTGCTGCTGAAAATGCATGGGTTTGTTATTACAAACACTCTAATTATTACCATCAGAATATAGGTTTATAACTTTAACCCATTTAGGCCTGACGTCGAAATTAAAAAAAAAAAAAAAAGGATTTTCACGATTTTTCAAAAATAGCAGACCTACAAGCTCGTAGCGCGCCACTCGGTGGCGCGCTATGAGCTTGTAGATCTGCTATTTTTCAATAGCTAAAGCATAACATAATGCTAACACCAAAAGGGGTTCCCGCCCAAAATGGGTTAAAATATAGAATATAACTAACAAAAAACATTTTAACCTTTGAGGACAGGAATAATTATCCACCACATGGCATGTGTTGTATACCCACTGACCAAAGCACGAAAATACAAGTGCATAAAGTGACAAATGGAACATTTATTTTGCAACTCAGTGCGGACTATGTGGGGGCACGTTTTCACCTACAGTAATATCTGCACATTAAACGGGAGATTGGATTTCCTCCCCCTCAAAAAGCAACCAGAAGATTCCCTTTTAAAAAGGTCATACATTATCAACATAATACAGTCAAGTCTCACAATGTACATCACTCAAATTAAAAACGTACTGGCGGTCGCGAACGTAAAGTGCTCACCCTGGCGGCAGGGTCAAACAGCTATGGTGTGCCAGGGACTACATAATAGTGAATTAATTTAGCCAATGAGAGGACAACACTTAAGTTATTCAGCCAATGGCGTTGGGTTACAAACTGAAGCTCGGAGCAGAGTGGAGGTTTATTCAGGCAAAGTTTTTCTTCAGGAAGCTGATGAGCCCGTTGGTGGAGGAGTCGTGGGAGGTGACCTCCGAGTCGCCGTGGAGCTCAGGTTCGATCTGCTTGGCCAGCTGCTTGCCTAGCTCCACCCTATGGGACGGAAAGGCAATAACTTTGTCAAACATAAAAAAAAAAAGCATTTTCAACATTTAACACGGACTCCGCCAGAAACGAGGAACACGAAGGTTTAAATTAGTACCATAGCCCGCCAAACACGAGACTCTCGTGTTTGAGGGCTTGTATTCTTTAATCCATCTTTTAATCTGATCGTATCGCTAGCTAATGTTGCTACCGCATCAACACAAAGTGGGACACTGGCCGCGGCCATTTTGAAGATGCGCGCGCATCCACTTCCATTATAAGGCCTGTATTCAAAGCTCTGTATCTCAGAAAAGGACATTGAGGGGACCGTTTCTGGTGAATACAAGGGTTTTCAACGGGCTGTAGCAGGCGGGCTGACACTCGCGGTCGGGTTTTTCCAACACAGAGCGAGACAACAACATCCGGGCATGGCACCACACACAGCAGTTTGTCATTGTAACCGGTTACGGATATTTGGCTCTTCAAAGTAAGTGTTACGCGCGATAAAACCTTGGCAATACGCCATCGAGGGATTAATTAATGCTGCCGTGAATTGAGTTTTAACACAATAAAGTTTTGCGTCATTCAGTGTTACAGTACAGGTCTAATTTCATGAGGTCCTCTAATTTCATGAGAGGCCCTCAAAAGTATTACACGTTTACCTAAGATTTATAAAAAAGTATGTGGTTTTGTATATCATTTACATGGCAGGATTTTTCACTTACCCCCACTGGTCGTAGCTGTTGATGTCCCACATGACACCTTGCACGAAGATTTTGTGCTCATACATGGCTGTAAAACAACACAGGACACCATCCAATCAGAGTGGAAGCACGCAGAGTGGAAGCACGCTATATAAATGCACCATTTGGTAAATGGTGCATTTATATAGCGCCTTTATCCAAGGCGCTTTACATAGATTGTGCATTACATTCATTCACCCATTCACACACCGATGCACATCAGGAGCAATTAGGGGTTCAGTGTCTTGCTCAAGGACACTTCGACACTAACTCTGGGGGAGCCTGGGTTCGAACTGGCAACCTTGCGGTTACCATCCAGCCACTCTACCCCTGAGCCACCACCGCCCCCGAAGCATAAAACACAGAGGGCCCTGTATAGCCTTACCCAATCTACAAGCTCACAACTTGTCAAAGTATATTGGCCATTTAACATTTTAAAATGTTTTAGAAAAATACATTTATTTTTGTATTTAATAAAATAAATAAATGCAAAAGTTCATAATCATCAAGGCATAAGTGGTAGGGTCCAGAGACTATAAATGTCCCTGCACAAAGAGCGCGTTTTTCGGATTTTTAAGCGGCGTTTCTCCATCGGTTTTGCGAAAAAACGTGTCCAGTCAGTGTGCAACCACCTTTACCTTACGGATAACATACTATTATCAGTCTAGAGAGGTTCCTTTGGGTTGACTTGACTTTGACAGCCATGGATAAAAACACAACAGCCAAAAAACATTTCCCCCTGAGCTCATTGGCCGACTTATGTCTCACCAGATGATGTACTGGTTTCCAGCATTGTCCCCTCGTCATAGTTCAGGGTGCCTTAACCCATTCAGGCCTGACGTCGAAATTTAAAAAAATGTTTTCAAAAACATGACAATTTTCTGAAAGATTTGAGGCACATTTTAACGATTTTTCAAAAATAGCAGACCTACAAGTTCATAGCGCGCCACTCGGTGGCGCGCTATGAGCTTGTAGATCTGCTATTTTTCAATAGCTAAATTATAACATAATGTATGTAACCACCAAAAGGGGTTCCCGCTCAAAATGGGTTAAACACGGTATCACTAACAAAGCCCAGGCTTACTTCCTATAACAGCAGAAACACTAGCTTACTTCCTAACAGCAGAGACACTAGCTTAGTTACAAATGGCAGAAACGCTAACCAAAGATGCCAAAAATGGGGCAAAACAGGCGCAGTCCATGCCAACACCCTTTACTTACCGACGAGAGCTCCAAGCATAAAGGGACTCAGTTTCGTGAAAACAAAAGAGTTGCTTGGTTTGTTCCCTTCGAACACCTAATGTTGGACAGGGATAGAAACAAATATATAATAATTATTAATTCACAATTGGGATAGAGCATAATTATGCAGTTACAGACAATTTACAGTGAGGTACAAATAAGCAGACAAGTTAATGTCCTTTGGGATTGAGTCTCGCAAGCTTAATGTCCTTTGGGATTGAGTCTCGCAAGCTTAAAAAGGACGACATTGTTTTATTTATTTTAACAAAGGTTCATGTTTTACTAAGTTTGTTAGAGGTTTTGACAGGGGGGGCGGCAGGGGCATGAGAACAAGTGTCTAAATATGTGGTGATTTATTTATTTTTTACACTGCCATTTCTCTGTTTTTTAGTATAGTCCTATTATCATGGGATCTATTGAATGTGAAGGAGGAGGTGACATAAACTGACATATTGAGCCTACAACACAATATGGCATTCCCCTACTATCCCCCTACATTCAATAGATCATGTGTTCTTTAGTATAGTCCTAGTATCATGGGATCTATTGAATGTGAAGGAGGAGGTGACATAAACGGACATATTGAGCCTACAACACAGTATGGCGTTCCCCTACTATCCGCCTACATTCATAGATCATGTGATGTTTTGTGGCCAGATGCAATTCTGTAAATAAAGACATATTTAGTCACTTGTTCGAATGCCCCCGCCCCCCTGTCAAAAATAGCTACAAATTGCTAAAACGAAAGAAAGTAGCAAATCAAAAAATGTAATGTCACAACCTAAAACATGAACCTTGGTTCAACAATACTTTGTTGACCGGAGCCTCCCAGGGGTCTACACTTGGTCCCCTCCTTTTCCCCCTCAACACCAATTATCAACATTGATCTACATACAAGCTCACAACTTGACGAGCTTATACATATGCCAATTCCCCTGAATGTTTGCCCATTATGACATTCCCAGAACTGGCACACTACAGTTCATGATGAATAAAAAAAATCCTTCTTACAGGATTGGACAATCAACTGACTAACGGATCTATGGCCTCACGTGATCACACTTAAGACACACTTGAGTCCTGTGTGTTCTGTGTGTCATGGCCGCCACAATGCATTTCCAATGGGAGTCACATGGTTTCACCAAACATTTGTTTCACTGTTTCCACACCCGAGCGGAAAACGGCCGACAGCCGCGGGCAGAAGAAGCTGTCCGCAGCTTCTTTTCCGAGTTTTTAAGACAGCTGGTGGATGGAAAAGAAGCTCCACCTCCGCTGCTGACTGCCGCGACGGACAGATTCCCGGAAACGCTCTCCCGCGGAGGTGGAGCTTAATTTATATCCACCAGCTGTCTAAAAACTCGGAAAAGAAGCTGCGGACAGCCGAGAACGTTAGTAAGTGTGGCAGCACCTTTTGAAGGCCGTTTTCTGCCCCCTCCCCCCCATCAAACAAAAATGTTTGGTGAAACCATGTGACTCCCATTGACACACAGAAGACACAGGACGCAAGTGTGTCTTGCGTGTGAATTAGGTGTGAGATGAGATCAGTGCACCTACTTTGTGAGGCAGCAGGTTCTCCAGGGCCGGCCCTCCCATGCCGCTGGCCTCCAGTTCTTTGCGGGCCTCGTCTGAAGTCTTCCCCTTCATCAGCGCTTCTGTCTGGGCCAGAAAGTTGGCCGCCAGGATCTGAACAACACAGAATCATCAGGACAGACCATTAGCGCCATCATTAGCTAAAGTGGAATCGGAGTCTTGAATTCTTCTTCTTCTAACCATTGAGAAATAGACAGTTAAGGTCCCGGCACACTGGCTGCGTTTTTCGGATTTTTAGCTGCGTTTGTCCATCGTTTTTTCCGAAAAACGCGTCCAGTGTGCAACTGCAACCACCTTTACAGTTTGCTCAGTTGCAAATTTTCCACTGGCACTGGATTAAAATACATGAAAAAGCAGGTACATGCTTTCACATTCAAAATGGTCAGATACTATCTTCTGTAAATAATTCGATAAAAAACTATGAGAATCGGATACCTTGTGATGAAGGTTGTTCCTGATTGGGTTCTGTGACTGGGCAGGAATGAGGAAGTCAGCGGGAATCATTCTGGTGCCTGGTTGGATAACACAAAGAGGAGAACTGGTCAAAGATAACGCATAAGGGGAACGGACATTCATGAAGGTCCTCAGGAATTTACAGCAGTGGTCGGCAAGTAAGTACGCTTGTTACCACGGGCCAATTCTAAAGGCCTATTTCATACTCCAGTTTTAGGTGATAAGGCGACCACCATTTCGGTGGTCACCTTATCAACTAGAACTAGAGTATGAATAGGCCTTTAGCCATTAGATGCCGGGCCAGAACAAAATCAACCAATTCATAATTTGTCTAGTAAGCAACACATCTCGCAAAGATAAGGGAATCTGTGACAGCTGCTGAAAGTTGGGGTACCAAGTACCAAAGCAAAGCAAAGTTCTTTGTTTACCCAGGGTGAATGGACTAAGCTCGACGAACTTGTTTACAGCCAGGCCCTGCTCATAGAACATTTCATGGTAGGGGTTCAATGCCTTGCTCAAGGGCACTTCAGCGGTGGTAATTTTAACGTGCCGGTCCTGGGATATTATATATATAAAAGAGTAAAGAATAATAATGTAATTTTCATTCTGCTTTAAGTAGAATGTGACGTGTAAAACTAGGGGGTTTTCATGATTCTGAATCCTTGCCAGGCCATTTGTTTTGCACAAAAACAATTGGACTAAAAATGTCCATAGCAGTCATCACAAATGTGATGAGGTTCATCACATTTGGTCAAGTGGCTATGGCCGTTTTTAGCCCTTATTGTTGACTAGGATTCATGCCCTTTACAAATTGCAGATCAGAGCATCTGCTGTGGCCTGACAGAGACATATAAAGACAATAATTCAAGCCTAGGCGTCATGCACACACACAGGCCACATGTACACCCCACACACACACACACACACACACACACCAGAGGTCGCTGTAGGCAACCTTTGGTACAGTAATTACCGGCTTAAGCAATTTAAAACAAAATGACAAGAAAACAAAGACCAGAAAATATAATTCCATCCAGATATCCTGGCCAGTAAAAAAGAAAGAATAGGCGCACGGAAATGTATCATTATTTTTGCCCTTCTGTCTTTGGACAGAGGGAAAAATAGAGATTGGCACGCATCCTACAAATCAGACTCATCCTCGAAGATGAAGGATCCAACAGGATCACGCGGTCTCTTTCTCTCTGTGCTGTGTGTGTGTGTGTGTGTGTGTGTGTGTGTGTGTGTGTGTGTGTGTGTGTGTGTGTGTGTGTGTGTGAGGGGGTGGGGGTTCAGTGCAGCGGTGTGTGGCCGACAGAGTGCTACACTTCTTTAGTACGACGGTGTGTGACCGAGAAATACATTATCCGCAGCTGTTAAGAAATGTATTAATTTCAAACCGAAAGACTGCGGTTCCTTATGGCGTATTGAACCGTGTATTCCGTACCGAACAGTTCGGTTTAACTTGGGTCTTTTAACTTAACTCATAACTTATAAAGTACATTACGTCAGTGAAAAATAGAATGCAGTGAAAAAACTATATTATGCTTCTCTTTCGGGATTAATAAAGTATTACATATATCTAACTATATATCTACATTAAAATTGATAAGACAATTGTGAGAAAAAAACCTCAATTAATTCAGGCCTTTTTATTCTTAGTGGCAGAAATGGGCTTCCTTCCCTACTATATTCACTTTCACCACATTCATGTCTACATGAATGTGTCTACATTAATTAAAATAAGAATTCTGTTGCTTATTGCAAACTATGCATCGTACGAGTACGAGACAGTGTGTGTGTGTGTGTGTGTGTTAATGTTACAGTATTAGTACCTTGATGAATGAGCTGATAGAAAGCATGCTGCCCATTGGTCCCTGGCTCTCCCCAGACGATGGGTCCAGTGTGGTAGTTGACACGGGTGCCACTTTTGCTGATGTACTTTCCATTGGACTCCATGTCACCCTGGCGTGGACCACAAACAAAAGATCACAGTCACAATCAGACACAGCAGCACAGCTTCTCTATCTCTGCCATCCTGACAGCGACCAGGCTTCCCTGATGGCAACCAGACCAACGCTCCAGGGGGGCCTAGCACTTACAGTAAAACTAAAAACTTTTGTTCCTGGACTAATATATATATTTGTCAAGCTTGGGGAAGAAGACAGTTTTTGGCTCTCCTTTTTTCAAAACGTTTTATATATAAAATCTGTGCATTTAACCCATTTTGACCTGAGATCAGATTCTAAAAATGTCTTCTACATCCTGACAGTTTTCTGAAAAAGCTATGTTTCTATGTCAGTCGTTCGATATTTAAAAAATGGCAGACCTACAAGCTCGTAGCGCGCCACTCGGTGGCGCGCTATGAGCTTGTAGATCTGCTATTTTTCAATAGCTAAAGCATAACATAATGCTAACACCAAAAGGGGTTCCCAACTTCCCGCCCAAAATGGGTTAATTCTCAAAACGTTTTATATATAAAATCTGTGCATTTAAATAATCAACAGGCAGGATGTATAAACACACAGACACACACCGTATTATCTTATACAGTACGTACGTCCATATATGGAGACTATTCTGGCACGCTGACAGCGCATGGCAACATCAGTGACACCAGCAAGGTTTAGATACAGTAAGTGACATTGCATGGTGCTATCAGGAGACTTCACGGAGCCTTCACAGAGTGTGACCGTGGACCTGGCCTCTTCACAGAGCACAGCCATGGACTGCTACCATATTACATTATACCACTGCACTGTATTTTATCTTAACAGTCTTATACCACTATATATTATCTGACATCACTTTTATGCCATATTATATTATATTATCACTATTAAATGTATTAGTATTGCTACTACTTGTATCTCCCTCTCCTCTCTCTCTTTCCGTACCCCGACACGGTCGAGGTAGGGAGGGAGTTTTTCGTACCACTGTAGCAATAGTAGGGACGCTACATACTAATTCCTACACGGGTTGTGTTTATAACCACGCCCCCGGGCAAGTTAAGTTTACTGAGGTTAAGGTTAGGTTTAGGTATAGTTTTCTTGAGGTTAAGGTTAGGGTTAGGTATAGTTTTACTGAGGTTTAAGGTTAGGTTTAGGCTGTCAATCACAACGACTGGCCAATCACAGCGCGTCGACTGCACAACCCATGTAGGCTTTGGTATGTCGCGGTAGGGACTTTAAGCAACGACGGCTACGGCAGTCGGCTATGGCAACCGGAAATGAATCAGTGATCGATACATAAACCTGCTTGCCGTCGCAGCCCTTTCTACTACGGAAGAACCTACACTTACATGTAGTGTCTACAACGCCATGTCATAACCATGTTTATTGAAATTATAGCTGTCATACATTTACACCGATTGCTCCATCACCTCTCTTACGTTGTGTAATGTGTTGGCATGCTCTGAATGAAGAAATAACACTAATACCATGTCATATTAACCTGTTTTTTTTTATAATTTTTTATCCCACGATTTTTGTAACCCATTTTTCACCCTTGTGTCAATTATCTAATGTGATCCTGGGCTCTACACACCCTCCGCCAACCTAGTCCCCATATATGGGGGACATGGGGAGAGCAACGGACTTGAACTCATGCTTCCTTCATGCCTGAGTGTCCAAGTTGCTCCTTTACACCTGACAGGGGGGAGTTTCCCTGGTTGGACGTAGCGCGTGGAAGAACAGGTTAATGGAATAACGTGCTCACGTTATTCCATTAACCTGTTTTTTAAAACGGTTTTAGAATAACACAAATTTCTCCAGCACCTTCCTCTTTCCACTGCTGATCATGTCCAGCGCATGTAAGAATTAAGCAATATCGGCAAGTTAGCTGACACGTGACCGGGTGTTTATGTTTGACACGCGCTGCATACCAATGTCACCATCGCCGACGGCTGTTTGCTTAACGATTTTGACAGCTACGGCGTCATAGCCGCCGTAGTTCCGCCTAGCGGAGACGTCCTGAAAACAGTCGTTGCTTAAAGACCCTATTGCTTGCTCAGGGTGGGATCTCTATCGGTTCACAACTTTATGTGATTTGACACTTGAATAAAATTGAATATCACAAGCTCTTACGGTTTGTATATTTCTTCTCAATAAAAAAAAAACCAGGTATTGCATAACCGGGTGGGACATGCATTCCCCGTGCACGCACGCACGCACGCACACACACACACAATTTATTGATTTAGTCAAATGGTGGTACACACAAGTCTCTTTTACAAGACTCAGACGACAAGATGCCACCAAGAAAAAATATATATATAATAATCTCAAGAGTACTTTAAAAAGGAATAATTTAAATAACAGGTAGCAGACCACTCAGTACACATAACCTGTCCCCTGTTGTCCCAACAGATGTTATGTCCCCATCTCCTGTCTTTTTTTCTGCTAGCTCTACCCTCTCTCTATCCTTTTTGTTCTGCGTTTCTGTCTCTTGCGTGACTACTGACCACAATGTAAACAAGCCATTGTGCTCTTCTGGGCATTTCAATCCTCTTTAGCAGACCCTGTATTAACAAAAACGCCCGCGGTCTCCGAGGCGAACCTTGTATTGACCTTGTGCTTTCCTCGAACTATGCTTTTCTCTACAAAAAAATCAAACCAACCTGCTGGAAGTAGGCAGCGAAGCGGTGCATATACTGGTCGTACGGCAGCATGGCGTGGGTCTCAGCTTGGAAGAAGTTGATGTACCAGACGCCCAGCACGGCCAGAAGCACCGGCACGTTCTGCTCCAGAGGCGTGTTGCGGAAATGATTGTCCTGGAGGTGGGATTTTAGAAAACAACAGTAACCAACTAGAACGCAAAAGGCCTTCATTAGTGTCCCAAAGCAACATTCGATCATTTAGACCAGGGGTTCTCAACCCGTGGGTCGCGACCCCTCGGGGGGTCGCCAAATTATTTTAAGGGGTCCCCAAATTATTTAAAAAAAAAATATATATATATATATATATATATATATTTTTAAATTTTATTTTCACTTTTTTTCAAAAATAGCAGACCTACAAGCTCGTAGCGCGCCACTCGGTGGCGCGCTACGAGCTTGTAGATCTGCTATTTTTCAATAGCTAAATTATAACAATGCTTAAAACACCAAAAGGGGTTCCCGCCCAAAATGGTTTAAGGTTATTGTAGCAGTCAATTTATATTGGGGGTCGGGAGGGGGCGGGGCAGGGGTCCCGAGACATTGCCAAAGCATTTCCGGGGGTCCCCGGCCAAAAACGTTGAGAACCCCTGATTTAGACAAATTCAGTCTTGCCCGCATGTACTGAAAGAACTAGTTGTGACTGACTTCTAGTTGTCCTATAGCCTAGTTCTGTTTATCTCTTTCTTTGGACTGCGCCAAGGCCAGTGCAGACAGTGGGCTTGTGGTTAGAGTGTCCGCCCTGAGACTGGGAGGTCGGGGTTCGATCCCCGGCCGGGTCATCATACCAAAGACTGTAAAAATGGGAACCAATGCCTCCCTGCTTGGCACTCAGCATCAAGGGTTGGATTGGGGGGTCAAATCAACTAATGATTCCCGAGCGCGGCGCACGCTGCAGCTCACCGCTCCTTGGCTGCGGCTCACCGTTCCAAGAGATGGGTCAAATGCGGAGAACAAATTTCACTGCGGTAACGTCTGTGACTAATCGTACGACTGCAAATCCCAAACCTACAGTGTCTGAACTAGCCAGCTGGGATGTACTGGCAGATATTTTTCAAAGCAGCCTCCCTCGGGGGCAACTTTAATATCAAAATAATAAGGGTACACAAGAATTAGTCATTTCAAAAGGAATCAAATTCAGTGGAAGTAATATGATCCGAGTCTGACACATACTCTGTGCCCACAAGCATGCAACAGTTGCCCTCAGTTGCCAGAACAATACTGAATAATGCCTACGCGGGGAGGGAAGTGAGAAAGAAAAGTGTGCCTACCATCCAGTGTGCGCCAGCGAGAAGCTGCTCAAAGTTATCAAACCCTACAGGACAGGAGTGGAAACACAGAGGAACATTTTGACAATACTTAAAATACAATTTAAATACTTCCAAAGATGAGCAGGGGAATTTGATACACAATTACACATTTCGGTAATGAGCATAACAAAGCATATTCACATACATAACAGTTATAACATGGTTAATAACAACCTCTTGTTTACGACAATGCCATACAGTAGATTTCTGAGCGTTTCCAGCAGACATACCTATGTGCAGTGCAATGGACATGCCAATAGCGGACCACAGTGAGTAGCGGCCTCCAACCCACTGAAATATGCAAACATGACATAACGGTCAACCAAACCAAATCAGAGCAACACACAGACACGACCTAGTTGCTCAGACAAAGGCCACAATTCATCAAAAAATGTCAGAACAATTGTTGATGTCGTCGAGGATTGTTCATGATTTCGCAGGCCGGCCGGATGCCGACCTGAAATCCTTTTCGTGGCATCTTTGTAATCGTTTCATTCTAATATGGGTAAAAATCTTATAATTAATAATTAGTTAATGTTAATGGCTTGGTATGTTCAACTTATAGTTGCCACTGAACAATCCAGCAAAAGACAGTTTGGGAAACGTATTGCAAACTTTAAACTACATAAAACCTTGACCTGGCTCGGGTCTGATGCTATGCATGCTACAGTCGCTCTTCAGGGCCCTTACCAGGAGCCATGCAAAGAATGCAAAACAAAAAAAGTGCAGATTGTTTTTCAAAAAGGGGGGGGAAAGGGCCATTTACATTACAAATCATTTTCATACAGGCCTTTGTCATTCTCAACCTTTATCCACATTTCTGTTAATATTTGCCTCGTGGCATCATCATCATATAACAATAACGTGCATGGTCTTTATACTGTTGACAAAAGAAAGTCTGTTGATTTTTTGATTATTATATAAAAGCATGCGGTAACGGTGAATAATACTTACATCCCAGAACTCAAACATGTTGTCTGTATCAATGCCAAAGTCCTTCACTTTGGGCTAGAAGAAAAAAAGGGAGAGGAGATCAAAGTAAAATATCACCGAAAGGTTAAATTCATTATCCAGCATGGCAAGGCATGTCGATATGAGAGGACCAGTGTCATTTGGAAATGGCATAACTTACTGCGTTGGTGGACAGCGCTACAAAATGCTTGGCGACTGCAGATTTCTGTAACAAAGAGAGGAGAGAGAGAGAGAGAGAGAGAGAGAGAGAGAGGAACATGCATCAAGCTCATGACACTGACATGGGCATGATGTGACACTTCTTCTTGTATTTATATTTAATGCACTTATCAAATCCATCTTCTCGTACCACGGTAGGGAAAACCCTGTGGCCTCATGGGTAACGATTCAGAACGATGTGCAGTGTTGATTTTGACAGCATATTGTGATTTTAGTCATAGTTTTAGTCACCGGCAATGTTTTAGTGTTAGTCTAGTTTTAGTCGACAAAATATAAGATTTAAGTCGACTAAATCTACAGTTGATTTAGTCGACTAAAATGTATTTTGGCAGGCCTCGATGCCGTGGTAATGACTGATTTTACACAGCACGCCACGTTGAGCTTGTAGATCGGCTATTTTCAGCATGTATTCAGAACAACAATTAACACCCCCATGTGGCTATTATTAGCTGCTACACACACACACATTCACAATATCATCCGGTCCGTCGGTAAAAGTGGTCCGTGTTTATAAATCGACTGGGCGCTATAATGTAATGGATTAACTCACGTCTTTTGCCGTTTTGAGGAACCACTCCCTGGCAGACTCGCCGTTGGTGATGGTCTCTTGGGTGGTGAATGTCTGAAAAAGGTTGATAACACAAACCGATAATAAGCATGCTGTGCGCACAGTTAATGAACACTTAACTCATTTTGACCTGAGATCAGATTCTAAAAATGTCTTCTACATCCTGACAGTTTTCTGAAAAAGCTATGTTTCTATGTCAGTGGTTCTTCTTCGATTTTTCAAAAATAGCAGACCTACAAGCTCGTAGCGCGCCACTCGGTGGCGCGCTATGGCTTGTAGATCTGCTATTTTTCAATTGCTAAAGCATAACATAATGCTAACACCAAAAGGGGTTCCCGCCCCAAAATGGGTTAATGCTCCTGTGCCTCAGTATCACTGAGAACAGGTAGAATAATCAGCTATTCTGTGTTGAATAACCCACAAACTGTTTATGCCCATGTCAAGTCAATCACAACCGTAATAACTAGATCCTGAGCGATACATCTGTCAGGTTATATCGACATAAACACAGGTATATCATAATCGCCGTATAATGTGGTCAAATTATACGGACCAATATGACATTGTTTTACAGAACATAATGCCAAAAAGATTCTAGGGATCCTTTATAAAGTTACGCAAACTGCGTTCACTTCATGGGGCCAGTCCAATGGCTGCTCTTCTACATAGACTTCTATTGAGAATGGGGACAACCAACTGGGACAAGTCCTGGACCGGAAGTAGGCAGAAATGCATTGGACTCAGGCAACAGCCCAGCTTTAATGATCTTAAATCCCTTTATTTTAGATTGTTTTGTAGTAATAGTACAACATAAATATTACAGAGATTTTAGTTGTTACTGTACAATACAAAACAGTTGTCATGTTGCACACATGCCTAAAATAGCTCTCATTTGCGCCGCCCACGTTGAAAACAATGCATTTCCAACTCCAGCTTGTCTCAGTTCAGCCTACATACATGAACAGCGCTCGGTTTCTGCCCCCTCAATATCGTGACTCTTCTATTACATGGCTCTGGGTGGGGCTTAGTGAAGGCCAGGGTGCATTCATTGTGCTTATTCATACCTTGGAAGCGATGATGAAGAGCGTGGTCTCTGCGTTGAGTTGAGCCAGGGTCTTGGCCATGTGAGTGCCGTCAATGTTGGATACAAACCACACATTGGGTCCGCCTTCCGAGTAGGGTTTCAGAGCCTCTGTCACCATCAGTGGACCCTGCAACAGAGTGCACACGTTCACATAACAAAAATCAATGTTGCTGCTGCGTCATGGCGGGTAATGCATTGTGCTGTCTGACCTTTTCCCACGAGGGAGGGATGCCATAAAATGGCTCCTTTGTTTGCCCTGATGCGTGGTGTCATTATGCAAGTTTGTTTTTTGTCTCAGACTCATGTCTTTCTGTCAGACGTCTTGATTCATTACTACCCTGGCTGTGACACAGTAAATGTGTGACTGGCAGGGTTTAATTTTTAATAGCTCGTGTCTGTCTGTGAACAAAATTAACTCGAGGACAGACATCCAAATGGAAAAAGGACCGCCGAAGGAGGAGATCAACTTTGACAAAATGGCATACAGTCTCGCAAATGGAGACATGTAGAAAGATTAGATTTGATGCATTGGAAATAAAATAAACTAATTTGTTATACTGGTGAATTTTATTACTTTTTTCTGCATTTCCTCCCTTTGAAAGGTCCTTTTTTGTCATGCCATGAAACCGTGGTTACAGTGAAGGAGTGACAAAAATGAAACATGCTTCAGAACCATGCTTTAATTAAAGCCAAGCACAGCTCCATGTTACTTCAGCTCATGTCTCATGTTGGATTCTTGAGCAGTACCAAAATAGCGAGGCATAAAAAGTAAAATAAAAACAATGCTATAGTAGCAGGGGACATACGGTGTATATATATATATATAATATATATATTTTGGGTCACGCCCCTTTTTAGCATAAATTGACTGGCCTATGAGCAGCTCCACTGGAGCAGTTGTTGCCTTGCTCAAGGACACTTCATGTGTGTTGGGGCCAGTAGGACGCAAAATTACTTTTTTTTTTGCTAAGACAGTAATATGCAATGTGGCCCCTCTGGAGTGAGTGTGGAAATACAGTGGCCCTCTCCATTGTCAAAGTTGCCCACTCACTAGACCATACATGGGCAACTGGCGGCCCGGGGGCCACATGCGGCCCCCACCTTCACTTAATGTGGCCCTCAGGTTAATGTCAGAATACTGATATAATATTGGTTTCAGCTGTTACAATTCCACAACATGCAAACATGACACGCTGTTATTACTTCAGTCTAAATTAGTAGCTCAATGCTCAACACAAGTATAATTAAAGGAATTTGAAATTACATAAAAATGTAAACTTTCAGGATTCCAATTCAAAAATAGCAAAACAATTATTCGAGATTTAAATTCGAATATAGCAAAAATAGCCAATCTACTAGTAGATTGGCTATTTTTGCTACAACGTTAATATATGGCCCTAGGGAGTGAGTGTGGAAATATTGTGGCCCTCTCCATTGTCAAAGTTGCCCAACAACCCTGACCTAGACTATAGCACTGGTTGGGGCCATTCACTTCCTCATACAGATTGTTTTCTTCCGGTCTGGGGAATCAAACCTTCCAGCTACAAGTGCGCTGCTCTAACCTTTAGATCTACCGCTGCCCCCAAAAAAAAATACATTCAACTCGACTCATATCAAACTGGACGTAGAAATTAACTCTCACCAGATCAGAGCCTCCGATGCCGATGTTGACCACGTCAGTGATGGCCTTTCCACTGAAGCCCTTCCACTCTCCACTACGTACTCTCTGCAGTAAACACAACAGTAAATTGGCAAAGTTAAAGTGTCTTGTATTTTACAACATTGCTCTTATTTTAAAAGAAATACACTACATTATGGGACTACATGACAAGGTTTCAAAAACCACACAAATAAAAGACTTCAATTTAGAAGTCCTGCACAAAAGGTTGCATATGCATGCACACAAACTGCATTGTATACACAGCACAGAAATTGAATACTATACTCACGTGACAAAAGCCCTTCATCTTGTTGAGCACCCCGTTGACCTCTGGCATGACGTCCTTACCGTCGACATGGATTGGCGTGTTTGAGCGATTACGTAGGGCAACGTGGAGCACAGCACGACCCTACACACACACACACACACACACACACATACACACTTATGAACAAACAGTGAGGGCCATATCTTGCCTTACCCCTAAACTTAGCCACATTTTACTATTCTTAAAAATAGCTATTGAAAAATAGCAGATCTACAAGCTCATAGCACGGCACTGAGTGCTGCGCTATGAACTTGTAGGTCTGCTATTTTTGAAAAATCGTGAAAATGTGCCTCAAATCTTTGAATATATATTCTTTAGTTTCAGTTTTTAACTAAAATCTTTCCTTCTGGGAACAACATTTTTTCAGATGGGGGTCGGCGGCATATTACATATAATTTTTGGGGTCCTTGACATGAAATATATTCAGAACCACTGATATAGAAACATTTTTTAAATGTCGACGTCAGGCCAAAATGGGTTAAAGTAGTTCAGCTAGCCGATCTACATCGTCACGTCGTGAGCTTGTAGATTCGCTATTTGAACTTTTTGTTTTAAATGTTTTTTTAGGGATAAGGGGTACGGCAGCATGCAAGATAAGGGCCCTGAATCTACTATCCAACCTTGGCTGCATTATCCTTGCATGCATCTTTAATTTATTAGTCTGCACAAATTGCAGTGTCACTGTCTGGGGAGGATGTTACGTAACGCAGTGCCTTTGCATCATAGTGCTGTGTGAAAGAGGACGGTTTCCCTCTGAATGACCAAACGGAGCGTGTGCTGCAACAAGCAGAAACACCAGCCAGCGTGCACTGCAGGCACCTTTGTGCGCAGGAGGCGGTCAAACTGATAAACCACGACATTATGGTCAGACGTATAACTATGGCGTATAAGCCATTTTGACCTGAGATCAGATTCTAAAAATGTCTTCTACATCCTGACAGTTTTCTGAAAAAGCTGTTTCTATGTCAGTCGTTCTTCGATTTTTCAAAAATAGCAGACCTATAAGCTCGTAGCGTGCCACTCGGTGGCGCGCTATGAGCTTGTAGATCTGCTATTTTTCAATAGCTAAAGCATAACATAATGCTGACGCCAAAAGGGGTTCCCGCCCAAAATGGGATAACAGAACTACAATACTATCCCCAGCAATATTTGCTCCTCGGGCCAAAAATTAGGACATAAGCCACCTGATAAAAATTGTGCACTTTCATAAAGCTTTCACACAATGTGGAAATGCACTAGAAGGATGTTGAAACTTTTTCAGATACTGTTAGCAAGTCAGTACCTCTGTGAAGTTGATCTTTTCTCCAGAGAACATCTTCTCTCTGGCCTCCTCGACTCCTCTGGACTTGGCCTGGGAACAAACAAAACAAACAAACAAACAAACAGGGACACCATTTACTATTTACTAAATCAATTTATTGCCCATACAGTAGATATTAGGATCAGCAACACGGCGTGTACCAACACTTTGGGCAGTTATTTCTTTAGCAATCTTAGGTTGCTCCATTTAAAAAAATAAACTTTTCCTCATTTTGAGTGATAATGAGTTACCACATTCTCAAAGATGTTAGCGTAACACTTAGACCACAATCTCCAAGTAAGGCGTTAACGGAACACCTCGGTACAATGTCCTTGTTTGGGCTCAAGACCATTGTGACCAGATTTGACTGAGAGCCTGCCATCATGCAAATTCCAGCTTTTCAGAGGAGAAAAACTTTATTTTTTCCCCCCAAAATGAGTTAATAGCACAGGCAGACTCTGAAATAAGTGTCAGAGCTGAAATCGACATGTAAATATGAAATAAATGCTTAAACATGTAGCTAGGTGTAATGTTAGAGACCACAGAAGTGAACCTTTCAAGCCTGTTTTCTCAACTCTCTGTTTTCTGCAAGACATTACTCTATAAGCCATATCTCCAAAACTGGTGGGTCAAACTGAACAACCAATGTCAATTTGAAGCTGTGATTCCCTGCTTTCATATGACATGAAAAATCCAATGGCAGTCTCTGTCAAATTTGGTCACATTTGATCATCCATTTATTCCATGAGATTAGACCATGGACCATTTTATGGTTTTATCCAGAATGATTGGAGCGTCGCTCCAAATGATGCGACGTAGCAGTACACTGGGGGAGGGAGAGGAGGGACCGGGGCTTGACGGACAGATCGGCGAGATCCAATCAGGGCGTGCGCAAATTTCTGCCGCGACCCGCCCCTCTAGACCAGAAAGCTAACACATTAGCTCACGCTACTTAAGGATATAAAACAGCTGGTATATGAAGACAACCATCATTTCATATGATGGGGAAGGCTTTGAGAGGCTGACAAGCTCTTTGACTACGGATAGAATGAGCTTAAGGCTGATCAAGTTTGACAGCTGCAGCCTAAATGACACACACACACACACACACACACACACACACACACACACACACACACACACACACACACACACACACACACACACACACACACACACACACACACACACACACACACACACACACACACACACACACACACACACACACACACACACACACACACACACACACACACACACACACACACACACACACACACCACCACCCCCCCCCCCCCCCCCCCCCCGTGTCGGGTTGTGTAAAGACAGACAAAGGAGGAAACGCTATTGTTACAGCAGAGGAAGAGGATTGAGTTACCGTACCATGGACAACAGCAGAGTCATGACTTCCTCGTTGATGAGATTCTTGGAGTAGTCCAGCAGGATCTCTCCATCGTCTGTCTCAAGGGTTGTGCTGTCAGAGATAAAGATGATAAGAGCTTTGTCTTACATTCAGCGTACTTATACATACACTTCTTTAGGGTAGCTCTTGTCCTATGTGTATTGCTGTATTGATTTTTTGTGTTTGTTTCATGGTTGTTTGTACAGTATGCTGTGTATTGTTCTATGTCACAAGGTGGACAACAATGGAAACAAGCTTCGGCTTTTTTGTGTATAGTCCACGTTGGCGTTTTCTAAATTGACTATTGTAAAAAAAGGGGAAAAAAAAAAGTATTCTATCCATCTATAATAAAACCAGGGACAATTCTGATGCTTGTTTACGGGTACCAGTGGCTTGCAAGTGATGATGAAAATGAAAAAAGGAGAGCATGTAAGAGCTGGGGGGAATGGTAAAGTCAGTCATACATACAGACTGGCAGCTCCATTTTTAGAAATACTGAAGAACTGTTCACAGATTCTGCTGTTGCCAACTAGCCATAGAACTTTACTTTATTAATCGATAACATAGGATTGAATCGATAATGACAAAATCGTGCAGGAAGAGGCAACATTACTGCCTCCCCTGGTCAGATGTTGAATTGGAATCTACGAATAAACGTGCAGGTGGAAAATCCAATTCTGACGAATGAATGGACACTGAATGGGCCGGCTCAACTAAATGAGCAATTCGTGAACAATAAAAAGAAAAATCACTATCAAGAGGAAATGGTCAAGTAAAGTAGGCCTAAATGCCCTGAGTTATGTACACAAGTAGTGCTTTTTCTGGTTTTAATAGCAGATTTTGTATTGACCTGTACTTTCTTTCGTTGAACTGTATATTCCAGTACAAACTGTTCATACAATGTTCAATCAATTCACTCGTCGGATGCTCCCTCAGAATTAGCCCCATATGTTCCCTCAGCGCTACGCTCAGTGCTGAGGGAACATACTGGGGCTCCCTCAGAATCAGATGCTCAGAATCAGATGGAGGAGGATGTGCAGACCTGCACGTAGCAGGCTGTGCTTTAATTCACATGACAGAACAGAAGAAGAGGAGGAGGAAACGCCTTCCTTCGCTGCTGCAGTCAAACTGACAATTTTAATCCATTTAAAAAGAAAACGTAACATTGTCACGTAGCAGGTTACATGTAACCGGCAGGTTACCGGTTACATGTAGCACTAGTACACCCAAACGCACTTTAAACTGTTTGTGGTGGAGGCAAGGATTCACACGCCGAGGTCACGAAACGAAACGTACGACTACGAGTCCATGGCGGGTTAGGGTTACTGGGTTAGCTATGGCAGCAAGCCAGCCAGGCAGCTATAGCTGCTATACTAGCATTAGCCAGCTATAATAATATCGCTAGTACATGATGAGGCCTTTAGCTCATCTGAGACAGTCTTTATTAAAGTCGAAGCTGAAGATTCCCCAAAAAACTCGACCAAAAGGTCCCAATTTACGTGGATCAAGTTCCCGAATGCTTTCAAATGAAGCCACTTCGAAACGATGACCTTGTAAACTCATACAAAGTATTAGACAGAAAGCCACAGCGCACTGTACTGTACACTGTCACAGTATAGTGTGTAATGTAAAGAACGCGTTTTAGTCTTTAGTTCTGGACTGCAAAAGTGGCGTTAACATTGAATCTCACCATCACCTGACATTAAAGAACTGTTGCGTTCTGTCAGTGTGTGACATGACAGCTCATGCAGACAGTTACGAAACACACGCCTACCTGAATTTGCTGAACCTCTCCTTGTCCGCATCAAACATGGCTCTCATGTTGAGATTCCCGGCGTTGGTTTTGTACCATTGCTCGAGTTTCGCGTAGTTCGGATCGCTTGCAAGTCCCATGGTGATAAGGTGATGGTATAGTGGTCCCTACTAATAGTCTAGTTCCCTTCCAGGCAGACAGAAGTGCTGAGTGAGTGAGTGAGATGTGAGTCTGGGACGTTACAGCAAAGAAAAGGAAGGGGTCGGTACTACAATGCAGAGGAATGGTTTGACCGCTCTGCACCAATGACAGGGCCCAGGTGTTACCACTCCTACTATGACCGTCCGTGTAGGCTCCGCCCACCTCGCAGACTGACAGAAAGCCTAGAGGGCAGGCCTCCCTCTGAAGGTGCTGCCACACTATCGAAAGAGCTGCGCACGTTCTCGGCTGCGCGCAGCTTAAATTCTGAGTTTTTAGACAGCTGGTGGATGGAAAAGAAGCTCCACCTCCGCGGATTTTTTGCGCGACGGACAGTTTCCCGGAAACGCTCTCCTCCGCGCAGAAAGTCCGCGGAGGTGGAGCTTCTTTTCCATCCACCAGCTGTCTAAAAACTCGGAATTTAAGCTGCGCAGAGCTTAAGAAGTGCGCAGCTTAAGACCGTTTTGCGCTAAGGTGTGGAGACGGTGTCTCTCTCATCATCCCAAAGCGAAGCATCTTCTTGTCATTTGTTCAGTTCCATCACATCACCCACATTGCTACTTCAGGCGTGTGTGTGTGTGTGTGTGTGTGTGTGTGTGTAGGGCAGGATTTACCCTCCCAAGGGCCCCCTGACAGCAGAGCAGAAGCTCTGTGTTTTAACCATAATACTAAATATATAATAACTAACCATAAATCTTGCTTGAATTTGATTGCAATACTGCAGCCCACCCTAGCCCAATGGTAAGTCTGCACTGTGTGTGTGTGTGTGTGTGTGTGTGCGTGCGTTACTATAAGTCAGGTTTAAAAAGAAATCACACCTGTGTGAAGTGAGGGACAAAATACTGATGTGCTCGTCCACATCTATAAAATACATATATATATATATATATACATATAAATACATCTATCTTTCTGTATGTGTATAGGCTACGGCTGTGCCTGTAGTGCACGTAACTCGAGAACCGTTCGCCCCGGCCCCCACCGACTTCAAATCCGACACACACGTTCCACAATACTCCACAAGTATTGCATAGCCGGGTGGGGCATGGATCTCCAACTTCCATCGTTACCGACTCTGTGCTCTACAGCCGGGCACCGGTATAGTATGACGTACATTTTCATTGTATAGCTGAATATAGGAGGCCCTCAAAAAGTGAAATAGATTCAATTGGTTGGCATATTTTGTCTGAGTAGAAGGAGCTTTTAAGTTCATATTTAAGGCCAGACCGCACATGCAACTCCTTGCAACATCACATATGTAACTTCTTGCAACTGGCAGTTCAGTTGCAAAAAGTTTTTTTTTCTTTTTTTCACAAATATAATCTTACATATATTCGTTGTGTGGCTCTAGTGAGCTGCTTTCCACATCTTCTGACAGTTGTAAAGGATTGAAAAAGTAAAAATCACAAGACAAAGTAATAATGAACCGTTTATTTGATGCTAAAAACAGTCCACTGAATGAGGCCCACGACAGGAGGACACCATGCTGGATTCAAAGACAAAACATGTGGCTATGACTCCAGAAACTGTTAAAGGAAACCAAGAAGACAAAAAGAAAATAAATATGCTTTTACTGCTCCTAGTATCGATGATCTCTTGTATTGTGTGTGCTGGCTTCTGTATCTTGTTTTCATGCTTATCATTGTTCAGCCACTAGGTGGTGCATTTATGCTGTGTATTTCTCTTGTCTCTGGCTCTGCGGTCAGATTGGGCTAATTAAGATGAAGTTAGGAACACCTGTAGACCATTATGCAAGGAGAAGTCAGTTTGCAAGTTGTTAATGCAGAGAGCAGACGTTTTTGATCCTTGCTCTTGTTTGTGATCACCACAGGATCATTGCTTGTAAGTTATGCATTCCCTTCTTTGCACAAATGCCAGTTTGTTGATATTGCTGACTTAGACTACAGTTGTGAGATAATTTAGACATTGTAGCCTAGCTTTCTTTACACATGCTGTGTGTGGTATTAGGCCTGTAGCTGGCGTTGCATAAGCCAGCCTTCTGTTATTGGGGTTGCATTATGTGTTGCATTTACAGTACATTATTTTCTGTATTGTTGGTTACTCTCATGTCATGTGTAATTTGACAGCTTCCTTTGATGTGTGCAGTACAGAAATATTACCAATCAATGCTATTTTCCTTTTTTGTAGTTTTACTGTGTGTATCCTGCTACTGTGAGTGAGTGGAGAGGAATAAATCCATCGCTTGTGAGAAACAGTAAAAGGACTCCCAGTTGTCTGTCTGCCTAGTTGGAAAAGGGGGAACTTCCTGTCGAGGGCAGATTAGTAAAAAAGCAGACACAACGGTGATTACAACTTCTGTGGGTCAGAAGCCTGCTCAACAACCCCAACCACAACAGCCAAGATGTCAGAGAACCAGCTCGAGGTGAGATCGGAGGCTGGACGCTCATCGGAAGCATCAAAACGTTCCAGTAAATCAGCAGTTAGTCTGGCAGCAGTAGAAGCACGTGCCAAGGCCGAAGCGGCACATACCAAAGCATCCTTCGCACAAAAGGAGATTGATATAAAGGTTCTGAGGGCCCAACTGCAAGTAGAGGCAACGCGACTTGAGGCTACTCTGGAGGCGATGCAGCTGGAGAAGGAGGCAGCAGCCGCCTCAGCCGAAGCCACCGTCTTTGAAGCTGCTGCTGCTGCTGAGGAGGTGGCAAACGTCGAGCTGCATGGCTCACCTCATGAACCCTACGAGAGAACTGAAAAGTATGTTCAGGAGCAATATGTATATATGAACACCAAACACCCATCAGCATACACCGACGGTGCAGAGCCCGACGCTAAGGTTAAATTGGCTTCCCCAGCAGCCGACAGCCACGAGCCACCAGGTGAACCTCCCCCAGATCAGAAACCTACTAATAGCCAAGGTGATAGGCAATTCTCATCTCCACATAGCCCTACTCCTAACAAACAATCCCCTACCTTGAGACGCCCACCAGTCCATTTCAGCCCTAAAAAAGGTGAGTGGAAGTGGCACACACCGCAGTCTACTGAGTTTAAGAGCTCACGATCACCCAGAGACAATACAGAGCATAACAACCAGTCACCTAGAGATGGACATAATGCCCCTGGTGAATCCCATTCAGTTTTAGACTTAGCCAAGTTCCTAGCTCGCCGTGAACTACTCACGGCTGGTCTCACAAAGTTCAACGACATGCCGGAGGATTACTGGGCTTGGAAATCTACATTCTCCAACGTCATTGAAGACCTTGATTTGAAACCCAGTGAGGAACTTGACCTGCTAATTAAGTGGCTTGGACCAGAATCCACCGAACATGCAAAGAGAATGAGGTCAGTTAACATTAGAGACCCCGCAGAGGCCCTTAGTATGGTCTGGGAAAGGTTAGAGGAGTGCTACGGCTCTGCAGAGGCCATGGAGTGTGCTCTCTTTAACAAGCTGAAACGTTTCCCCCAGATCTCAAGCAGAGACCCTCAGCGCCTGCGGGAGTTAGGTGACCTTCTCCTCGAAATTCACCAAGCTAAAGAGGAAGGCTACTTAGGCGGCCTGAACTATCTGGACACCGCCCATGGCATTAGCCCCATTCTGGAGAAACTACCCTTCAACCTCCAGGAGAAATGGATGGTGCACGGCACGAGATATAAACAACGCTATCACCTCAGCTTCCCACCTTTCTCAGTATTCACCGGGTTCATTCGTGATGAAGCGAGGATGAGGAATGACCCGAGTTTCATCGTTGCAATCTCTAGCACCACCCCACCTCAGAGAGACACACACCAACTGAAATCAACGAGAACGCCCATAACAGTGCACAGAACAGAAGTGGACAGCACCCAACAGAAGGATGAGGCCAGCGCATTGGATAACCTTAAGAAGCAGTGTCCTATTCATAAACTACCGCACCCTCTGCACAAGTGTAGAGGGTTCAGACAAAAGCCCCTGGAGGAACGCAAGGCCTTCCTTAAAGAGAACGGTATATGTTTCCGTTGCTGTGCTTCAACTTCACACCAAGCAAAGAACTGCCAGGCTGTCATTCAATGTTCTGAGTGCGACAGTGATAGGCACATTGGAGCCCTTCATGCTGGCCCAGCACCCTGGACAGTGATGCCAACCCCTGAAGAGGATGGCGGGGAGGAAGAGGAATCTCCCTCCACTTCAATCACCACTTCTACTTGCACAGAGGTCTGCGGAGACAGCACTACTGGAAGATCCTGTTCCAAAATCAGCCTTGTGTATGTATATCCCAAGGGCCAATCAGCTAAGAAAGTCAAAGCATATGCTATTCTAGACGACCAGTGCAACAGGTCTTTGGCCAGGTCGGCCTTCTTCGAGAAGTTCGACATAGCTGCTGACACATCCCCTTACACACTCAAAACGTGCGCAGGGGTGTCAGAAACTGCAGGCCGAAGAGCAAGGGGTTTCGTCGTGGAGTCGGCCGACGGGAAGACCAGTCTTGCCCTGCCTACACTTATCGAGTGTGACCAGCTACCTGATAATAGGTCAGAGATTCCCACGGCAGCAGTGGCGAAGTCTCATACTCACCTGAAGTCATTAGCCTCTAGGATACCCCCACTAGAACCCAAGGCAGAGATTCTGCTTCTTCTAGGAAGAGACATTATTCAAGCTCACAAGGTGCTAGAGCTACGTAATGGACCCCTGCACGCTCCCTTTGCACAACGTTTAGCCCTGGGCTGGGTCATAGTAGGACAGGTCTGCCTCGATCGTGCTCACAAACCATCACCTGTAAATGCAGGCCACTCTACAGCCTGTGCCCTTTCGATGATAGTTCTGGCCTCCCCAAGGTTGGAGGACACTTGCCCAAAGCGAGCCTAGACAGAGACAAAACTAATCCTCTAAAAAGGATCAAGACAGCAAAGGATGGGTCATGCAAATGTTTTTATGTCCCGTCTCCCAGACTGGGTTGCTGCTTCCTTCAGAGACTTACATTTTATTTTATGGTGGTATCTTCACAGATACCAGGCGGGGAGTGTGCTGGCTTCTGTATCTTGTTTTCATGCTTATCATTGTTCAGCCACTAGGTGGTGCATTTATGCTGTGTATTTCTCTTGTCTCTGGCTCTGCGGTCAGATTGGGCTAATTAAGATGAAGTTAGGAACACCTGTAGACCATTATGCAAGGAGAAGTCAGTTTGCAAGTTGTTAATGCAGAGAGCAGACGTTTTTGATCCTTGCTCTTGTTTGTGATCACCACAGGATCATTGCTTGTAAGTTATGCATTCCCTTCTTTGCACAAATGCCAGTTTGTTGATATTGCTGACTTAGACTACAGTTGTGAGATAATTTAGACATTGTAGCCTAGCTTTCTTTACACATGCTGTGTGTGGTATTAGGCCTGTAGCTGGCGTTGCATAAGCCAGCCTTCTGTTATTGGGGTTGCATTATGTGTTGCATTTACAGTACATTATTTTCTGTATTGTTGGTTACTCTCATGTCATGTGTAATTTGACAGCTTCCTTTGATGTGTGCAGTACAGAAATATTACCAATCAATGCTATTTTCCTTTTTTGTAGTTTTACTGTGTGTATCCTGCTACTGTGAGTGAGTGGAGAGGAATAAATCCATCGCTTGTGAGAAACAGTAAAAGGACTCCCAGTTGTCTGTCTGCCTAGTTGGAAAAGGGGGAACTTCCTGTCGAGGGCAGATTATTGTGTCTTTATTATGTCTTAATGAATTGAATACACAGGGCCACAATGGAAACAAGCCCTCAGGGCTTTTCGTGTTATACTTTTAGCATTATTGTATAACTGTACCTCTTTACATTTTGCAAACTGTTAATAACATTTTATATATAAATAACATGACCATCACCTGTGCATACTGCCCGTGTTTGATGTTCTGACTACCACCTTACATTTCAGTAATACGGTCGCCCTTTGGCAGGGGTCTTCAACCCTTTTCAGGCCAAAGACCACTGAGAGACGAAGCAGGAAGCCCCTCTACATTTATCTGGGTCTCATCATTGGTAGTACATTACCATCAGTTTTTTGTTTGGCCAATATCTTTGCTAATGTTGGATTCGTATTGTATCTTCAGGCATTTTAAGTTTTGCCATAACATTCAATTCTATTAAATTGTGTAACACAGGTCTGTCACACGATGGGCCAGAGATCCACTGATGACATCTTTCGCTCATATTATATATGTATATGGCTACCAAATAACAGCACCACCATGCAGGGCTCAGTGGATTCTTACATCACCATCAGTTTAAACGTGACAATTAAACTCCTAGCACGTAATAGCCTCCTCGTCTGTGGGGAACATTCGTAAAAAATAGAAAATCTAAAAAGCTTACAATGCATTGTGAGCTCATAGCTCGGCTATTTTCGCAAACATATTTAGTGTGAAAACACAGGAGGCCTGTATGGAGCCCTTGGGAACCCGGTCAACCAAGTATAGGGGTTTAAGTGGTTATAGGCCTACCAGTTGTTCCAAACTCGTGTGCCAAGGAAAACGTACGTTAAGATCACACTTTCCTGTGATGAGGTTAGATACTACAGTTTATTTCAATGCAACCAAATCAAGTCTTAACCCATTGAGACCTGGAACTCATCCATGTCACGTTAGCGTTTAACCACATTAACCATTAACCCATTTTGGGGCGGGAACCCCTTTTTCGTGTTTTAAACATTGTTATAATTTAGCTATTGAAAAATAGCAGATCTACAAGCTTGTAGGTCTGCTATTTTTGAAAAATCGTTAAAATGTGCCTCAAATCTTTCCGAAAATTGTCATGATTTAGAAAACTTTTTTTTTTTTTTAATTTCGACGTCAGTTCTTTTCACTGATCAATGCTTCTCCTTACATAGTGCAAGGCTTTGTGTGCCATCGTTATCGACATGTAAAGCTATGGCATTTGTGTTTCTGCCTAAAGTGTGTGACGGCACTGAAATAGTTGAGAACCACTCTTCCTATCGATTAAATAATGCATGTCAGTTGATGACACCCACGTGCAAACCCGGTATAACTCAGGCTTTATGCTTTGAACCGGCCACCTCGATAATGTGCCAAGAGGAAATATCTCAACATGTATGCATGACAGCCATGCGGTATTTACAAGGGCTTCTCTATAGGCTCTGTGCACATTGCACAACTGTCCCGGGTATCCAGGAAGTGGCATGATGTTCCAGTTCAGTTTCCCATATTGTTTTCTTAGCCCAGCAACAGATTTGAACCGGTTATACAGTACATATGGTGTGTATTTCCGGATCAAACCTGCTGTCTAGCCAATCAAACAAACCTATATGGGAAACTCAACTGGAACAGTGATGGGTTATGGCGGGACAACAGTTATGTCACAGAGCCCATTAGAAGATGGTAAAACGGAAATCAAATACTGTATATTCTATCTATATTGTCAATGAGCCACACTGACCTAGATACTGTACTTATTACTTAGTGACTTGATGCAAATAGCTATTCAACAACCTAACAGTAAACAGTTGAACTTATCTGCTCATAACTGGAACACATTTTAAAATTAATTCACGTTCAGAAGTGCTGCACCACCATCAAGCTAAAGTTAAAAAATAACTGTAAGACAACTTACTTAGTTATAAGTACACAACAAAACACCTTTTGATTATTGTTCATAGACTTTCAATCATCCGGGGACCTTAGTGATGATCTAGCATCAAGGCAGACCATAATATATTTTCTATACATTTCCTGAGCACAATCAAGTACATTAAAGGTAGCTTTGCATGTCAAACTTACATCTTTTTTTAAAGAAAAGAAAAAAAGAAATAGTAATTGTAACTCTTGTAAGCCCAAACCACACCAATGATTCGCCACACAACTCCTTGCAACATGCAACTACTTGCAACCATTATCCCCAATAGCAGTTGAAAGGAGTTGCATTGGTGTGGTTGACCTTTAAACCGTGTTGTTGCAAGGAGTTGCGACTAGTTGCAACGGTAACAGGTACGGTCGACCCTTTTCCATCTCGCCCCACTACTCTACCCAGCTGTAAATAACAAACATAATTCATGTTGGTGATTATTTAAAAGGTATTATCATATTAATGTATCATTGTTAAGTTCACTCTGTATATCCACAGGCATATTAGCATGATGATGCCATTACAAAACATGGGCTACATGGAAGAAATGTGATTAATAAAACGAAATGAACTGCTAGAAGGTCCTAAACTTAATTAAGCAGTCTGTGACATGTTCTTTCTAAATTTTACAGAGTATAGAGATTGACTACTATACAATCAAATAAATCTGTATACAAGATAATTTCAGAGGGAGGAAAATACTAAATTAACTGTTAACTACATTAAAAAATAATCGCGGGGCGAGTTGGTAAAGGGGTGAGTCGTTTGGTATTCGTTGCAACTGGTGTGGTTTGGGCTTTAAATTAACACTAATTTGCATTAGTGTAACAGCCTTGTGCACCAAAACATCTTGATGCACACG
Organism: Electrona antarctica; assembly: GCF_951216825.1. Lineage (NCBI taxonomy): Eukaryota > Metazoa > Chordata > Actinopteri > Myctophiformes > Myctophidae > Electrona > Electrona antarctica. The sequence goes on from NC_136810.1 coordinate 55,312,479, forward strand.
TGGCTTTTAAACTCTAGGCATACCGTAAAACACTTCAACTCTCTGGCCCATGTTCTACGTCTGGAGACTCTAATGACAGATGCCAAGTATTAAAATTGTTGCTTTCTGGTGTTTTGGCCTCTGGTGTAATGCCATTCAATCTGCTGCAACACATAGGGGGTAAAAAGCTAACAATTATTGACAAATGTTCCATAAATTAAACTCCACTCTGAAATCTAGCTTCCCTAGCTGGGAACCATGAGACATGTTGGGTAATATAAAAGTATCAATGTGATTCTATGATCAGCAGAATAAAATATCAGGACAGATGAGCAGAAGACACCACTTTATAATACAATTTTGAAATTGTAAAAGTGCAACTGTATACATTTCTTGCCTGAACAAAATTCCATTCCCATTCAAAACTTTATTCAGCCAAACTTCATTAGTTCCTGTGTACCTTTTCTCAACTGGGCCACAACATCATTCATATCCTCAGAAATATGCATCAATATTGCTAGGAGACTAGTTGCTACACCCTTATAGCTATAAATAATTAGTATTTACTTTCTTTTTTTTCTCAGAGTAACTGCATTGACTGACTGATCTCATATAATAGCTTTAGTAGGCCATCAACCTCCATGCAGTGCCATGGGACAAAATTAGTGGCATTGAATCAAAATATTATCCAAGTTAGATATGGAGAGAAGTTAAATAAGCAGATGAACTAAAGACAGACCTTTGTCTGTCTGTACCTGTGCTTGACATTATGGATATCAGTATGACGTTACAAAAGATACCAGAAACAGTCCAAAGGAAATGAGTGTCTGTCATGAAACAGCAGCCGACATAAAAATGAACATACACATAATTATGAATAATATCACCTCAAAGGTTTTTTTTTAGCCAAGACACAAAGTGCAATCAACCTTAACTGGCCCATTTTCTGGGAAGCAACTCATATGACGGCCTGCTTCAGCCAACAGCCATCTTGCCTATATAGATGAAACTGACATGATTGTAGCAAAGAGCAGCATCTCAAATCTCTAATTTGTACCAGCAGCCTGTGAAACAATTCAAGAAAATAAAAGCAAGTCAGCTTTGTCCTATTATCTGCAATGCTCCTGCCTTATACTACGTTGCGTTAACACCAAGTTGAGTTGTGCATTGGTAACACTACCACAAGAACAAAACAGAGGTTGAAGTACAAGTTGACATCTAAACTAAGTTAGACTCGACAGATTTTCTTCCTTTGATTTCAAACCTAGCAATTTAAAAGAAAAGTCAGAAGAGTCAAGACATAACTAAAAACACAGGAGATGTAGTCAGTCAAAACAGAATGTTGCCTTGATTATGAGTTTTATGGTGATCTAGTGGGGGGGAAAAAACAAGCACTGCCACTTCAGAATAAGCCTATCTCACAGAATTTCCCCGCCCCCCTTAATACGCCCCCTTTCGGGGTTAGTGGTGATAGCGTGACGTCACTCCATAGACGCTACATGTTAACAGAGGTAATTTAAGTCTACAACTTTTGTTTTCTCAAGGTAAGGTTTGTTCGAGCTGATTTACCATCTTGTTTGCTTCATAATAATATTGGTCTGTCACATTTTTACATTAGAAAATGTACTTAGATTCTCCAGAGAAAAAAACGTGTAAATGCTAATGTTAAATGACACCACTATTTACCGGAAGTGGGCGTGGAAAGCGGGCTGTGAGATAGGCCTATTGGGATAGATACCAAAGTGAATGGACTGAGTTAATATATAAGTGGGAGGGTGAGTGGTGATAGAAAAATACATGGTAAAAAGCTGTGACGGAGACCCTGTGGATTGATTTGGTGCTTAAGTTACATTAAAGGCTAATATCCCCTCCCAAATATAAAGCTATACCAGCGATCAAGGACTGAGGTTTATGACCCTCAACACCAAACAAAATATTATCAACTACAAGTTTATAGGGAAAGGGAGGAGAAAAAAAACCAAACATTACTGCTAAAAATTGTAAAATAAAAATACCGTAATGACATCCCTCTGAAATATGACATTTATACTTCTTTTTTTTTTCAGCCACCTGGAAATGTTTCTTGTAGAGATCTTGAAATTTTCTGAAGGACTGCGCTGTTGTTTCCATTGTTGAAAAGATATGGAAAGGAAGTTGCATTCAAGCAGTCTACCCAGTGCTGGTGACGAATATACAGCTAGTACACAATCTTCATTCTTTTAGTCAAAAAGTAGCAACCAAAACTAATTTAATAACTTTTTTAGCACAAGGAATTGCACCTTTCCATGGACTCTTCCTCCAGGTGTACTATGCAGACACTTTGTTGTCCTTCTGGGGAAGAAAATAAAAGACAAAAGAAACAGAATCTTCAAAACCTTAGCAGTAAATGTCATCTATTAGTACAAAATCTGCCAAGTTTTCAATAAACATATTGGCCAATTATTTTGAGTTTGTCAAGCTTGTATTTTTGCCCCAGCTTTTTTATTTTGGGTAAACAATCCCCAAACAGAATTTATAAAAGATCATTCGATAAAAAAATAGTTATGCGCAGACACCTTGCACACAGAGTCTAATGCACTATTCTATCTATAATTTAGTTGTGAAATTTTCTATCTATCTATATAGATAGATGGGGTCAGACATAGCTGGGCGTTGGGGTGGCTGCACTCTATGGACTCAGTGTGCCAAGAGCCTAAACCCTCCACTGGTCACAACTCTGCAATTTCAATTTCACGACCTGGAGTTTCTTCCAACTAATTGAACAAGTCAAGACCGGTACTTTGTGTCACTCCCACCTAGACTAAAGCCCTAACCACACCAAAGGGTCACCATGCAACTCCTTGGGGCCCAAACGGTTGTAAGGAGTTAACGCTAAAACTGTCTTGACCCTTTGGTGTGGTTTGGGGCCATTGAATTCCATGCGTTGAATCACTAGGGTCAACGTGGGTCAACATGCAACAAGACATATCACACCGCAGGGACAACGCTAAAACCGTCTTGACCCTTTGGTGTGGTTAGGGCTTTAGAGGTTGCAAAAGTTGAAAGCCTCTCATTTCTAGCTATGATAAACTGTATACTGTATAGTAATTGCAAACACTCTGCTATTTCAACAGCGGTTAAACTTTCTTCAAGGCGGAAATTCAGCATTATTCCCAATACAAAGATCTGTAGATCAGAACTCGCAAGGCCATCATCATCATCTTTCAAAAATAACTAAAATCAGATCATATTTTACCCTGTACTCTGGTAAGTCGGCAAACTCCCGGCCTCCCTGGCTGTTTCTGTACGCTCCCCTGTAACCGCCGCCTCCGTGGGGGGGTCCAAAGGACCCTCGGCTGTTGGAGCGACCTCGGCCCCCGCGGAAGCCCATGCCGCCACCGCGCCCGCGGTAACCGCCGCGGCCTCGGTTCTGGCGTAAGGGGATGCCAAATGTCTCTGCGTTCATCTGCCTCTCCTCGGCCCACGTCTGTCTCCGTTGCCTGCATCGAAACAGTTAACCCATTGCATTTAGACCTGAGGACGATTCTAAAAAAAGAAGTCTTCTAAATCCTAAAAGTTACCTAAAAAAAATCTGTTTCTTTGTCAGTGGTGCTCAACGTTTTCATTTTCATGTCAAAGAACCCCAGAATTATGAATTACAGAATATGAATTCACAGATGTGCGCCACATTTTCACGATTTTTCTAAAATAGCAGATCTACAAGCTCGTAGCGTGGCACTCGGTGCCGCGCTACGAGCTTGTAGATCTGCTATTTTTCAATAGCTAAAGTATAACATAATGCTTAAAACACCAAAAAGGGGTTCCCGCCCAGAATGGGTTAACAGAGCGGGGCGTCAGCTTTCAACCTATTTTGGGCGCGTCATCATAGGTGAAAACTTCTCAAAAGAAGTGGGGATATACATTGCGGGGAAGGGGGTGGAGTAGAAAACTTCAACATCAAAGTTCATGACATAACATCATTTTCACCACATGGCGTTCATACCATGAACTATAATATAATACTGTATATATATCAGGTGATTTAAGAAAATAAGCACGAAAGCAGAGTATCACTAGAAGTAAAATAAATATGGCAACAATGGCAAATACAATAATGTGTGTACGGTAATTTATCACAATTACCTTGGAAACCCGAAGCCCAGCCCAGCTTTTTCATTCGCTTTCCTAATGAAAAAAATATATAACAATAGTCATTTCATGGACATCAGGATTCAAATGGTGGCTGGTTCAATCACATGACCTGATACGTTTTGAATTAAACTTCTCCCTACTCCTTTTTCAAACATAATTTAAGAATAATAGATCTTTGTTTTTATCTTTTATTTTAAATGTAATTTTTCCTTTATCTTTTTCATTTATATTTTAATATGTTCGGGAATAAATGAAAATACATCATGCAAGGACATAACACTGCATGCATATTGCAACCAGCATGCTCCAATGGAAAAACACGGTCACAGCACCCCCTGCAGCAGTACTTGTGGCTGTACTTGTCCTTGTACATAAAACCACCACTGTAGCAGCCTACTGTAGAGTAGCACTAGCAGTTAAGCACACTTATCTGACCCCCGCCACTGTGTCATTCATTAGTAATGTTGGTGCACTGTACCTTTGTTTGCTAGCTAGTATGCCATTACATTACATGACTTATTGACTTGGCATTCAAGTGTTTCTGATTGTGGTACATTGTGGATGCTGCTGCAATTCAAACTTTATTACCGGTATCTCTAGGCCAGGGGTGGGCAACTTTGACGATGCAGAGGGCCACTATATTTCCACTCACTCCCTATAGGGCCATATATTGCTGTCGTAGCAAAAATAGCCGATCTACAAGCTCAAAACGCGTCGCGCTGCGACACGTTTTGAGCTTGTAGATCGGCTATTTTTGCTATGTTCGAATTGAAATCTTGAATGTTTGCTATTTTTGAATTGGAATCCTGAAAATTTACATTTTTATGTCATTTCAAATGCCTTTAATTATACTTGTGTTGAGCAATGAGCTACTAATTTAGACTGAAGTAATTAAAGCGGGTCATGTTTGCATGTCGTAGAATTGTAACAGCTGAAACCAATATTTTATCATTTTTCTGACATTAACCTGAGGGCCGCATTAAGTGAAGGTGGGGGCCACATGTGGCCCCCGGGCTGCCAGTTGCCCACCACTGCTCTGGGCCTATTACCTGGTGTCATCACAAGAGATGTTGTCAAAGAATGACTTCGTCTTGTCGTAGTAACAGTTGGGGCCCAATGGGTCTCCTTCTTCATCAACGTTCCCTTCACTGTTCTGGGTCTCCACGCCCGAGTCTCCCTTGTCCTCTCCATTCACCGACTTCTCTGGCTTGTCACTCTTCTCATCTGGAGGAGGAAGGGTTTGATGTGGACTTGAGTATCCGTTTTTGGGAGCTTCTCCTTGTCAGGTATAGCAAAATACACAAAAGGTTAAGAGGACGGGATCTGTGCGTCCGCAACGTGCTCGTACCATAATGCAAAATGTAAAAACTGCCTTAACCCTTAGAAGAGCAAAGACGCCAATTGGCGTCTTCATCAGAATTCCGTAAATGAGCAATGACGCCAATTGGCGTCTTTCTCTTTTTTGATTAATCTAAACATATTAATATGCTCCGAAGCGCTGTTTAAATTCCTGAGCTTATATTCCAACTACATTACCCAGAAAACCCGTGTCACGTGACACACGTGTACGTGTTGCCATTGGAAGCTGGTCCCACCCCCTGTAAACAGTGGGGGCAGAGGGAGTCTTCATAGTTTTCATTGTTTTGCCTGTTTGCCGTCTCGCCCGAGCGATTTTCTAGCAGAAAAAGTTGAAAGCAGTACTATTTATTTGAGCGAGTTTTGTGGTAGTAGTATTGATCCATACGCGTCCCAGTCGCCTTCTCCAGGCGGAGTAGCCCTGGTCCAGTGCTTACAGCGAGACTCGCTGCTCCCTCCCTCCTTTTTTCATTGTCTCCCCATCGTCGTCCGATGAGCTATACCGGGAAACCATTGAAGAAGACGATCAACCCGGAATGTTTTGAGGTAATCTTATTGTAGAAAATGCCCTTCTATAGTGATCAGAAATCATAAGATGATCGCTACAAATAGATGCTTGGATAATTACTACTACTAGTCAGATCATGACGCCAGAATGACTCACCACGATGGCCCCCAGCCATTAGCCAGCACCGAAGGTGCTGGCTAATGGTGTTGGTCGGTGCATTGGTGCTGGCTAAGGGCTGGAGGGGGGGGTTGGTGTCGATCGGTTGGTTGTTGCAGTACAAATGTATCGTAGCAGGCATGCACGCATGGCAGTACAAGTATTTTATATTGTAGCGTGCCTTATAGGCGATCTGATCTTTAGAGTAATGTTCGCTCCTTTTATTTACTGTCTACAAAGACGGAGAACAAACATGCATCGATATTCTGGATATTCTGGATCTCTCGACAATTTCACAAATGGGTTCAATAATGTCCTCCTCAATACTATAGATTCCATCGCCCCCTTCAAAACTATAAAACGCACATCACAAAATATTTCACCATGGTTCAACAATAATACAAGATCACTCAAACGAACATGTCGAAACCTTGAACAAAAGTGGCGTAAAACTAAGCTTGAGGTATTTCATTTGGCATGGGATGAGTCAGTACACACATATAAACGTGCTCTACAAGAAGCTAAAAACACATACTACTCCACATTAATAGCCAACAACAAAAACAACCCCAGATTCCTTTTTGACACAATCGCCAACCTCACCAAAACCACTCCCCCAGCTCCCCCCCCTTCCATCAATCCACTAGATTTCCTTACATTTTTCAACAACAAAGTGGAGTCAATTAGAGAGCAGACTAAGAGCACTGCTACCGCTTCACCCACAACCGCCTCCCAACCTCCATCTTCCACAGCCACTCATTCCAGCATCACCCTATCACATTTTGATATAATCTCCTATGATAATCTCACTAAACTGGTCTCCACATCAAAATCCACCACCTGCCTACTGGATCCAATCCCCACCAAATTATTTAAAGAGCTGCTTTCTACACTGGGCCCCCCGCTTCTTCATATCATAAATGAGTCCCTAATCAGTGGCACCGTTCCAACAGTTTTCAAAACCGCAATAATCAAACCCCTACTAAAAAAACCTAGTCTAGATCCACACACATTAGCGAACTATAGACCAATATCCAATCTCCCATTTATGTCAAAACTGCTAGAAAAAGTTGTTGCCAGTCAGCTTACAGCCTATCTCAGCAATAACAATCTCTTTGACAATTTTCAGTCCGGTTTCAGATCCCACCACTCCACAGAAACCGCTCTGGTTAAAGTGTCAAATGATCTGCTAATGGCAATGGATGCGGACAGGACCTCTCTCCTGCTGCTCCTCGACCTTAGTGCCGCATTTGATACGGTCGATCACTCAATTCTCCTCGATCGTTTAGAACATCTAATTGGTATCAAAGGTCCTGCACTCGATTGGTTCCGCTCCTACCTCTCACATAGATCTCAGCGTGTGCTCTTCAATAACTCAATGTCCGATTTTTCCAGTGTTAACTACGGTGTCCCACAAGGCTCAGTTCTTGGTCCAATCCTCTTCTGTTTATACATGACACCATTAGGCGACATTTTTAGAAAGTCTGGCATAGAATACCACTGCTATGCAGACGACACCCAAATTTACATCCCCATCACAGCAACTGACCCATCCAACATTCACAAACTTGAAATATGTCTAGCCGAGGTAAAGAAATGGATGAACAGCTCCTTCCTACTCCTGAACTCTGCCAAATCAGAGATGCTACTAGTCGGTCCAGTCAAGCATACTCATCTGTTCAATAACATAACCCTTAACCTCGATGGCTGCCCAATAACCCACAAACCAACAGTCCGAAATCTAGGAGTCATTTTTGACACATCTTTATCTTTCACACACCACATAAAAAGCATTACAAAATCTGCCTTCTTCCATCTGCGCAACGTTGCTAGAATCCGTCCAATACTCTCACTTCCCGACGCCGAAACCCTGGTCCACGCCTTCATCACCTCAAGAATAGACTACTGCAATGCCCTCTTCTCCGGTTTACCATCAACAGCAACAAATGGCCTCAGATTAGTACAAAACGCAGCAGCTAGAGTACTCACCAGAAAAAAGAAATTTGACCACATCACACCAACACTAATAGAACTTCACTGGCTACCCATACAGGCCAGAGCCGACTTCAAGATACTCCTCCTGACCTATAAAACCTTAAATGGACTCGCACCACCTTACATGTCCAGTTTAATAAATATATACATCCCCCCAAGACCACTACGCTCTCAGGATGCTGGAAAACTCACAGTCACAACACATAATAAAATAACGGTTGGGGGCAGAGCTTTCACACACCGTGCCCCCTGTCTCTGGAACGCTCTCCCTCAGGATGTCAGAAATTCACACTCCCTGGAAATTTTTAAGTCAAGGCTAAAAACACACCTTTTTTCTATACATTACAGTTCCGCTTAGTTTTTATGCACATTTTACCATGTTTTACTATGTTTTTATTGCTATTTGTGTTTGATTTGTTTTGTATAAATGCTGTAAAGTGCACAGAGACCCCCTGGGGTGATTTTGTACTATAAATAAAATAAACTGAACTGAACTGATCGTTTACTGAAGCAACGCGTGGTTATGATGACGTTGCTACAAGGATCGGAGGGGGGACGGGGAGTGAAGCTAACAGTAGCGTATTATATAAGATCTGTATGACGTTTCATTGACGTCTGAGCTTGCATGATAATTGCATTCATTGTATATTGTATACAATCATGATTGTACATTGTTTAGTGTGTCTCCGTGTGATGATGATGATGACGATGATGTCAGATAGCCTACGTCCCCCCCCCCCCCCCCAACTGGCTATTGGCCGGGCTGACTACAGCTAAATGTTTATTTTTATATATTTAGAACTGGCATCGGAGGAGGAGGATGATGATGATGATGATGATGATGAAGACGAAGAGTCAAGACTGCGATGGAGTTCTCCGACACTGAACCGGATGCATTCATTCATTTCAGTTGTTTTTTTTTTAAATTTAGCCTACACACACACACACCGTCAAGAACAACTGGAATGCAGTGGTTTGGGGACACTGGGGAGTTTGGGGACAACTGTTTTGTATGTAGGCCTATTTATTTTCTGTAATATTTATTATAATTGTATTATGTTAGTAGTCATAAAAAATAAAAGACAAGCTTTTACAATGAGTTAGACCTGTCATGGCTATTTTGTTCACTAGTCTGAGGTTTATGGTTTGACTAAGCGAGTTTCAACTGTGATTTACTCTGTAACGGTAGATGGTAAGAACCCAATTTTTTTGTTATAATACAGTATACATTCAAGTCTATATTTTGATACATATCATGGGCACAAAGTCATATCAAAACAATGTCCTTGGATGAGTTTTTTATCAAAACTGTTTCTTCACAACAGGTTTTTGAGATACATGCATGAATAGACACGGTACTGGTAAGACTATGTAAACATGGTATATATCAAAATGTGCGTTAGAATGTCTAATTTTACCCCAAAAAAGAATTGAGTTTATATGATGTTCCATTTCAGAGCTAGGGGGACTTTTAGCTGGATAGGTCAGATTGATCATGACTGACCATGCTATTTATAGATGGCAAAATATCTACAGTGGTACATGTGAGAAACTTTTTATTTTATTTTAATTGAACTAGACAACTCACCCTTTAAAATGAGATATTGCATGGCTATGTACGCCCAGCAGAAAAAAAGTTATTTAGAAAATAAAACTTCAACCGGTCATAACTTTTTTTGTTGTCCTAGAAACACTACCCAGTGTAAATGCAGGCTCTTTTAAATGGCTTCCAACACCACAACTAAACATTTTATCAACTCAGTTCATTTTTTTCCTGGAAGCAGACAAGCCAAGCTTTCTCTGAAGGTCTTTCGTTGTCACACATTCACAACAGAGAATTTTCAATAAATCATTCAAAAACGCCATTCTGCCATAGAGAAGTCTAAAAACTATATAGAAATCCATGAAACTCTCAAAGAGTTAATAATATATTTTGTATGGTCTGTTCGAGTTACTGCCATAATATTTGTAGCTACAAGGCATATTAGGGGACCACGGTGATTGTGCAGGATGGCCTGGAAATCAGTTTGATTAAATAAATACAGTCAAAGTACAAACAATTTCCAGTGAGAAAATGTAATGAAATACTGCCATCATCAAAAAAAAAACCCGTTTTTCCAAGAACCATTTGTGAGGAAAAAGTATTGAGAATGAGAATATCCTGTTTTTCAGTGTTGAAATGAACATATACCGCATGCTACCTTTCAGCTTCAGCTTGCTCTGAAACTCCCGGTCGATGTCCTCTTTGTTGAACTGGGCGTTTGCGGTCTCAAAGTCGAAGTCTTTCTCAAACTTCATGGGTCCGTCGTGGCGCACATTGAAGCGCCCCCGGCCGCGGTGACCGCCTCCTCGACTGCGCCGGTTTGGTGGGGGACCTGCAGTTGCCAAACAGGCACACCAACGGGGGAAAAAAGGGTAAATTACTATGGTTGAGCGAATTGCATTAATTTAATTAAGATATATTTAAGGTACACCAAATGACTGACAAGAATGTTTCATATGCGCATAGGAAATAGTCAGTGGTGTAAAGTAACCAAGTATATGTACTTAAGTACTGTACTTAAGTACAATTTTGAGTTGTTATTATTTGTACCAATTTCAAATACTTTTCTACTCCACTACATCTCAGAGGCAAATATTGTACTTTTACTCCAATACATGTATTTGAAAACTTTAGTTACTAGTTACTTTCTAGATTTAGATTATTATTACTAAACATAGACTAACCACATCAGCCCTATATACATTTTGGCCATTTGAAAAAAGCGATGTGACACATTGTGAGCTTGTAGATTTGCTATTTTCTATTCTGCTACATTTCAATGCCAGTACTTTTATACTTTTACTCATGTACACTTTGAATTATGGACTTTTACTTTTACCATCTCTATATTTCAGTATTGATACTTAAAACATTTGAGTACTTTTTTCACCACTGGAAATAGTCAACCAAGTCACAATGTCTGTTAAAACACAAGAGCATCCTTTTTCTTTTTCAATTGCCAACCAACATAATACATTCATGTTCATGGCACGAAGTGTTGGTTATATAAAACAAATAACCAAACACTCCCATTGAAGTCAGATGCAAAAAAAAACAACCATGGAATGATGCTGTGTAAGGTCACAAATCACAGTTACTAATCACCAACAGTGATTAGCAATGACAAGCATAACCTCCAAAACAAAGAAATGGCTCATCATTCACCTGCATGTAGTCATTGACATGAACAGCATGTCAATCTGCACACGTATGCAAACAAACAAACACACTAAGGCCTGACGCACACCTTTACAACAGACTGATGTATAGCTGATGCATGAGACTTATTGACTGATGCAAGCTCACAATGCATTTCCAATGGGAGTCACATGGTTTGACACAACATTTGTGTTGTATGAGGGGGTGGGGGGCAGTCGAAACACAGCCGGTTTGACACAACACAAATGTTGTGTCAAACCATGTGACGTCCATTGGAAATGCATTGGGGCAAGATGTAAACAAACCCTTTCATACATCTAGCATGCATCAATGTTGTATGCTAGATGCGAAGGTGTGAGTCGCCCCTTAAACAAAAAGGGGGGCGGTGAGGCTGAATGGCTTTTTAAAAAAAAAGAAAAACATGGGTTGGAGAGGGTTGGTGGACGGAGGGGGTTTATAACCTGTGGAACGTTTAGAGGTATCCCTGCTTTCACCTCGTGCCTGCTCAGACTCGGACTTGTGGACTTTCTGGGCATCTGTGCCTGTAATAGTAGAGTCCTTTAGTCTTCCAAAAAATAAAAAATAAAACACCTTGAACAATCAAGAGTGATAACAGCCCTGCGCTGTATCGAGATGTGCCACTAGTCTCCTACCTTCTGCAGAGAAAAGGCACAATTGTTTCAAATATGGAACCTCTGGAACAAAATGTTAAGCAATTACACAAACTTTCTTTTCCAACGATTGCTGTTTTAGTTGCACAAAGAACAAAACCACACATTAGTGTATAATACACTGGGCTGGGCTCTCACCTGAGGGCCTAAAGATAGAGTGGGTAAACCCTGCCGGTGGGTGAGCGTGAGCCCTATCTACAGCCGTGGTGTGGTAGACGTTGGTGGCTGGACGGAGCGCAGGCCAGCCCTGGTTGCTGCTGCTGCCGCCGACACCCCTCACGGTCTCGCCCCGCCTGGGCTCCAACAGGCCATCGTGATGATGCTGATGCTGGGACTTCTGGATTCCATGGCCGGAGGGGGCGGGGGCCGTGCGGCCATGGGCCGGGCTCCTGCGTCCCAGGCCGGGTGCGGGAGCGCCGGTGGGGGCGGAAGACGGAGCCAACGGGGTGGCTTGTACCGCCTGCTCCAGGAGGGTGGGGCTCTTCCTCAGAGCATCCAGGCTGGGGCTACTGCGACCTAGAGCAAAATACAACAGTTAAAGATGACTGGTCTTGACTACTACTGATACACCAAATGGCCGTATTTATTTGACCACCTTTAAAACCCAAATTGAGGTTGATGTGGCAGTTTTGCACTGAACTAACGCGTCTTAATAGATGATGTTTATTAACGTGATCACGGATGTTGGTTTCCCAACAACACAGGCACGTATGTCCAAACAGCTTCATGTCAGAATACAGAGGTGCAGTTTATATAGGGTTAGTCCCACCCACAAGGTGGACCCCTGAGAGAAGGGTTTCAGAGACAGGATGCAGACAGGAATACAAGCTCACAAAGATGAAAGAACCATTTGCTTATAGACAAAAGGAAGAGAGGGGGGTGGGGGGGAACAGGTGAGAAGGGGGTTCCAGGTCACCAGAGCCAAAGTGTCAGACACACTGTGTTCTCACAGCATGGTTCAGAGCTTCAAAGTCGGGGTGTATAGACTAACTTCAATGTATTTAAATGACCTTTTGGTGAGATGGAAAATCCTCCTCAAGGTCAGGTTAGAAAATGCACATCACCTAATTAGGAGTCAAACTTTAGATTAATACAAAGCACTGTAGTCTGTACAGGCTTCAAAAGCCTAAAATGGACCGGAAGCCCATGGACTCTAAATGATTAAAAAAACACAGAAAATGCAGATTACCAAGACAGTCATAATCATGCAGTTATAATCTTGTCATCAGGACATAGAATAAAAGTTATATAAAAGTTAAACCAAGTTACAAAAATACACCACTTTTCAAGATTTAACCAAATATGTACAGTATATGTTATGGATGCAGTTATTACATTAGCTTATTTATTTTTTTAAAGCAAACTTGTATGTATGACGTTGAAGTTAATTACTGAACATCAAATATTCAATAACTCAGGCAATCTGATTCATTTCAGACAGATGTCATGTTTTCTACTTGATCTCTATCTGGCTAGAAAAAAAAGTGTGTATCTTCTACAGTGAAATCTCATTCCATGTCATCCTCATCAAAACAACAGTCACGGACCGGTAGAGGCACACGGGGGCGCAGCACAATAGAGCGTCGCAGTCCCGCCCCCTACCAGGGCCCAGGAAATGATTCACCGTTCATTTTCCTCATAGACATTTCAAAAAGTATTTATTTAAAGACCTTTTTAAGCGTCGTACAAAGCCAACTCGAGTTGTGAGAAATCATGACAACAAACACAATTTTTCGTTCCGAACAAATAATTAGAAAGAAGAGCCAACTCGAGTTGGCTTCGTACGACGCTTAAAAGGTCTTTAGTTTAAATAAATACTTTTTGAAATGTCTATGGGAAAAATGCACACGGAATTATTTCCTGGGCCTGGCGTCGTCATGAAAGGGGGCGGGACTGCGACGCTCTATACGGCGTGGTAAGAATTAGTCAAACGGATTCAGTGGAATTTATTTTTCAAACCCTCTTTTTGGGGGTCTTTTACCTTCGGTACCCAGATATCGTGAGTCAGTGGGGAGAGCAGCAGAGCCAATTGCACTGCCCTGACACTGGCTTGTGGCACTCCCAAATGAGGGTACTGATCGCCCTGCATAGGAAGGAACAGCAGGCAGGAGCATTGAGTGCAACAACACTCTTGGTTCCTTTGTTTGGTCACTTTCCACATTTGCTGCACAATTAAAATGTGTGTGCTCAAATTAATTTCAATTTCTATATTTAATTATTCCACAAAGTTGTCATATCTGTAATGCTTGCCTTAGGCTTAAAGTGTTCAATGTTACTATCTTGCACGCCAAATAATTAGGACCATGAGTCCTGATTAAAAATAATTTAAAGATATTGTGTGTGTGTGTGTGTGTGTGTGTGTAGGGGGAAAGAGTCACCTCAGTGGTCTGAGCGCGCACTGAGATGAGGATTCAGTTCTTGTAGCATGCCCTGCCACGACTGTTCCCTACACTACTTCCCGTAGCTCTGTCCCAGACCACGCTCACCAACGTGTCTCATTGGCTAGATGCCACACGATGCTGAATTCAGCAACTCAAGTATGATTATGAAGCTCGTTCGTTAAATGTAGGTCGGAAATGTAGGCTATATAAATGTACAATGCAACGCAATAAAGCCATCGGCGGCTTGTTTCTGAACCCATCTGCGCGTTTCCATTGCAGTCCTTTCACATGTAGTCTACCGTATATGAATTTCTGTAGTTACATGTAGACTACTTGCCGCCTAGTTTATCAGCGGGACTCGCCCAGCGGATGACTCGATTCCATGATTCAGCGATTTAGCCAAAGCGATGTAATTAAGCATCAAAACAATATATTTCTCGTCTTCACAGTACCATTTCAGAAGCACAACTGCCATGTGGAGATGATGCTCAACGCACGCTTGTTCAACATCCTTCCGTAATTCCATGTAGAAATGTTGATCTTTCTCGACAGAGGAGCGGGGAGGCGGGGGGAATGGGGGAGGCGGGGGAACGGGGATACGGGAAGTAGTGTAGGGAACAGTCGTTCGTTGCCCTGACTAATTTTGTGGTCCATGATCCATACAGTGACCCTGAACCTTTGGATAGCATGCTTGACTGGGCCCCCTTCACAGCAAGCTCCTAGTTCAGCATGGCACAAAAGGAGGAAGAGCAATAGTTACAGACTTTAAGTGTCAGACTATTCACTCTTTAATTCTACTTTGCTTACTCCCTTTTCCCAGTATGTGTGAACCTGAATTGGTGATCTTACCGACACCGACAGCTCCAAACTGCGGGGAAACCAGAGGGCTGTTGCTGAATTGGCTGTACTGGGGAACCGGGACCCTGTTGAAGAGGCCGTAGGAACCAGCAGACTGGAATGGGGTCGAGGCCGTGGAAGCACCGGATGATGGAGCCGAGCCCATGGAAGACTGCAAGAGAGTAACAGACATTAAACTCTAGCTTGAAACTTAATTTATAGGGTATAAGTATTTACAATTTACAATTTAGGCATTTAGCAGACGCTCTTAATCCAGAGCGACTTACATTAAGCAAGAACAAAAAAGCATGGGAATACATCACATAAAAAAGCATTTATCATGAAACATGTAAGCTAAGAACGTAACAGCGGAATATCTATATAATGAAACTATAAATATAAACTATACATATATACTATACTATGCTATACATATGTACTATGATGTGCTATGACTACATACAATGCAATTATAGTGCTGTCTACATAACATGCTATAAGTCTGTATCAAATGATATCTAAGTCTACAGAAATGCTATCTAAGGGGGTAGGGTAAGTGCTATGGGCCATGATGGAGTCTGAAAAGGTGGGTTTTCAGACTACGGCGGAAGATTGGGAGTGATGCTGCCGTTCTGACTGCAACGGGAAGTGCATTCCACGGTTTTGGGAGTGACAGTGTCACTTGCAAACAATAACAATGTAGTAGTATATGGAGCACACATTGGATTGCATACCTGGACAATGGCAGGGTCCTGGGGCAGAGAGCATGTTGGCTTAGGTGGCTCACACACAGTCAGGTCCTTGATGTCGCTTCCTCTGAAGATTATGTACTCGAAGATCTCATCTCTGGGAGGGATGGGCCTATCAGTGGGGCGATCCTCCGTGCCGAAAGAACGAACTAAAAAGAAGACACATATCATAGATATTTTACAATTTAACCCATTTAGGCCCGACGTCGAAATAAAAAAAACGTTCGCTCTGAAATAATATATATTCAAAGATTTGTGCCGCATTTTTACGATTTTTCAAAAATAGCAGACCTACAAGCTCGTATAGCTTGTAGATCTGCTAGTTTTCAATAGCTAAAGTATAATATAATGCTTAGTTAAAACCCCGTTCCCATTCAGAATGGGTTAATAACCACGTAAAGCCTTTTGCTCCTTCTGCATGCACAACACCCAGGAATCATCAGGATTGTGTTGTGCTTGAATAGCAATGTTCTTTCAAGATGAGCTTACATAGAGGACTTCAATGTTGGAAATTGCTTATTAATATAAGGCAATTCAAATAACTAACCACTTAAACCCTCCATTCTTACTGAAACAGACACGACTTGCAACTGTACTTGGACTGCTATTTCTGCATACACCAAATCTCTTCGGACAATCTACAAGCTCACAGCGTGTGAGTGAGCTTCTGATGTTCTTGACTAATGAGCCTCCCAGAATATGGATGCTGGGGACGGGGTTCAAGTGGTTAAACCGTTTCTTGCAGGCCAGCCCAAGTGTAACGTGTACAGTAGTACTGTAATTGACACCATGATTTAATTACCACTCTGCCAACTTTGAGGACTAAAACATTCAAAGCTGCTTACTTACTAGTTTAGCAAATCACAAATCATGTAACTAACCTGAAACTTTGCAGAAATTGGGGCCGCTACAGTAACATACATAATAAGTGTATTACAGTGTAATCAATGGACCCTTCTTTAGGTGCATTCATTTCACACATCCTCGTTACTGTCCTAGCAAGTTGCCAAGCTGGCTCATGTTGCGTGACAAACAAAAACACACACAGGTTAACATCATCCGTGTTAACCTCAATAACCTGTGTCATGTGTACTAGAAGATCATGTTCTCTTCCATATGTGTGTCAATTCATCAGCTGACATGGGACATCAGCTGACTTATTAACAGACGAGGGTATCCTTCTTGAGTTCCCAGCCAATCTGACTAGTAATGTTGACTATAGGCTTAGCTAGCAATATATGCTAAATTCAGCCACTGACTCCGAAAATGATGATAAAATACCAAACACCAGACTGGACTGGTCAGCGCCTGCTGCTGGCCAACCAAACGCAATTAAGTTCTCTTACATTATATTTTTTATAAACATCGCACGAGCCTTTTTCGCTCGACGAAACGACGTATTATCGTACCAAGATGACGTTTATTTCCAACACAAATGGCGTAATGAAAAATAAACGAATAATTTATTTAAAATAAAACAATAATAATAAATAAATTAACATGTATTTCAGTTGTAAACAACACGTCATTGTTTTAGTAGCGCGGCGCGGAAAAACTCGCGCGCGTCGAACGCAGTGAGCCGTCGCGACGAGAGAGCGAAAGTGTCGCTTTGTGCCCCCCAAAAATAAATTTTGATGCGTTGTTGTTATTAAGCGTGCATGGCCGTATCTCTTTTTTCTGCAAAGAAGGGACACGCCGTCGAACTACAATAACGAACGAGGAGCTGCTTAATTTGCTCAGCCAGCCAGCCAGCCGCAGGCGTAATAAAATAAAAATACCTTTGGCGAGCGCGACGGTGGAGTTCTCCGTGTCAATAGTGTAGAGGATTCCCTCGTAGCGAATCTCGGCCTTGGAGATGAGGCTGATTTTGCTCCCCAGATAGGGCGTCCCTCCTCCGCTCATTGTGACTCCTTCTCTCCGCTCCTCCGTCCACACAATGCTCCTTTTACCTCCGCCTTTTTCCCCCCAACTGCGTGCTTATAATCGCAGATGAAGATCTGATATAATAAAGGCCTAGTATCCACCCCCCACCCCAACCTTGCTCGAACGTGTGCTGCCTGCTTCAAGCTTGCTTGTTGTTGTTGTTCTCCAACTCGGGTAGAGACGGGTTACATTATACACAGACACACAGCGCACGACACAACACACCGCTACAACATGGCTACCTCATTTTCTCCCATCTTCACGCGGGGGTTAATGGGAAAATCATAATATCGCGCGTTTACGCGCTGGCTGGGGACTGGGAAAGTAGATCCGTGCCAGGTAGAGAGAAAATATATGTCTATGGGGAAGAAACCAACGCTACGTACGTTACGTACGACGTGGAGAACCATCGTGCGCGAGCACGTACGCCAACCCCAAACAGTTTTGTTTTCGCATCCGCCGCCTCGAGCGGATACGGAAACGTGTTGCGTGAATGTATCTGTTCGTAATGAAAAAGAATACCGGATACAGTAGGCGGGCTCTAGACCGGCCAGATATATGAGCAGTAAATAGGAACGCCTACTGCCATATTAGGGTGGTGGTGACGCAATAATAATAGGGCCTACAAATAATAATAATTGCAACTCCGACTATACATAAATGTTAATGTTGCTTAATTTGAACATCAAATGTTTCATTTTAATACCTTTTTAAATTATATACCGGTAATTAGATGTTGTGTTATTAATTATATTCTAATATGTATCTTTGCAAGTGCAACCCCCCCCCCAAAAAATAGCCCAATCGAGCAAAAGAAAAGAAAAGAAAAGAGCGCACGTCAGACCGACGCACGACGCCGATGTTCTCTTCTAGCTCGCTCCGTTTCTATGGTCGTAAACAACACGGGTTGGTGCGCGCACGCGTACATTCTAAAATACGATTTGCACAACGGTCCGACATCAAAGATGGCGGGAGCCTCCGACCCACTGGAGGACATGCTCTTCAATGAGGTGGACGAGAAAGCGGTTAGCGACTTAGTTGGCTCGTTGGAATCGCAACTCGGTCGTCAAAAGACACCCATCGCTTCGTATAGCGGGGCGAAGAGAGAGGGAGCTGCGGGCGCTGTCAGCCAGTTCTCAGGGAAAGTGCGTGATCAAGTGGGGTCTCTGGCAGTGGCAGTGGAGCAGCAGCAGCAGCAGCCACAACAAGGACAACCAAAAGCGGGGTTAAACCAGGAACCGAGCGCCAATGAGGCGCTCTCCCACAAGATTCCCACCTCTTCTACCTCTACTTTGTCCCCCGCGGGCGTCATTAACGCCGGATCTAATTTACAAACACTTGGAGTGTCTCCCGCGATCTCTCCCGTGCCAGGATCTGTAACTTTGCCCACTCAGTCTGCCGCTGCTAGCTTCAACAGGGCTACTGTTCTGGGTTCGGTGGGCAGCACCACGTCGGTGGTGTCCGCTCCCAACAACCCGAACATCACAACGCAACAAGGGATAGGGATCAGAACTGCCTCGCCCGGATTACAGAGTTTGAACGGTAACTCTGGAGCGGCGAAACGGGTCAACAACTCCCCCGGTGTGATACCACCACCGCTACCCCAAGCGGGCACCGTTATAAGTAACGTTACTGTCAGTGCCCCCGGTGGAGGAGGCTCCAATATTATTGTGTCCATGGCCTCGCAGCACCCCAACTTTCCCATACCTCAGTCTTCAGTGGCGTCCACTACGATTGCTTTGCAAAGGCACCCCTGCAGCCCCGTCATGTCCAGCGTGGTGTCCCAGAACGGGATGATGGACCCAATAAAGGTCTCTCCTATGGTCACGCAGGGGGGCACGACGGGCTCCCCGGCGTCCGCTCCTCCACCTCAGGTCATGAACCACAGCAACACTCTCATGCACACCAAAATGTTGGTGCAGCAGCAGCCCAACCAGCCAATTTCGGGCAACTCTGTCATTCTCGGAACGACTCCCCCTCCGATCAATTCCCCCATTATTTGCCAGCCTCAGAGTGTGACCAGCACCGCTGTCACGCACACACTGGCCGCCGGCGTGAAACCCTCGGTCAACGGAGTCGGTCAGCCCGCGGTGACTCTTGTGAGGCCGCCCATTGCACCTGTAATGGCTACTTCGGTCCAGCAGCAGAGGCCGGGGCTTGTTGCAAGCCCTGTCAGGACCGCTGTCCCTCAGCTGGCTGTCAGACCACAACAACAGACCACAATTCAGCTGCCTCCTGGATTTACCATACCCCCTGGTAACTATGACCTCCTATAGTTGACATTTCCCCCCCAGAATGTGTTAAGTTTCTCCCACAGTACCACCAGGACAATTTCCTGTGCTATTTTTAAGTGGTGCAACCACTTCCTTAAGTGACTATGTGTGTGGCTGGCTGGCTGGGTGGGTGTGTCTGAGCACGAAATCAGCATGGTTGTTTTTCACCACCTGTGCGCAACCTAACACACACAAACACACACGCACATATTAACTGTATATATGGTGATTTTGGGTGTGCCAGTATAGTACAGTGACAGTACAGTACAGTAGAGGGACCCCCACACGGTAACTGTCATTTCTCAACCGTTTCGGACGCTGGAACCCCCCCCGGGGACCCCCACACGGAGTTGCACCACTTACTTCACACGGGTGTGATTTTTATATAGTTCTGGTTGACAAATGAAGTGATTAAAACCTAAGTTCAGCACAATGCCAATTGTCACTTAATAAGTCGGTTTGCTTAGACAGACTTTGAGCAGTTGCTGAAAGTGAACATCGCTCAGCACCATCATGCAATGTCTTTGCAAAACACTTGTTGAACTGTCGATATGTTTAGCTAACATGGTCATCATTCAAATAGCTATGTGGCAGCGGTGGCCGAACGGTTTGCAGAGCGGTCTTGATACCGGAATGTCGCCAGTTCGTATCCCCGGACCGGCACGTTAAAATTACCACCGCTGAAGTGCCCTTGAGCAAGGCATTGAACCACTACCATGAAATGTTCTATGAGCAGGGCCTGGCTGTAAACAAGTATCTGATGCTTAGTCCAGTTACCCTGGGTAAATATAGTAACTTTGCTTTGCTTTTATGTTGGTATAATGGAGTAGAACCTCGTGTCAAAGTGTCTGCTAGAGTTAACCAACATACCAGCCTCCGTTAAAATGCACCAAGACACCTTCATTAGGAAGTTTTGTTTATCATCATTAATGTATTTCACCCTTCATAATGAACTAAATAACAGCATGGAAAGCAACGAAAGAAGTGGCACATTTGCAAAGATGAAATAAACACAGGGGCATATGAAAACATCTAATCTTACAACAAAAACCAAGAGCCACTAGATTCATACTGGTAGTTGGACGTTGTGATGTAAATAGGTTTTCAATGTAATGAGTCCCGGGATGCAGGGATGGTCTTTTAGATGAGTCCCAGGGACATTTCATGAGTCCCACTTCAACGACATTAGGAGTCATATTTTGCCATTTTTACAATTTGCAGCATTTATCTCCCATTTCATTTTATATGGTTATAATGTGGTTATATTCATGTAGAAAACAGAAGAAGAAATGATTATTATAACTAAAGCTAGCAAAATAAACTAGAATAAAAAACAGTACAGTAGTGCATCCCGTGGATGCAGAGGCCGTTGTTTTATTGCGTCCCTTAACTATAAACTGCGTTTTGGGATGCAAAATGCACCCTATTTTAATCTCAGGACGTAGTATACTATGTCAGTGGTGGGTCGGCTTGGAAGATCTGTCGGATACAGTTGACTCTTAACTGTCTGATTATTTCTAGTGATGCACCAAATATTCGGCCGCAGAAAATATTCGGACGAAAATGGCTAAAAATGCATTTTCGGCCTATTCGGTTTCGGCCTATTTATATCACCGAATAGTGTATGCAATTAATGCATTCAAAAGTGCTGAATAAATGTTTTATGGACCCATAATAGTGATTATTATTTAAGTGAAGTTTTGCCATAATCATGTCTTTTGCCATAAATCAGGTAGCTTAAAGGTACGGCCATGACAGCATGTTAGGAAAAAATATATATTATTCGGTTTTCGGCCAACTGTTTCCTATATTCGGTATTCGGTTTCGGCCAAGTAAAATTTCCCTTTCGGTGCATCCCTAATTATTTCCTTTCGTCCTTTTCAGGTATGGTTCTGGTGAGAACAGAGACTGGCCAGCTGGTGATGGTACCACAGCATGTCCTGGCCCAGGCCCAGGCCAAAACCCAACAGGGACAGACGGTCACCAACATCCCCCCGAGACCTGCCACCCCGACAGCTGCGACCACAGTCCGAGTCAGTGCACCCAGTCCGGTAAATAACAACGAGTAGATCAGATTTACAGTTGTGTCAGACAGTCTCTATACTTCTATGAAGGTTTATATATACTTCTATAAGGTGTGTAGTCATCCCTCTTGACCTCTGCCTGTTTTCTGAAGGTGCCTGTGACGGCCCAGACAGTCCGAATGGCATCTCCCGGACAGACTAGAATGGTACAGTCCCCATCTCCTTCTGCTGCTGCCATGACACAGGTGTGTACTACACTGTAATAACCCATTTTGACCTGAGATCGGATTCTAAAAACGTCTTCTACATCCTGACAGTTTTCTGAAAAAGCTATGTTTCTGTCAGTGGTTCTTCGATTTTTCAAAAATAGCAGACCTACAAGCTCGTAGCGCGCCACTCGGTGTTCAATAGCTAAAGCATAACATAATGCTAACACCAAAAGGGGTTCCTGCCCCCTAAATGGGATAATACCCTAATAATCCATTCTTTACATTTTATGCTGCTTTCAATGTAATGCATTTCCTTACTTTCGTGTTCAGCCTAACTGATGTTAGTAGTAGGGGGAGATTTGTTTTACGGCATGACTCTTGAAGAATATCTGTATTTTGGGACTGTCCTCTTGGGCTGATCCTGCAAACCACTGGACCAATCGGACTCGGAGCTAAAATATCTTACATACATGTACATGTACATACTGCCAGTGCCAGTTGGCCAAGGCAGTAACCCTTCAAATACATATATTTTTTACATATGTTTTATACTTAAAATATGTCACCTTATTTTCATAATGGAAGTCGACAGAGCTCGGATCGATTATTGTTATAAAGTACCATATTATCTGCACATAGAGTAGTAGTAGTAATACTTTTCCAAAGGGTTGATGTTAAGATTGGCGGTCATAGTCATAGAAGGAAGCTAATAAGCTGCTAAACGACTAACAGCTGCCTTGCCAGAATGCATCTGTCATCATCAATGCAATATTACTGCCATTCAGTTTCTGTACTGTTGAAACCCTAGTTAGCATTAGCATAGCAGGTATTTAGTTTTGGTTCTGGTTTGGTTCTGTCAAGACAAGATTACTTTTTTTAAGTGGCTTGTAAATTCTAGATGTGTACCAGTCACTTTCACTAGTCTATTACTATTACATTACAATAATAAAACATCAAATAATATGAATATATTCTATTATATTGGCTTATGGGTCATTAACCCATCAAAACCGGGAAAAGTGTCATTTTAGATGTTTGCGTTTGCTAGTCAAATAAAATCACACCCGTGTGAACTGAGTGGTGTAAGGTATTATATAGCCTGATCAGCTGTGGTCTGACGTAATGTAATCAGCATCAACCAATCGGCATCAACCATGCTCATTTTTTGAGCACAGACAGACAGACTAACAAAGCCAGTTGTAGGAGTGGTTTACACCACTCAAAAATGGCAGATATTCAAATCTCACAGCATCTGCTATTTTTGAACATTTTTGAAAAATCTTGATTTTAGAAGGCATTTCTAGAATCGGCCTCTAGCGTTACGCTACGGGTTGAAGTATCAGTACAGTTATCTTGATAATACTGTCAACTAAATAATACCTAAATATTGA
Organism: Electrona antarctica; assembly: GCF_951216825.1. NCBI lineage: Eukaryota > Metazoa > Chordata > Actinopteri > Myctophiformes > Myctophidae > Electrona > Electrona antarctica. The sequence goes on from NC_136810.1 coordinate 55,336,264, forward strand.
AATGAAATATCGCCGTGTTTCTCTCTAGAAGGCCATCACGGTGGCTCCGGTGGGGACGGCCATGTCCGTGAAGATGAGTGCCCCTCAGATGAATGCCCCTCAGAAGGCCCAGACGGTGATAACGGCAGGACAGACCATGGCCAAGCCTGGCACTGTTCAAAGCAACCTTGCCATGAACAGCGTACCAGCAGCCACAGTCTCCACCCCTGCCGTCAGAATCGCGGGGGTGTCGCAGGTTTGTGCAAAACTCAGGCCAATAATGACAAAGTTGCTTTCGTCGTCAGCACCTATTTGCAGTCTCAACGGGATCTACAGAGAACACATAATGCAGATAAAGAATTGTCTTTATCTGATCAGAAAGTAAAAAAAATAAAATCACTGGTGGGTTTTTTAATTCACTAGCACTTTTCATAAGTTTATCTGACATTTATTAAACAAAGCAAATACATCTTCAACAAAATATCCACTTAAACAAAACCAAATCAAATAAAATAGACTCAAAAGGTTTACACTAAATCATATCAGTTAGTGTCCTGACTCCTCCTGACTCGAGGAAGGCAGTTGCATCTGTCGAAACGTTGGTTGCTCACTCTGCGTCCCTAATAAATAATCAGCACTTTGGCTATCAGTGTGTGCGGCCACTCTTTTGAAGTGTCCTGGCACTGTCTATAAACTAAACTCAAATGTGAGTATGGTAATCTTATAGAAAGTAAGCGTGGCTTCTTATAGATCAGCAGATTCATAGAAAATAAAAAGTACGTCATACAGTCATTGGAACAAAAATACATAGAAACACATATGACTCTGGGCACAGGGGTCACAGCCTTCTGCGGAAATCTAAATTCAACTAGAACTGCACTCTGTCGAGTGCCTACTTGCTTGTTGCACACAAGTAGGCCATACATGGCCTACTAGTGCGCAAGCAGAGCGTGCAAGTACTGTAGACCGCTACAAACGTTCAAATCTCAGCCTCTCTGTGAAAGAACGTTCGCAATATTGAATGTTTAGGTTTAGCTATTTGCTACGTACCTTGCTTTTGGAGGAAAAAAAGTAGTATTTGGAGTATGGTAATGATTACTTATGCCTGTTATGGCAGTGGTGTCAGATTACATACATGTATACATAGGGGCATTACCTTTAGTCCACCCGAAACACCTGAAACATATCATCATTACGTCACCATCGTAAACCAATTATACCCTGGCATTGGTACATATCTTCATCACGTCATGGGACATACGCTTCGTAGCATGACGGAAAACATACCTGCACGGTCTGCTTCCGTATGTCCCGTGCCAGCATATGACGTCATATCATGTGCTGCTAAGGGACATTGGTACATATCTTCATCACGTCATGGGACATACGCTTCGTAGCATGACGGAAAACATACCTGCACGGTCTGCTTCCGTATGTCCCGTGCCAGCATATGACGTCGTATCATATGCTGCTAAGGGACATTGGTACATATCTTCATCACGTCATGGGACATACGCTTCGTAGCATGACGGAACACATACCTGCACGGTCTGCTTCCGTATGTCCCGTGCCAGCATATGACGTCATATCATTTGCTGCTAAGGGACATTGGTACATATCTTCATCACGTCATGGGACATACGCTTCGTAGCATGACGGAACACATACCTGCACGGTCTGCTTCCGTATGTCCCGTGCCAGCATATGACGTCGTATCATTTGCTGCTAAGGGACATACGTTTCGTAGCACCTGACTGATAACATTACTTGCACGCTCTGCTTGCGCAGGTAATAAAGGGACTATAGAGCAGCAGTGAGAGGTTCTGCCATCAAATGCCAGCATTTCTTCAACCAGTTTTAGCCCCTATGTTGAGTTTAGATGTCAACAGACATAGCAGCAGGGGCAGATCTCTTGTATTCTGGTTACTAACTTACTTAACCCATTTATGCCTGACCTCGAAATTAAAAAAAAAATCTTCTAAATCCTTCAGTTTTCTGAAATAAATATTTTCACGATTTTTCAAAAATAGCAGACCTACAAGCTCGTAGCGCGCCACTCGGTGGCGCGCTATGAGCTTGTAGATCTGCTATTTTTCAATAGCTAAATTATAACAATGTTTAAAACACCAAAAGGGGTTCCCGCCCCAAAATGGGTTAACTATTTTCACCTGACCTGAGGAAAACGTCGATCCTCTGAGTTCCACACCTCGTTGACTAAAATGTTAGGAAGGGACTAGTGGACAAAATGGTAAATGGTGCATTTATATAGCGCCTTTTAATATCCAAGGCGCTTTACATAGATGTGTGCATTACATTGACCCATTCATTCACTGTGGGCGACTGTGGCTCAAGAGGTAGAGCAGGTCGTCCAATGATCCATGGGTCGGCGGTTCGAATCCCGGCTCCTCCTGGCTACATGTCGAAGTGTCCTTGGGCAAGACACTGAACCCCAAATTGCTCCCGGTGTGCTGGTTGGTACCTTGCATGGCTTCTGCCGCAATCGGTGTATGAATGTGTGTGTGAATGGGTTAATGTAATGCACAATCTATGTAAAGCGCCTTGGATAAAGGCACTATATAAATGCACCATTTACCATTTTATTCATACACCGATGGCAGCGGAAACCAATGCAAGGCACCAACCTGCACATCAGGAGCAATTAGTGGGTTCAGTGTCTTGCTCAAGGACACTTTGACACTAACTCTGGGGGAGCCCGGGTTCGAGCTGGCAACCTTGCGGTTTCCATCCAGCCACTCTACCCCTGAGCCACCGCCGCCGACAAGAGATCCGTTAGTCATTTTATACTTGGTTGCATGCTGAAAATAGCCGATCTATATCTAAATCAACTCTAGATTTAGTCGACTAAAATCATATTTAGTCTAGTTATAAAACTAGACTGCCACTAAAACATTCCAGGTGACTAAAATATGACTAAAACTAAATTAAGTTTCATTCCCGGAGACTATGACTAAACAAAAAAAAAATTGCTGCCAAAAACATCACTGGTGCATTGCCGGCCTCCTCCTTCTCTCTGACCTCGTCCGTGACCAATGGGAGGCCGCCTCCGTAGAGGTCCGTGTTTCTGATGTGGTCCACCAAAGTGACCAATAGGAGGCCTCCTCCGTAGAGGTCTGTGTTTCTGATGTGGTCCACCAAAGTGACCAGAGTGGCTGATTACGTAGACTAACTTCCCAGCCACAGCTCAAATCAACCAGCGCTTTCGTTTGACCACACATTTTTGACTGGACACAGTTCACAGAGATAATAAGAAATCTTAACAATGAATGGTATTCACATTTTCTGTTCTTTAATTCTTACAGGAAATGCAGGAAAACGTGAAGAAATGCAAGAACTTTCTGGCCACGCTGATCAAGTTGGCATCCCACAATTCCCCCTCCCCAGAAACCTCCAAGAATGTGAAAGCCCTGGTGCAGGATCTACTTGTGAGTAAAAAAAAAGAAGCCACATTTACTTTTGTAGAGTAAGTGTGTGTGTGTGTGTGTGTGTGTGTGTGTGTGTGTGTGTGTGTGTGTGTGTGTGTGTGTGTGTGTGTGTGTGTGTGTGTGTGTGTGTGTGTGTGTGTGTGTGTGTGTGTGTGTGTGTGTGTGTGTGTGTGTGTGTGTGTGTGTGTGTGTGTGAGACACACATACAGACTTATAGCATGTTATGTAGACAGCACTATAATTGCATTGTATGTAGTCATAGTACATATGTATAGTTTCATTATATAGATATTCCACTGTTACGTTCTTAGCTTACGCATGTTTCATGATAAATGCTTTTTATATATGTGATGTATTCCCATGCTTTTTTTGTTCTTGCTTAATGTAAATCGCTCTGGATTAAGAGCGTCTGCTAAATGCCTAAATTGTAAATTGTCACACACATCCTTTTGAAATGATATATATATATATATATTTGAGGGGCGCCAGTCCCTCCTATGTCCAGCTTTGAGGGTGCGTGTAAACAAACATTGTCCTAACACAAACATCGAATACCATTGAAAATTAATGGCCATTTTTGAACACTTTTTTTGTAAACACAAATAATACGTAAACACAAACATTGAAGACAAAAGTGAGGACGCAAATTGTGATTGGCCAGAATGAGATGTTGTATGATACGATGATGAGAGCGCCCCTCACTTCAATATAATAGAGAAATAGCCAGCACTCCGAAGTCCTTCTGGTGCATTTATTTCATTGTGCAGCACGGACAGACAAAAACACGGGCGCGTTTCGGCGTCAAGCCTTCCGCAGCGTGTATATAACGCCCCTCACTTCACACAGGTGTGATTTTTTTTAAATAATTATAGAGCGCCGAAGTCACTCTGATGTCACTCGCTCATCACCTGGTTCACGGAAGTAATTTCTCTATGGAGAATAACATGGGGTCCTCTTAAAATCGTCTCATATAAGCATTGTGGTCCAAAAATAAACAAGCTGTCTCGGCGTTACTGTCAGGGAGGTGTCTCTGTATCGTTTGCGACAGTCAGTCACTCATATATGATACCGTCTGTTTCTAGAGAAAACTAATTCAGTAGCAGTAACAATAGCGTTTTCTCTCAGTCAGTTGATTCTTCATATCCATATGAGTGAAACGGCCAGGGTGACATGTTTATTTATCAAACACAGTTCTTATATGAGGCGATCTAAAATCCCCCTATGGGGATTACAATGCAAATAAAAAGTACATGTGGAGTTTGCATGTTCTCCCTGTGGGTAGGTACCCTCTAGGGTAGGTACCCTCACAAAAACATGCAGTAATCCTGGTCTCTAAAACTACCTCCCCCTGGCCAACCGGGGCGCCTGATGGAGGGGAAATAACGTGGAATAACGTGTTCCTTCCACGCGCTATGTCCGGCCGGGGAAATTCCCCCCTGTCAGGTGAAAAGAAGCAGCTTGGACTCCTCATGCATAGAAGGAGGCATGAGGTCAGTCCGCTGCCCCCCCCCAGGTTGGCAGAGGAAGTGTAGCGCCCAGGATTACATTAGATAATTGGCACTGGGTGAAAAAACTGGCTTGCAAAATCGTGGGATAAAAATTATATAAAAATAAATAAAAAAAAGTACATGAACCCGTGGATTTGCGCCCTCTACCGATATTGATGTCAGACTTTGGTGCTCTATTGGTCTCATCCCATTTCATGACTCCACTTGTTTCTTTCTTTGTTTTAGGATGCTAAGATCGAGCCAGAGGAGTTCACCACTCGGCTCCAGGCTGAGCTGAATTCCTCCCCTCAGCCCTACCTCATCCCCTTCCTCAAGGTCAGTGGTGGAAAAAGTACTCGACATTCTCTACTTAAGTAAAAGTATCAATACTGGCCTGGGCCATGGCTCAGTGGTCCAGGCACTCTGGCAGTGTGCCGTGGGTTCGACTCCCGATCCCGACGGCCTTTACTGCATGTCTTCCCCCCCATCTCTCTCCCCATTTCCTGTCAGCCTACTGTCTGTCCCTCCATAAAAGAAAAAGGCGGAAAAAAAACATTAAAAAAAAAAGTATCAATACTGCAATGTAGGAATAAGTAAAAGCTCGGAATTCTAAATCTACTAGAGTAAAAGTACAAAAGTATTGGTATCAAAATTGGTACCAAAAAGTAAAAGTACACATTATGCAGAATGTCCCATTTCACAAGTTTTCAAAAATATGTATTACAAATCCTTTGAAAATAGCAGTTGTGTAAGGTTCATGTGTGTTTTGTAATAATAAATAATCCAAATTTACAAAGTAACTAGTAGCTAAAGTTAGTCAAATTATTGTAGTGGAGTAAAAGTACAATGTTTGCCTCTGAAATGTTACAGTGGCGTAGAAGTACTGAAGTACTGAAAATGTGATATACTCAAATAAAGTACAAATACCTTGAAATTGTACTTAACCCATTCTGGGCGGGAACCCATGCTTGTGTTTCAAGCATTATGTTATACTTTAGCTATTGAAAAATAGCAGATCTACAAGCTCATAGCGTGGCACCGAGTGCAGCGCTACGAGCTTGAAGGTCTGCTATTTTTGATAAATCGTGAAAATGTGGCCCCGAATATATTCTTTCAGAGCAGAACAGTTTTTAACTCAAATCTTTTCTTCTGGGGGTGGGGGACAACAACATATTTTCAGATGGGGGTCGGCGGCCAATTACATATATTTGTGGGCGTCCTTGACATGAAATAATTTGGGAACCACTGATACAGAAACATGAGGTTTTTCAGAAAACTGTCAGGCATTTGTAGAATCGTCTTCAGGTCTAAATGGGTTGAGTACAGTACTTAAGTAAATGTACTCAAGATACAGTATTAACAATGCTCTAATGACCATCTATTAATACCACTACTACTCCTTTAAAGCACTTCATAATGAATCAAATTAAGTAAGGCTGTTTGATTAAATTTGATATCAAGTCGTCTGTCATAGTGATTTAGATGCTGTCGTTGAGTGAATTTTAATTTTGCACGCCTGTCCTGTGACACTTGAATGATAAAACTCACATAATTTGTTTCAGACTCACAAAGTTACAATTTCAAATGTAAAACCTTATTTGCACTTACAGGCATTTATTAAAAATAAAAGTAAACGCAAAATATGACGACTATGGCCGGGGCGAGACCGGAAACCATTTATCTATGAACTCTCTTTCCAATACAAGTGCTAGCACAGAATCTCTGTAATAAACTGGACATAATTACAATCTTAACCCATTTTGGGACGGGAACCCCTTTTGGTGTTTTAAAGCATTATGTTATACTTTAGCTATTGAAAAATAGCAGATCTACAAGCTCATAGCGCGGCACCAAGTGCCGCGCTATGAACTTGTAGGTCTGCTATTTTTGAAAAATCGTGAAAATGTGCCTCAAATCTTTGAATATATATTATTACAGAGTGAACACTTTAACTCAAATCTTTGCTTCTGGGGAGGTCCCTGGAACAACATATTTTCAGATGGGGTGGCGGAGGCCAATTACATATCATTTTTGGGGGTCCTTGACATGAAAATGTTTGAGAACGACTGACACAGAAACATAGGATGTTTCAGAAAACTGTCAGGATTTAGAAGGCATTCATAGAATCGTCCTCGGGTCTAAATGGGTTAATAAATCATCATAATAATACATTATCGTGAAACCTGTGACTGATTTCCCTGCCGGTTTCCCTTCCTTACAGAAAAGCCTCCCCGCCCTGCGCCAATCCCTGCTCAACAACCAGCAGTCTCTGTTGAACCCGTCGACTACCCCCCAGCCCATCATGGTGACTCCGACAGCACACAACACCAGCGTCACCACCACCACCATCAGGGCCCGGCTGCCCATCAACCCCACCGTGAGCAGCATCAGGCCGACGCTCACAAACACAGCTACCGTGGTATGATGATGCTCTACTCCTAGACCAGGGGTTCTCAACCCGTGGGTCGCGACCCCTCGGGGGGTCGCCAAATTATTTTAGGGGGTCCCCAAATTATAAAAAAAAAAAAAAAAGATATTTTTTTAAATTTTATTTTCACGATTTTTCAAAAATAGCAGACCTACAAGCTCGTAGCGCGCCACTCGGTGGCGCGCTATGAGCTTGTAGATCTGCTATTTTTCAATAGCTAAATTATAACAATGCTTAAAACACCAAAAGGGGTTCCCGCCCAAAATGGTTTAAGGTTATTGTAGTAGTCAATTTATATTGGGGGTCGGGAGGGGGCGGGGCGGGGCGGGGGTCCCGAGACATTGCCAAAGCATTTCCGGGGGTCCCCGGCCAAAAACGTTGAGAACCCCTGCTCTACTCCTAGACAGCCTGGGTATTTAGATGTAACAGGTTTAAGCCAGTGTCGACTACCTTTTTTCACTGACGAAAACTAAATGGAAACTAAATGAAAACTAAGCTATGATGACTAAAACTAAAGGTGGCCTTACACTAGCCGATTTCTTTCAATCTGAAATCTGATAGCACCACACACTACAGGATAATCGGAGCGGGGCAGAGCAAATATCAAACATTCTTGATGTTGATCGGGCCGATCCCGATCGCGCTTTGAACGGTCGGGCACCCCCCGAGCGTCAAAAATGCCCGATTATCGGCTAGTGTAAGGCCACCTTAAGACTGAATATATCGACAATTTCGTCGAACAAATAAAAAACTAGACTAAAATGTTAGGAAGGGACTAGTGGACAAGAGATCCAGTATAAGTTATTTTACACTTGGTTGCATGCTGAAAATAGCTGATCTACAAGCTCACAACGCGCCGCAGTGCGACGCGTTGTGAGCTTGTAGATCTGCTAAAACATCAAGACGGCATCAAGGCCCGCCAAAATTCATTTTAGTCGACTAAAATCATTATGACATTTAGTCGACTGAAACTAGACTAACACTAAAACATTCCGGCTGACTAAATGTGTAAATGTGTGACTAAAACTAAGTGAAACCTATTCAAGAGACTATGACTAAAAAAATCAAAATTTGCTGCCAAAAACAACACTGATTTAAGCATATTTAAGTATGTGCTGCTTTTCTCACCAAACCGCATACGGTTTGCGTTTTGAAGTATAAGTGAAAGCACAGAAACGTCTTAAGAGCGTAGTCATTTTGAGGTGGGAGACTAATCTCTTCCGTCTATAAAATCAAATCCTGAGCGGTACAGCCTAGGGTTCGAAACCAGCTGCATCGTATTTCGTTAAATTCCATTTTAAGATGAGATTAAAATGTCGAAACCTAGCGCTCAAAATGTATTTACTTGAAAAGAAATTGTATACGATGCCTCAATATATAGCACTAAACATTGGCACAGGAAAACATTAAACATCTGAAAAAAAAACCTTATAAATATTGTAGGGGGCTCTAAGCCCGTGGTGTCTAATGTATGTAGGTTTTCATTAGACGAGAACACTACACTAGGGGCTTTTACTGATTAGCACACACATTCAACCAGAGAGAATATATTGATTAGATTGATTAGAAGAACAAATTAAAGAAATCAGCCGGTGTCATGTTTGGTTCCTATGAAAACGTACGTGACGTATCATTGAGAAATGTTTGTAGCAATATTTTGGACAGGATTTATTGACCAGCATTTATTTATTTTTCTCGTTTTTTTTTATGGTGACATGCATGAGCACACATCTTGCGGCAGCGTGTTAAGTGCCTTGGGGATACAGCTCGGTCACATAAAAGACAAGAATGAGACATTGTGCGTGCGTGCGTGCGTGCGTGCGTGCGTGCGTGCGTGCGTGTGTTTTTAAGTGACTGTTGTTGCTTTAGCAGCGGATTTGTCACATTCCTGGGAATGCATTCCCAGAGAGCGTACAATTTTCTAATTGAGTGTGATGAATGACTCATGTCAGCCATACTAACATCTCAATAATGTTGCCTGTCTGCTCTTCCATACCAGATAGAGTAGTATTAGTATGTGTCTGTCGCTAGCAGGCAGCAATACATCTCTCAATGGCTAAATATGGTTGACGTTTCCTCATACCGTTTCTTAAAATGAAGGTTCTGTCTGTGAAACAAAAAAGATATACAGATATAAATTAGCATGTGATTATCAACAGCTGCCATCTGTACGGGCATATACAGTACATTTACAATTCATAGGCTTGTAATACATTATGGTGAAATTCTATTGCAGCAATCACCCAGCTACAATATTAGCATGTCTTGGGCTAATAGTGTGTGCTGCAGGCGGTAATTTTTTCCCCCACTGACCACTCACCCCAGCAGTTCTTGTATTTGTTTTGCTGAGGTTAAAGTTAGAAAAATACATTTAGGATTTAGCATATAGTTTGACTGATGCCGGTTAGGTTTAGGGATAAGGTTAGGTTTGCCGTATTTGATCCGGGGGCGAGCATTTTTGTGTTTGTGTGTGTGGGGCCAACTTTATGTCTCTTGAAGACTAGTTATTTGAATTGTTCTGCCGTGAACCGGCACTAGGACTGGTGTGTGTAGCATTCCTATAGTGATTGCTTGTTGTCTTAACCCATTCTGGGCAGGAACCCATTTTGGTGTTTCAAGCATGTTATACTTTAGCCATTGAAAAATAGGCACTCGGTGCCGCGCTATGAGCTTGTAGATCTGCTATTTTTGAAAAATCGTGAAAATGTGGCGCAAATCTTTGAATATTCTTTCAGAGCCAAAGTTTTTAACTCAAATCTTTGCTTCTGGGGTGTCCCTGGAACAACATATTTTCAGATGGGGCTCGGCGGCCAATTATATATAATCTTGGAGGTCCTTGACATGAAAATGTTTGAGAACCACTGACATAGAAACATAGGGTTTTTCAGAAAACTGTCAGGATTTAGAAGACATTTTGTAGAATCGTTCCCAGGTCAAAATGGGTTAACACAATTCATATCACCAACAGCATGTATTAGTTGTGCATACACATGGTTTGATCCAGTGTGTGTAACAGTGTCATTTTGTCAACCAAGTACATAAGTTACCTGCTATCATTTAAAATGGACGTTAAGTTTGTTTTAAATTATCTTTTTACAATGGCAAGTGTTGTATTTTCCAAATGACGGATATCTCAATTTGTGATCCAAGCTATTGACGTGCACTACCAGGCCATAAGCAATTTCATTACAAACCTTTCATTGTGGGTTCATAATTGTCTTTGTCCTGGAAGAAACTCGTTTTTCAATGATGTTTTATTCATTTTCCATTGACTTGACACCATTGTAAAGGGGGTAATTAGGCTTTACAAGGCATTTTAACAAGGATTAGCTGGTCCAAGGGTAATACAAATCAGTTTTTTTTTACAAAGGGGAAACAGTGTCAGCTCTTGCTCCACTGTATCACTCATTTTCTGTATATTTTAGATAGGTAGATATGGATGCCTTTTTTTAGATTTTGATGTTAATGTCTATATCAGTGTTCAAACACTATATAAAGAGTAAAGTTCCATTACAGATCATTAGAGCTTAAGCTCAGCTAAAGTGGAAAAGCAAGAATTCTACGATTAAGACTAGTCTGTGTTGTAAGACTACTAGTTTATGCTTAAGTGTGTACACTTGTCCTAATATTGTACACTAGTCCTATTATTGTACTAACTCAACCGCTGACTAGTCTGTCTAGTGTACACATCAACCCACTGACGTCCCAAAGTGAGTTATATGAATAGTTCAAGAATAAGACAAGTCTGCACACCATTTTCTGCCCCCAGAAATATCATTACTTGACCTGGGCCATGGCTCAGCGGTCCAGGCACCTTGGCTGGTAATCCAGCCTGGCAGTGTGCCGTGGGTTCGACTCCCGATCCCGACGGCCTTTACTGCATGTCACTCCCCCATCTCTCTCCCCATTTCCTGTCAGCCTACTGTCTGTCCCTCCATGAAAAAAATATAAAATAAAGGTGAAAACCACAAAAAAAAACATTAAAAAAAAAGAAAAATATCATTACTTTATTATTATAAATGGTAACGTCTCGAGACGAAGGTCTTCATCAGACTTTCGGCTACTATCACTGGTTTTGATCAGGCACCCGGCCTATTATATTAGGATTTTAGATGTGTGTGTCCTTTTGACTCTTTTTCCACTTTAAGTTATATGAATATTCATAATTTTCTTCCTCTTTCCTGACAGGCTATGAGGAGACCCGGGGTCCAACCAGTTAACACCGTTAACCGTATGCCCATTATGATGTCCCCGTCTATAAGACCGCAAGGTAAGGTACCACAACCACACAGCATCCAGTCATAAGTCCTGTTGTTTGTTTTAGCCCCGTTTGCTTTATTGTAATGAAGTGGGCGGACGTTCATTTACCACATTAGGCAATGTTTGTTAAATGGCGTATTGTTCTTTAAATCATTATGGTAGTGGTTGCGGATGTATCTGCATTTGCTGTTAACCCTGCCCAACTTTTCGCTCCTATGCCACCAAAATGTGGAACGCCCTACCAACAGTCATTAAGACATGCGAATCCCTTGACTCCTTCAAAAACGCTCTCAAAGGGCACCTACGGACGGCTGCAATTCGAAACTGGCCCACGTAAAATCTGAATCCCCACCACCACCCACCCCTTTTTCCCTTCACTGTATATGTTTATTTTCCCTTTTTACCTCCTTTATGATGAATTCCTGTTCTGTTCTTTGACTATATAGAAGTGTCTATTTGTACGTCTCTAAATGTTTTGATGAATTGAACAAGGTGGACCCTCTTGTAAACAAGTGTAATGCTTAATTGGGTCGTCCACTCACAGTTAACAGTCTTTGTATTGAGTTTGTGCTTGAAATGTAGTACTGTAATTCTGCAAACTGTTAATAAATATTTCAATCAATCAAAAATCAAAACTGTTGTGCCCAAGTACATAAACTGAATATATCATGTATTTGTAAAATAAATGATAGTGAGTGTTTTCCACTCATGTATACACTTTAGGCATTTAGCAGACGCTCTTAACCCAGAGCGATTTACAGCAAGCAAGGAAAATACGAGGTAATACATCAAAAAGCATAGAAACAGTAATCAGGATCATAGCTAAACCAAGGGTAACGGGTACCGTCGCCCATAATCCATCTCGCCCTCGCTTTTCTTTGCGCCGACCGCTCAGTGCGGCGGTTCTTGTATTCTTTATTTTGTTTTACTGAGAATAAGGTTGAAAAAGGAACAAACACCTGCACACTGTCTTCAAATGCAGTGACCAACTTTTATTTAGGGAAACGGCAACGTTTCGGCCTATGCGGCCTTCATCAGGCTATCTGTAAAGGCTATAGAGCGTCGCAGTCCCGCCCCCTCGAGAGACCCGGAAAAGAAATCCCTGTTAATTTTCCTCATAGACTTTTCAGAAATTTAAAGACGTTTACGCCGCGGACAAAGCCAACTCTTGTCGTGACAAATCATGACAATAAACACAATGTTTTGGGCCAAACAAAGAATTAGAAAGTAGAAAAAAACGGCAGGTTACAACACTTTTTTTGTTGTTTTTCTTCTTTGTAATTATTTGTTTGGTCCAAAATATTGTGTTTTGTTGTCATGATTTGTCACGACTCGAGTTGGCTTCGTAGGACGCTTAAAAGGTCTTTAAATAAATACTTTTTGAAATGTCTATGGGAAAAATGCATTGGGATTCATTTCCTGGGCCTGGCGTCGTCATGAAAGGGGGCGGGACTGCGACACTCTATATATATATAATCTTTATTTCAGACAGTAGTCCATATCACATAAAATCAACGTACAAAAAACATGGGAAAAGGATAAGAGCGAGCAATTAATACAAGTACAGTAGTGCATATAAGACGTACAGACCTACCTAATCAGCAGCAGGCTGCTGAGCCAGTGCTTACGCAGCCTGGACGTGACCCGGTAGCAGCTCTTCATAGGGTTCGTTAGTGCCACTATGATGCTGTTACAGGACACCTCCAGATGTTGCATAAAATTGTACATTTTCTTAACAAAGCATCAAGTGTGGGCACACCAACAGAAGTATACAACTGGCTGGCACTGTGCCACCTAGGAACATGTAGCAGTAACCTCATGGCATCATTATATGCCACTCTGAGCCGTTGCATGTTTTTTATTCTGTACGAGGACCATAGATGGGCTGTGTACAAAGGGGTGACATACGATCTAAACAGGGCACATTTTACGTCTACTGAGCACATAGAACATTTTCTTAAAAGCATATTGGCCTGAGCATGTATTTTGCGACACTGTCGCTGGATGTCACTGTCATCCCTGAGATCCTCAGAGAGGATATGTCCATGGTATTTTAATTCCTTGGACACAGCTAGAGTGGCATCTGAGAGACAGAATGCTGGAAAGGTGGATTTCCTGTCCTCTATACCAGGCTATACCATAAAGATAGCCTGATGAAGACTGCATAGGCCGAAACGTTGCTGTTTCCCTAAATAAAAGTTGGTCACTGCATTTGAAGACAGTGTGCGGGTGTTTGTTCCTTTTTCATTGTTGGGCACCGTACCCTCTCCTACACACCTGTCGCCTGTAGGTGTGCAAAAGCCTTGCTTTTTTACTGAGAATAAGGTTAGAAATAAGGTTAGGCATAGTTTTGCTGGGGTTAAGTTTAGGAATAGGGGTTAGGTTTTTCCACCGTTTTACTGAGGTTAAGGTTAGGAATAAGGTTAGGTTTAACCGTTTAAGCATAATTTACTTGGGTTACTTTAGGAATACCAGGCTGAGGCTGTACGCCCGGGTCGAGTTGGTAAAAGGGCGACTTTGTTGGTATTCAAACCAAGAACCTATCAGCAATAAATCTGTACATTGAAACTATACACACTAAAGGATGCCATTGTCTACACATAACTTATACAATGACGCACAAGAGTAATGTTATGTTATGTTATGGCCGTCCACAATAGTGAGTGCATTGATTTAGTGTCTTCATTTGTTCCTCAGGCACAGCTGTGAGGGCACCTACCATCACAGCCGGCAAGAGTCTCATTAGTGTGACCGCCCAAGCCAATCAGAAGAAGCTGAGTGATCCGGGGGGCGGGACTTTCCGGTGAGATATGCACTCGTTTTGTTTGCAAAGCCCCTTGGCGTGCTTAAATAGGATATGGAACTCATGACCTGATGCTTGTGCTTTGTGCGGATAAGCTGCTTATTAACGTGTAGGTACACTTATCGGCCACACGGGGGCAGCTCCTGCCCTATACAATAAAGATCTGTAAGTGGCCCAGGGAGCCTGATGGAGGGGAAAGGAACTGGTTGGGAGCAACTTGGACACTCAGGCATGAAGGAAGCATGAGTTCAAGTCTGTCTGCTCTCCTCATGTCCCCCGAGGGGGCGGTGGTGGCTCAGGGGTAGAGTTTCCGTATGGTAACCGCAAGGTCGCCAGTTCGAACCCGGGCTCCCCCAGAGTTAGTGTTGAAGTGTCCTTGAGCAAGACACTGAACCCCTAATTGCTCCTGATGTGCTGGTTGATTACCTTGCATGGTTTCCGCTGCCATCAGTGTGTGAATGTGTGTGTGAATGGGTGAATGTAATGCACAATCTATGTAAAGCGCCTTGGATAAAGGCGCTATATAAATGCACCATTTACCATTTACCATTTTGTCCCCCATATATGGGGACTAGGTTGGCGGAGGGTGTGTAGAGACCAGGATCAGATTAGATAATTGACACAGGGGTGAAAAATGGGTTACAAAGTCGTGGGATAAAAATTATTAAAGATCTGTAAATGTCTGTAACGTTGACCGAATGCCTGGGTTTGATGGATAAAGAGGTGAATCTACAGTAGATCCTTTTATCTACCTGGTAACATTCTACAACCACCCATGATGTTGAAACTGAAAGTCGACTGTGTACATTTAGAAAGCAGTGGTGTAAAGTATATTTACTTAAGTGCTGTACTTAAGTACAATTCTGAGGTATTTGTACTTTACTTGAGCACTCACACATTTCCAATACTTTTACTTGTACTCCACTACATCGCAGACTAGGCAAATATAGTACTTCACTAGCTCCACTACAATTATTTGAAAGATTTGTAGATTTTTGACTACTTTTTGACTCTGCCATCTGTTGTTCTTCCAGAGATGACGACGACATCAACGACGTGGCGTCCATGGCGGGCGTCAACCTTAACGAGGAGAACGCCCGTATCCTGGCCACCAGCTCGGAGCTGGTGGGCACCAAGATCCGCTCCTGTAAGGACGAGGCCTTCCTGCCCGTCGGCCTGCTGCAGCGACGCATCCTCGAAACGGGTAAACAGCCGGCGTTGGTTTTGACAGCGACTTTTTTTTATTTTAGTTTTAGCCATAAGTCTCTTGAATAGTTTTCATTTAGTTTTAGTCACATTTTAGTCACCTGTTAGTCTAGTTTTAGTCGACTAAATATCATAAGACTTTAGTCGACTGAAATGTATTTTGGCGACGCGTTGTGAGCTTGTAGATCGGCTATTTTCGGCTTGCAACGAATCGTATCATAATCATAATCGTATCGTAATCGGAACGTACCGGCCTGTTGCAGCGACACATCCTAGAAACGGGCAAGGACTGTCTAAAGAGGACGAGACGCGAAGACCGTACGGGCGACACCATGTTGCTTATGGTGCTCCATGCAACTCCATGGAAGGAAAGAAACATGCGCAATGGGCTTTATGCAGCCAACACTTCCGCGTTCAGCTTCCTTGGTCTCAACTGCGCATGTTTCTTTCCTTCCATGGAGCACCATAAGCAACATGGCGTCGCCCGTACGGTCTTCGCGTCTCGTCCTCTTAAACAGGTAACACTGCAGTGTTTGTTTTTACTGTTGTTTTACTGTTTTTATTAGGCATTTGTATTTGACATAACTTCAGAATATCATTGACAGATAAATGAGTAAGTAATATAAAACGAAAAAATAATAGGTAGTGTAAATGTTCCAGATACAATACAGATTAAAAAAAAGCTATATAAATGCGATAAACAAGGAGAAAAAAAAAAAGTTAAACAGTGACAGAAGGTAACAGACAAACAAAGTTGTTGTGCCCTCTTAGAGGGGTATATCAACTGAATTACAGAAATGTATTTTAATGAAAAAAATAACACATTTTTTTTCCCTTTCCAATTTTTAATTGTTATCTATTGTGTAGGAGGGGTTATCGTGCACTTATTGAAATCGTCAATGAAGGGTTGCCAAGTATTGTAAAATCTGTCTTCACTCCCTCTCAATTCTACTAACGGCAAGGATTTATGTCAACACGTTTACATCAAGAGAGGAGATCCCAGAAAATGTTCTGCACAATTCATCTGAAAATGGAGATCTAGATTCAGACACCCTATCTATGTGATCTCATTTCTAAATTTGAGCAAGAATCGTGCTGCACTAGGTGGCTGTCCAATTCATTTTAGTTACTCTTATGTTTTGGCTACAAGAGAGAGACTTTAAGAGATGTTTAAGTCGAGCACTTTGGCGATGTATGTTTCAAGCCACAATAGTTGGCTCCAGGTGCCACATTTTGAATGTAGTAATGATCAGCAACTACAGACTAAAGACGATATATATTTTGCATGGAAAAAAAAATAATCGTGTGAGAATCATGATCTCAATTCTTGGTGGAGAAAAATCGAGATTCATATTTGAGCAAGAATCGTGCAGCACTATCCCAGAATGCTTGTTTAAAGTTTCAAAAGCATATCAAGAAAACAGACAAGATAATGAACTGGGTTGGAAGTAGGATCAGGTCAACAGTCCCGTCAGTGAAGGAAAGGCATCACTGAATGAAAATGTTTTCAGGTTAGTTAAAAAAGACTGGTGCAGTGTCCATTCGTGGCATGGCTGTAGTAGTTTACAACACAATGCCCAGGCCATTTCTGGAGACACGCTTGTATGCGATCGATTTCGCAGAATTCTGCATCCTTAGCAATATTAACCAAAGAGTGAAGTTCTTGACATATATGAAGGAAAGTCAGACATACAGAGATACCTAGAATGTATTGATAGATGAGCGTGTGGAGCCCTCTGGTGGTTGGTAAGGAGATGAGGTAAACTTGCGCAGAACCCCTCCTCCTATTATATATAAAGAACAATTTGTTGTTTTGTCATAGTCAACTTTGAAAGAGCAAGTTATATAAATTATGTCACTCCCAGTGATGTCTTAAAAACACAATTGATAAATTAGACTCATAACCAAATACAACACACAACTTAAATCTTGACAAGCAAACAGAAAATATTGACACGGAAACGAACCTTAACATGGTGACACGCTGTTGTCAAACAAACCTCCGTCTGCCCACTTCAGACGGCTCGTCAGGCATGATAACTTGACACCATATATGGCCATAAGACCGGAAATGACAAAATTAAACTCTGCAACAAATACATGCATGACCAACAAACCAAATAGCAAAATAGAAAATAAGAAATAACAAAAATACTGCCAAAACCATAATTCTGGCAGTTATTTTATTAAACATGCTCAAACCATTATTCCGGTTTCGGCCTCTGTGGCCTTCGTCAGGTATATTCATACCTGACGAAGGCCACAGAGCCCAGAAACGTTGTGTTTTACCCCGCCTTGGTAAATAAAGTTTTTGGGGAGCTTTCAAAACGGTGTGCAGACTTTCTTTCTTCCTTTTTCAACCACTGCACTAAGCAAAGCCTCCCCCCCCCCCCCCCCCCCTCTCAGCCAAGAAGTTTGGTGTGACGGAGGTTCCCGTGGAGGTGGTGAACTTCATCTCCCACGCTACCCAGTGCAGATTGCGGTCCTTGCTGGAGAAGGTGTCGACCGTAGCCCAGCATCGCGCCGAGGGGGGGAAGGTAAACGTCTTTTACTTACTGATGTGATATTATTAGTTACATATTCATTTAGTCGACTGAAATGTATTTCGGCGGGCCTTGATGCCGTCGTAATGACTGTTTTTACACTGGCTGAAAATAGCCGATCTACAAGCTCACAGCGCGTCACAGTGCGTCGCAGCGCGACGCGTTGTGAGCTTGTAGATCGGCTATCTAAGTTACATAAGTCGAGCCTTTGCATATGCCTGTAAGGTCGTCGGGGCTAGGGCAAGTGCTACGGGCCATGTTGGAGTCCGAGGGGGTGCGTTTTCAGACTGCGGCGGAAGATTCGGAGTGAGGCTGCAGCTCTGATTGTAATGGGAAGTACCATTCTCTTCCTCTATGACCTCGATCCCATCTCCATGTCTCCTGTTGACCCTCTCATCCGTCCGTCCTGTGTTTCTGTCCTCTCCCCTCTGTCTGTCTGTCTGTCTGTCCGTCCTCTCCGTGGTTCAGGATGAAGGCTGGTATGAGCAGTCGTCAGATGTCAGGGCGCAGCTCCGCTTCTTTGAGCAGCTGGAAAGAATGGAGAAACAACGGAAAGACGAAATGGAAAGAGAAATCCTTCTGAAGGCTGCCAAGGTACACAAACCACACACGCACACGCACACACACACACCAGCTTAAGAAAAAAGAGTTTTGAGTTTTTTGCTTTGAAGTCTGAGGTCAAGGCGAGTCATAAAGCAAGTCAAGTCTCCAGTCGAGACGTAAACCAGTCGTCGTTGTGAGTCGAGTCATAAAAATATAAATATTGTTTAACATTAGTATACAGTTCTGAAAGTTCCGCCACCTTAACCCATTTTGAGCGGGAACCCCTTTTACCTTTTACATACATTATGTTATAATTTAGCTATTGAAAAATAGCAGATCTACAAGCTCATAGCGCGGCACCGAGTGCCGTGCTATGAACTTGTAGGTCTGCTATTTTTAAAAAATCGTTAAAATGTGCCTCAAACTTTCAGAAAACTTTCAGAAAATTGACGTCAGGCCTGAATGGGTTAAATATGTGTGTCCCTACATATACCTGCATGCAACTGCTTTTGTGTGTGTAAGGGCATTCTGACATATGAAGGACTGAGACAATTAGATAAGCATACACAGAGTCCTGTAAAGATATCATTATTGGAGTCACACACACACAGGGTGATTATGTTGATGTAGTATCGAGATGCCACGAGGAAGGTGATTATTTCTTGGCCTCCACGGAGTAGAATTCCCCAACCACGCTATCATCACTGTCACAGGAATTAAGTTGGCCAATTTAATTCACTCTCCACCCCATAGTGACTTATGTGGGCCGTTGAACACATTAACATTTTTCACTGAATTATCCATTTGTGAACTAAATGTACTTTCCCCATCTAGAATTTTTTTTTTTTTTGGAGTATTATCTGTAAGTTATGACCCATATTATCATAGGCAATTACTTTTTATTGCAGTTCTTGGCCCGCACTTGGTTTAGTCTGTCTTTCTCTTTATGTTTTATTGTGATTGTCTTACGTGTTTTCTCTAATTTCAGAGTCGTGCGAGACAGGAGGACCCCGAACAGGCCCGTCTGAAGGCAAAGGCAAAAGAGGTAAGCCACGCGCACGCGTATGTGTAATAAATACACATTTAAATGCCTAAAAAGGATGTATTGTCTCCTCTGCTTTGAAATCCCTTCTTTAACTGTATTTATTTCAAAAGCACCTCGAAGCACCCGATTCTTGTTCTGAGCAAAGGACAAATAATGAAAGCCTGTTCATGAAGATTCCATATGAACAGTTCTACTGCGTACTATGCGTTACCCGCATTATAATCAAATATTCTAAGCTGCCGCGATTGTTTTATTACCTTTTAGATCATACGCTGAAGTATCTGGGCTTTTGATCGTCGAAAATCCGCCGAAGATAGCTTGCGCCGTGTGTTTACATTCCATCGCACCAATCGCCATCTTGCTACGCAACATGGAGGGGGGTGTGAGGCTGTTGTAGTCAGACAAAACCCCCGTTCACTTGCATTGGACTCAATTTCCCAGAAGCCCTAGCAGCCCAGCGAATGTGTCGATTTCCGGTTTCAACATCACAACAGTTAGCTCCTTCCACCAGCTCCGCGGCAAAGACGGACTTTCTTTTTAATTATTAAAATAGGGCGATTTAGACACATAAAACAAATAGCGGGGATGTCGTATTAAGCAGGGCATATCGTTTGATCAATCAATTTAACGCCCTCAAAGTGTTAATTACCTTTTGGAGCATATGCAGAAGTATTTGCGCCTTTGATCCATGAAAATCCGCTTGAAAACAGTCCCATGATTTGTTATTGAGCCGACAAAAAAAGCCACTTCTGCGATCCGGGTCACAGACAAAGAGCAAAGCGAGCTAAGATTGTCCCTAGTATACCCCCTCGTTCACTTTGCATTGGACTCAGTTTCCCAGAATCCCTTGCAAAGCCGGCGGTTGGTTGATTTCCGGTTACGTCATCACAACGCGTCCGGTCCGCCTCGTCACAATGTCCG
Organism: Electrona antarctica; assembly: GCF_951216825.1. Classification (NCBI taxonomy): domain Eukaryota; kingdom Metazoa; phylum Chordata; class Actinopteri; order Myctophiformes; family Myctophidae; genus Electrona; species Electrona antarctica. The sequence continues at coordinate 55,356,922 of NC_136810.1, forward strand.
CGACAAAAACGGATTTTCATAATAACCATCTAACAACGAATTAAACAAATAGCGGGTTTAGCATATTATGCGTGGAAAGACAATGGAATAAATGTCGTGGAACGCGGGTTATGCGTTCAAAGTGAGCTTTTCATCACAGCAGCATGGAGATGCACTTAACCCGCTTATGGCCAGTTGACGTATTGACGTAATGAATTGTGATTCCTTAAACCGGAAGTGACATCGCCAGATTCGCTCTATTTGGTCAAAATCGGCACAATGGTGACGCTACCGCCACCATCAGGACTGGGTGTAATACTATAGGATTGCCGTGTGAGAATGAGATGCAGTGTGTATATCACGGATTTTTCTATTGGCATTAAAATGACAAATTAAACATTTGAGTAGTGCAGGCAGAAGGCACAATCCACTGTTAATTAGGCTGGCCATAAGAGGGTTAATTAGTTGGGCCCTTGATACGGCACAAACCACAACATACAGTTGTCATTGGTTTGTTTAAGCTATTCTATTTAGATATGTATTTGTAAATTGACTTGCACGCGTGTTGCACACACACACACACACACACCTCCACCATGATTGGTGTCCTTATTCCTCTCTCTGCTCCCGGGCAATAGTTAGGGAACGTCTCGCGACGATAGCCATGAGCGTGCCCGGAGGGTGGATGGAGGTCAAGGGTCATTGCGCACAAGTCTCCGGTGGAGGCTGAGGCACGAAGATGGAGAATCATGTCGAGACATGTCAATGCTTTCTGGACCTTGTGTAGTAGCCAGAGTAATGGCCAGAAAATGCTTCAACTCTATATATACTTTGTTGTGTGACGACGGACAGCGAAAATAGCGATCCCTCCCAACATGTCGCATGATAGCTGTACTGTGCAGGTAGTTGCAACAACCACCGATCTCGTGAAAAATGAAAACAGGACTGCCAAATATTCTAAACTTTCGATTCTGCCGATAGTCATATTCTTGGAGACACACATCCAAGTTATTAGTCTGCCCGTCCAGCATGCCTGCCCACCAGGCTCACACGTGTCAGGTTGTGAGCTTGTAGATCGGCTATGTTTTGGCTTTAGGCTTACAGTTAAAATGGTTCTGAAAAGGGCATTCATAAAATCGTTGTATAATCCTTCTTGCAAAACACATGCGACTCTGGACACATTTTTTGTTGTCTTTCCATCTCTAACCTTTTCTCTCATTCTCTAATTGTTTCCACATAATGTAAAAAAAATATATAATTATTTTTAACTTTTTTTGTTAATGAAAGTCAGATTGCGGCGAGTCCTTGCCCAGATAATGAGTCATAAGTCATCATAATTTTTCGAGATCATGGATTTCACAACGCCACGCCAAACTTTCCAGTCCTTCATTGCCATCCCCAGTTCCTGCTTACTGATGCATGTGTCCCTATAGCGATGACATCGGGGAACGACAGTTTTCTACCTCTGGTCTGCTTTGAGGCAGGACTCCAGAGAAGAAGGGAAGATATAACCTCATTGTCAGCTCTGTAGCAGTGGCCGGCAAACTGTGTTCTTCTGGATCGGACTAGTGAAGAAACACGGGGAAGGTTGCCGTATATTAGATTAGTCGATGGGTGGCTCTTCCAAGACAGATTTTGCGCTCTCATTAGAAGGTGGGTGTACTGTAAGTGCGGCAAAGTGCCATAAGTCATAGATGTCACAGGCATTATAGACTGCCATAGTCTGTTATATTTGACAACATTGATCTATTTTGAACAGATCGTCGTCACTCATCTGGAAATAAGATCTTCTTGGCTAATGGCTAGAATGGAAGAGACACCAATATGTTTGTTTGCGGCCTTCTCAAAGAGAGCACAGAAAAAAACGGATCTTTAAAAGAAGTGTCAAATGTTGCATTGTGATTGAAGCAAATGTCAGTATACCTTTTATGAGAGGTAAAAATCAGCCAGTTATGTCGCCACAGCAATACATCGCTCACGCTAAAGGGACCTACGGTCCACACGACGACACCAGCCATGCATATACATATAAGACGACGTCTATATTAACAGCAGAGATGCATATTAAAATTCTGCTGAATGCATGCCTACACACACACGTGCACAGCTAAATGCATACAGTATGTTCTTCTAGCACCCTAGGGCAGATGACCTCGGCTCCATACTGGCAGTCATGATCAGCTAATTGCTAAAAGGTTAAAAGCCATGCCATGGATAGACCGATAGGGGGCAGCAGTCAGCATGTGTCTGTAGGTGTGTATCTATCAGTGGCCAATTTGCACCTGTGTGAGGTTATTGTCTCCACCAGGCCGAAGGCATGGGGAGAGAGTATGTTTTGCACTCCGTCCGTGTGTGAGTCCGTCCGTCTGTGCGTCCGTCCGTCTGTTACCAGCTAATCTCCGGCACCGTTAACCCGGTCGGTTCCAAATTTTGCACGCACACTCCCTCGATGCCAACGATGAGCCTCTGCCCCAAATGTACGTGAAATCTTTCACAGACTGTAGGCTGAGGAATATATCCCACCCTTTTCACATTGGCCTGTCCAACAGGTGTTTTGTTTTGTTTGCAAAACACATTTTTGGAACAAAATTCCTCAAATCATCCAATTGCCATCCAAGGCGTGAGAAGAAATGGCACCCTTTTCACATTGGCCTAAATTATAGCGCCACCAGGAGGCCACAACCTGACCTGCCCTGGTGGAGACCTGTGCCCCCGAGGGGCACTTTTTCTAGTTGCTTGTGTATTTGCCAGTTTCGTTTGTATGTGGCTGCTCGTGCGTGCGTGCCTGTGCATGTGTGTGGGCGCGTGTGTGTGTGGTCATGTATACAACTTCCCTTCCAATTAACATTACAGCCTCTTAACGAGGATGTTAACCCATTTTGGGCGGGAACCCCTTTTGGTGTTAGCATTATGTTATGCTTTAGCTATTGAAAAATAGCAGATCTACAAGCTCATAGCGCGCCACCGAGTGGCGCGCTACGAGCTTGTAGGTCTGCTATTTTTGAAAAAAAAATATTTATTTCAGAAAACTGGAGGATTTAGAAGATTTATTTTTTTAATTTTGAGGTCGGGCCTAAACGGGTTAACATAGCCTTGAATTATGTCCTCTGTCCATTCGGCTCCTCGTCACTTTCTCCTCCTCCCCCGCAGAAAGGAAGGCAGTCGTTCCGAGGCATCGGCAACATCGCTCTAGAGAGCGACGCCAGCAGGGCTTAACTAGCAAAAGGTTGTTTATACAGGGATTTGACTCTGAGGTATTACATCAGGATGCTGCGTTCGTTGCACTCGGGGAAGGAAAACGTTATGTTTTGATCCAGTGGATCAAAGGGATTTTACTTTTTTTACTGTTTAGCCCGCTATTCTAACATCTGATGTCAAAAAAATGGGTGGAAGAGTTGACAAACGGACCACCCACACATGGCAGATTTAACCACAACTTTGCCTGGAGCTCGTGTTAGTTTCCCAACCTGGCTGGCTGTGTTATCGTCTGTATGTTTCTTTCACGCTGGCATCTGGTTTTGCTTCAACTTTAATTTTGTGACCCTTTTGTGACTCTTTAATTTATATTTTTTTACATTAAAATGTCACTCAGCAGAATGATAATCTATTGGACGTGGCATAACAGGCCCTCAGTCTTGGCCTACAGCTTTTTTTTTTAAAGTGACAGCTCATTTGTAAAAATAAAAAAAAGAAGAAGACAACTCAGCATAGCAGAACGACATGTACTCGGTTCCTTTGCAGACAACATGCAACCACAATAATGTTGTTGTTCCCTGTTCTGGTATTATTCCCTACTTCTGCCGACACAATCAGAAACACTTATTTGTCATGTACAATAGAAAGGGGTTGTCTTACCAGTACATATTATAATGTCGCATAATATGTGACATATATGTGACCCTGTTACTGAAAGCCGACAACTACAGTAACATCTTTAGGCCTCACTCACACCTTTCGATCTAGCATACAACATTGATGCATGCTTGTTGTATGAATGTTGTGAGTGTCATGGCCGCCCCAATGCATTTCCAATGGAAGTCACATGGTTTGTAGTCCACATTTTGGACTACAAGCTGTTGTATGGCTTTCGGTTGTGTTTCGACTGCGCCCCTCCCCCTCATACAACACAAATGTTGTGTCAAACCATGTGACTCCCATTGGAAATGCATTGGGGCAAGCTGTGTCACACCCTTTGTATACAACAAGCATACATCAATCTGTTGCGACCGTGTGAGTGAGGCCTTAGATAGAGTTGTTCCAATACCGATACTGGTATCGGTTATTTGGGCCGATACGGTACCACCCTCAAGTACCCGTACTCGGTACCGGGCCAGATACTCTGACCCGAGTACCAAAACATCTAATTGACACTAGGCTGAAGGAATGCAACGGGAGCAAGTCTGGCCCAACACTGCAGCAAATCGCCAAAAAACAGCCGATCTACAAGCATAAATGACAACTGACAAGTGTAGATTGGAGATCCATCTGCATCTATGAGAAAAAGGGGGTAAAATAAATGGTTACTCAACAAAAACGAAACTACTCTTATCGGTAATCGCGGTATCGGTGAGTACTAAAAAGTAAGTACTTGGCCTGTGCCGTGGCTCAGCGGTCCAGGCACCTTGGCTGGTAATCCAGTCTGGCAGTGTGCCGCGGGTTCGACTCCCGATCCCGACGGCCTTTACTGCATGTCACCTCCCCCATCTCTCTCCCTATTTCCTGTCAGCTTACTGTCTGTCCCTCCATAAAAAATATAAAATAAATGCGAAAGCCACAAAAAACAAACTAAAATAAAAACTCGTACTCTTGTCTGAAAAGAATGGTATTTGGTAATGGTACAACTCTATCTTTAGACATTATGTACTGGTAGGGCCTACAAAGGACAGCAAATAATGTCAATCATCCGATCATCAGGAGTACTGGCTGACGATGACTAATCAGAGTGATTGTAGTAGTATTTGACACAATAAAACACTGTTTTCATCTGCAGCTCTATACTCACATCGTCATGCCCACATTGTCTGCCCTTCCTCCACAGATGCAACAGCAGGAGCAGGCCCAGATTCGGCAACGAGATGCCAACCTCACGGCCCTCGCCGCGATCGGCCCTCGCAAGAAACGCAAGATGGACTCGCCGCGATCCGGAGATACAGAGGTAAGCGTCGCACAGAGGTACCGTACAGTTGGTGCTCAGAGACTTAAACCCTCTGCACGTCACGGACCGGAGTCTCTAAAGGGTCTCAGACTATGCTATAGGCCCCTTTTCCCCCGCTACACCAAAATGTCTTTTCCCCCGCTACACCAAAATGTCTCTCTAATCTGCTTTTCCCCCGCTACACCAAAATGTCTTTGCCACAGAGTAGGGAGGAACGCTAGGGTTCATTTGGAAGTTTGTGTCATGAGGCAATTGTTATTTTCGAAGCAAGTGCGGATAAAAGCTAACCTGACTCCGCCAGATGGGGCAGGGCAGCAGAGAGTACACTGGGTTCCCCCCTCCTGCTCCCATCTGGGAACTCTCAGGCAGACTTGATGCCCGGCCACAAAACGGCCTGGCCAATCAGCAGCAGCTTCTAGCAGCTTCTAGCTTCTAGCTGCTGCTCATTGGCCAGGCCGTTTTGTGGCCGGGCATCAAGTCTGCCTGAGAGTTCCCAGATGGGAGCAGGAGGGGGGAACCCAGTGTACTCTCTGCTGCCCCATCTGGCGGAGTCAGGTTAGATAAAAGCATCAACTTGTACAAATGAGGCATCACCAATTTGATAGTTTTTATGTCAAATTTGCCAATACATTTTCGGATCGTTAATTTGGATCGTAAGCGGTCAAAAATCAATCGCCTATTGCGGTCGTAATGTACGTTTTATTAACTATTTTATTGCCATCTACGCTTATAAACGTAGCTAGGCTATTGGGACCTATCTATTTATGCCTATTGCGGTTGTAAATGATGTACGTTTTATTAACTGTTCACTAAGCCCAGACTAAGTTCTATTTTCGGTGGGTGGACAGGTGTTCATTTCCTCCTCTGGTGGCCATGATGTTTGTCTGTCATAACTTTGTCTCGACCTCTCTGTCTCTCTCTCTCTGGATGCTGAACCTCTGTGTCATAACACTGTGTAGTAATGTGTGAGTAATGATGACAGGACAAAACCAAGGAGTGGGAACTTTTTGTACCTTCTGACCTCTTTCATCTTCACACGCACACACACACTCTCACACGCGTACACAGACACACACACACACACACACACACACACACACACACACACACACACACACACACACACATTACACATATACAGACACCCCACCCCCACCCTGTGGAGTGAATGTGACCAAAGTTGAGTGAAGGGGGTCAGTGTGTGCCTGGAGGCTGATTGTGGGTGTGTCTGCTCTTCACTGGAGCCCGTCTATTTCCCCCCCCCTCACTCGTTCGTCTATTACCCCTCCCTCCCTCCACCCACACACACACACACCGCCCTGAGGGGACCATAGACTTCAGCTCGGCAGAAATGAACCTCGGGCATTGGGGCGTGCCCCCCCGAAGGCGCCTGGCTGCAGGACGCGGGGTCCTGCCTTGCACTCGCCCCACTCCCATCCTCCTCTCCTCTCCCTCCCTCTCTCTCACACATTCGGCCCGAGGCTCATGCCCTCCAGAAGCCCCTCAGACAAAAGCAGAGGCCTCTGTGCAGAAACAGAAAGCACAGGATTAGGGAAGGGAGGGCAACAGAGTTGAGGGGTCCTTGAAGAGAAGGGTGGTGGTGGGGGGGGTTGCTTAGGTTCGCTGAACTTTGGGTGATATGTGAGCTATTTGCTGGCCTGCAGGTTTTAGTTACACTGCCAGGGGGGTGTTTTTATCTCGATTCTGGTACGGTACGTACTATGCTAGTTTTGTGTGTCAAGTAAGTCGGCGGCATTTATGAGGGAGCACGCCCCCTCAAGCCTAGCCTCGACATGTCAGGCGTTTATGATAAACATGAATTGGTTGACCCAACGTCTCAGACATCTGCCTGGGGTGAGCCGCTCGCTATACGGTCGCTTATTTACTGTTTTAAGTGAAAATACAAAGCCTTGCCCTGTATTGTTTCGCAAGTATTCATAACAGCCTTGTGCCTCGGAGGTGTTTGGAGAGGAGGGGGGGGGGTTAAGGGGGGGCGTGGTTGATGTTGCCTATCTGAAGCCTGAGTCGGCCACACGGCCGTTGGGGGAGCTTAGGGCCACGCTGACGCTCCTCGAGGGCGGATTAGATGGAAGGAGGCAACAACCAGAAAGACTCTGAAGTGAAAGGAACAGAAAACCATTTGTGTTTGACTTGCATAGCACAGCTGGCTGGACCCAAGGTTCTTCTTCTGAAGGATATTTCTTGGCGAATCCCGCGTGGATCGCTGTGCCACTGAATGTGTGATTAGACAGAATAATTGGAGCATCTCTCTACACACTACACAGGATATATGACGATTTGATGTTTGGGAAGCACTGTAGCCAAATTGGACACACCCCTGGGTATATTCATGCATGTATGATGTACTGTGCGTGCGTGCGTGTGTGCGTGCGTGCGTGCGTGCGTGCGTGCGTGCGTGCGTGCGTGCGTGTGTGTGTGAGACTGTGTGTGAGACTGTGTGTGTGTGTTTGTGCGTGCTCGTGTGTGTGTGGTGCAGAGTAGGAGGTTAGCGTGCCTGCAGGCTGTGGAGCTTCATAATGCTCTGATTGTGTTCCTGTGTGGACCTGGAGCCTCATTCCTATCCTCTGGTGTCAGCTCTGCCCCTGGGGCTCTGCTTCCATAGAAATAGTAGCCTAGTTATCTACTGACTATACAATGGCTACCACTACCACTGAACTGCACCATGAAAAGATGGAAGCCTAGCCCGTTTTCAGCTGCGTTCAAGTTGGTTCACAAACTTTTCTCTTTTTTTACCCCCCTCAGGAAAAATGATAGCCTAGTTGTTTATGCACTAGCTCACAAACAAAAAAAGACATTCGCCCTCACCATAACATTGGAGAAGTACAAGCTGGACCATGATATTTTTACAAATATATTTCAGTTGGTTTGGTTATTAACCCATTTTGGGCGGGAACCCCTTTTGGTGTTAGCATTATGTTATGCTTTAGCTATTGAAAAAAAATAGCAGATCTACAAGCTCATAGCGCGCCACCGAGTGGCGCGCTACAAGCTTGTAGGTCTGCTATTTTTGAAAAATGACCGAAAACTGTCAGGATGTAGAAGACATTTTTAGAATCTGATCTCAGGTCAAAATGGATTAAAACATATTTCTTTCTTTGTTCTTTTTCTTTTTTTTGGGTTGGGTGGGGGGGTGTATTTTTGGGTTCTGCTCACACAAATCATAGTTTTTTTTTCACTCACTGGCTCAAAAAAGAACAGCCATCTAGGACAAATTCGGAAAGGCACAGGGCCGTTTTCAACCAAGTTCCCAAGTTGGTACCCAAACTTTGTATTTATTTTATTCACCTCTCCCCGTCAGGCTCTGTTCAAATTGTAACTTTGGTATGGTAGGTAGGTAGCATCACTGGCCCTCCGGCCAACAGCCGTTTTGGCAGCACATTGGAAAGGCATACAACTAAACCCTTTTTCAACTATGCCACCAGGTGGCCTGGGCCATGGCTCAGTGGTCCAGGCACCTTGGCTGGTAATCCAGTCTGGCAGTGTGTCGCGGGTTCGACTCCCGATCCCGACGGCCTTTACTGCACGTCTTCCCCCCCCATCTCTCTCCCCATTTCCTGTCAGCCTACTGTCTGTCCCTCCATAAAAATATAAAATAAAGGCGAAAGCCACAACAAAAAAAAAAAACATTTAACTATGCCACCAGGTAAAAAGACATGTCACACACCTCCAGCCAGAACACCAACCGTGCTATATTTACCTGAGGATTAACTCAGGAAGTGGCTCTCTGGTAGGGAACATTCTCTCTCTCTTTCTCTCTCTCTCACACACACACACTAACACACACACACACATACACACACACACACACACACGTCACACACACACAAATGTTCATTTGTGCCCTGCGATGCTCTTTCAAATATTTCACCCCCACTGAACACGCCCGGAGCCATTTCACTTCAGCCGGCATGGGAAGCGATGCTTCAAGTCATCACCGCCGCTGTGTGAATTTAGGATTTATTCTGTTTGGATAATATACTGTGTTGGGAAACACACAGCCAGGGCTTGTCGGAGCAAAGTCTTGTGCTGCCGTATATGGCTAGCAGCCATATAGTCCATAGGGGGGGGGGGGGGGCGTGGCTCTTTGCCTGTGGGCTATGGACACACCTTTTGATATATAAAGGTGTGGCGATCCTATTACAGGTCTGGGCCGAGTGTGTGATTACTGGTGTTGTGTGTGAGGTGTAGTCTGTCGGGGGTTTTTTTACCGATGATTCAGAGAATAAGTGACGATGGGTCAGGAGGGGGTGCATACTTAGTTTAGACTAGTCATTGGTTAGACATGGGTTAGGTTTAGGTGTGCTGCCCCGTGGGAGGTTAGGTTTAGGGTGAGGGTTTGAGATAGGTTGTAGTTGTAAAAATAATGACTGGTCTAACCAATGACTAGTCTAAACCAAAAACTGTCTAAACTAAGTACTGCACCCGTCAGGAGGAGAACGGTTCTAGGGATCATGTTCATGAAGGACTTGCATTTATTTATTCCATTTTATATTTAGGAAATTTAGCTCATGCTTTATACTGTATGTAATTTGCTGCTGAACGCAGCAGAAGAATAATCGTCACACTCTAAGCATTATAAACAGACCAAAGTAAGGAATGTTAGAGTCCAACGACCTGACTGTAGGTGTAAACACTCTAGTCCTTGGTTACAATGGTTACGTGTAATGGAGATTGCGGTAAAACAAACAAATTATAGCCAACCACGAAAAGGTGAGAAAAGTCCTCAATCCTGCTGCATTCGTAGGAGCCAGTTTTTCCACTACTGCTGCTTGCTTGCACAATTAGCTTGATTCCCCCGAAGGCTGACTCCCACATCCTCCTCGTGGAGGTGTCTTGACTCCCATATTGTACAATACATCCTCCTACGTGTACATGTGGCCCTCACCTTCACTTAATGTGGCCCTCAGGTTAATATCAGAATACTGATATAGTATTGATTTCAGCTTTAGATATTATGCAGCCTACTATAGAGCGTCGCAGTCCCGCCCCCCTACCAGGGCCCAGGAAATGATTCTCCGTTCCATTTTCCTCATAGACTTTTCAAAAAAGTAGTTATTTAAAGACCTTTTTTAAGCGTCGTACAAAGCCAACTCTTGTCGTGACAAATCATGACAACAAACACAATTTTTTGGGCCAAAAAAAGTATTAGAAAGAAGAAAGAAACTTTTTTTCTTTATAATTATTTGTTTGGTCCAAAATATTGTGTTTATTGTCATGATTTGTCACAACTCGAGTTGGCTTTGTCCGCGGCATAACCGTCTTTAAATAAATACCTTTTGAAATGGCTATGGGAAAAATGCATTTCCTGGGCCTGGCGTCGTCATGACAGGGGGGGCGGGACTGCGAAGCTCTATAGGGGGAGAGCGCAGTGACGCGTTCGGTAGGATTTTTGGCTTATTTGGTCGCCATCTTGCTGCCTACATGTAGGCTAGTTAGGATGCTAGGCTACTTGGCTGCCCAGTCTGTAGTTCGTAAGTTTGCTTGTCAGTGACGCTGGTGTGTACACTGTCACTGCAGTACACTATCTTCCATCTCTCTACTATCTTTGACTTTGTCACAACTCTTCTACTCTATGGCTCTGGATCGAAGGTGGTATTATTATTATTCAGCGGTCCAGGCACCTTGGCTGGTAATCCAGTCTGGCAGTGTGCCGCGGGCTCGACTCCCGATCCCGACGGCCTTTACTGCATGTCACTCCCCCCATTTCCTGTCAGCCTACTGTCTGTCCCTCTATAAAAATATAAAATAAAGGTGGAAGCCGCAAAAAAAAAAGATTTAACAAAAAGAAAATGTTTGGGTGTTCTGATCCGATAGCCGCCTCCCCTCCCCTCACGTCAAAACAGTTCTCAATGTTTACATCTTACCTGACGAGAAGACATGTGGACATATCCTTTATGGAACCAGGGAGAGCGGGAAACACACCACGAGAGTGACGAGTGATCAGTCAAACATGTGTTCTCTCAACCGTCTGGGCACCTAGGCTGCCAAGCCAGCCTGACGGCGTGCCGCGGGTTCGACTCCCGATCCCGACGGCCTTTGCCGCGTGTCTTCCCCCATCTCTCTCCCCATTTCCTGTCAATCTACTTAGTTTCAACCTATCAATAAAGGCAGAAAAAGCCAAAATCTTTTAAAAAAAAATATGTGTTCTCTCCGCAGTAAATAAATAAATAGCGTAATGGTGTTACCGTGTCCGTGACCACAACGCAGATCTGTCTGTATGCGATCTGACCATTATTATTTTGATTACACCGTCATGTTCGTTTGAGGACAGGCAGAGAGAGCAGAGCATACATTGTGTTTGGGAATGTTGCTGAAGGTTATGTTATTTTGTCAGCTGACACCCAAATCAAAGAAACCTACAGCGTGTGTTTAATGATTTGATATCTCCGACAGTCGACGCACTGCGAGGCTACAATGGAAGCATAATTCTGACGGCCCGCAGTCTGACACCCAAACCACACAGTGTTTATTTCATTATTTTATATCTACAATGCTTATGTCTCCACAGTGAGGCTGGAAAATGTAGCCTAGCAGCCTACTACTATAGCCTACTGGCCTACTGCTAGGCAGGAAAATGGCAAGCAGAATAACCCGTTCTGAGCGACACTCCTCCCTACGCTCTGGCCCTATTGAAATGTTTGTAAAAAGAAAATTGTCCAATGTATTTTTATTTGAGTTAATAAAGTTAACATAAGTAATAAGTATAACTAAATGCATTTGAAATGTAATAAATCATGTACTTTTCAGGATTCAAATAAAAAAATAGCAAAAAAAAATATTTGGGATTCCAATTAAAAACTTTGACGCGTTTTGAGCTTGTAGATCGGCTATTTCTACTACTTTCGTGTGACATAGAATGACAAAGTAGGGAATTAATTTACAAAAACAAACAAAAAGCTAATACAGAGATAAGAAGTTGCCCAGCCCTTCTCCTGTGCATAACGCTCAGTGGTGGAAAAAGTACTCAATTGTTTTACTTAAGTAAAAGCACCAATACTGCAATTTAGAACTACTTCGTTACAAGTAAAAGTACGGAATTGAAAATGTACTTGAGTAAAAGTACAAAAGTATTGGCATCAAAATGTACTTAAAGTACTAAAAGTAAAAGTACTCATTGTGCAGAATGTGCCATTTCACAAGTTCCAAATGTGTACAAAATCTATTGAAAATAGCAGATCTGCCTGGGCCGTGGCTCAGCGGTCCAGGCACCTTGGCCGGTAGCCCAAGTCTGGCAGTGTGCCGCGGGTTCGACTCCCGATCCCGACGGCCTTTACTGCATGTCAGTCCCCCATCTCTCTCCCCCATTTCCTGTCAGCCTACTGTCTGTCTCTCTATAAAAAATATAAAATAAAAAAGGCGAAAGCCGCAAAAAAGAAAATAGCAGATCTACAAGCTCACAATGCGTCGTGTTGCAACGCATTGTGAGCTTTGTAGATCGGCTATTTTCAAATGGGCCGAAATGTAATAGGGTTGAAGTGGTTATTGTATGTTTTCTGATCAAAATTAAAATCTCCAAAGTAACTAGTAACTAAAGTTTTCAAATAATTGTAGTGGAGTAAAAGTACACATTTTGGCTCTTGAGAGATGTAGTGGGAGTATAAGTAAAAGTACTGGAAATTGGAAATACTAAACTAAAGTACAAATACCTCAAAATTGTACTTAAGTACAGTACTTAAGTAAAAGTACTTAGTTACTTGATGCTCTCAGAATCCTGCCGAGGCTCCCAAGGTGGACAAGTGCCAGTCATCCGTTTGTAAACAGTGGTGTTCCCACTCTGGATGCTGTTCTCAGGAGTCTAATGTACAGTTTTATGACGAGGTTGAATGACTCAAAACAACGAAATCATAATGACTTTGGCCATGCCCAAGAAGAGCAGCATCATGTACTCCTCCTGCTTCTGGAAACACTGGAGAGAGTGTCTGTATGTTTTTCAGATTTTTGTGTTTTTGTTGCCGTTTTTGTTCTGTTGTATTGTCCCCTCTATAGTCGATTGTTATGGACCATGTAGTCTGAAATAACCCATTCTGGGGCGGGAACCCCTTTTGGTGTTAGCATTATGTTACGCTTTAGCTATTGAAAAATAGCAGATCTACGAGCTCGTAGGTCTGCTATTTTTTTTAAATCGAAGAAACCACTGACATAGAAACATAGCTTTTTCAGAAAACTGTCAAAGTCATTTGTCACACACGTTACCGCAGTGAAATTTGTTCTCCGCATTTGACCCATCTCTTGGAGCGGTGAGCCGCAGCCAAGGAGCGGTGAGCTGCAGCGTGCGCCGCACTCGGGAATCATTTGATTAGTAGATTTGACCCCCAATCCAACCCTTTGATGCTGAGTGCCAAGCAGGGAGGCATTGGGTCCCATTTTTACAGTCTTTGGTATGACCCGGCCGGGGATCGAACCCCGACCTCCCAGTTTCAGGGCGGACATTCTAACCACAAGGCCACTGTCTGGTACTCCGGATGTAGAAGACATTTTTTAAGTGGTGCAACCACTTCCTTAAGTGACTATGGGCAGTATTATGTGTGTCTTAAGTACCAGGTCTTATTACTTAACTTAAGACCTGGAGGCGTGATCAATGCCATTTGGCTATTCTGAGTGGCCAAACAGCATTGACTACGCCTACATGTCTTAAGTTAAGTAATAAGACCTGTTACTTAAGACACGCATAATACTGCCCTAAGTGTGTGGGTGGGTGGGTGGGTGGCTGGCTGGCTGGGTGCGTCTGAGCACGAAAACAGCATGGTTTTTTTTCACCACCTGTGCGCAACCTAACACACACACAAACACACGCACATATTAACTGTATATATGATGATTTCGGGTGTGCCAGTACAGTACAGTGACAGTACAGTACAGTGGAGGGTACAGTAGAGGGACCCCCACACGGTAACTCTGTCATTTCTCAACCGTTTCGGATGCGGGGCGGCTCGCCGGAATCAGGCCGGCACCCTGGGTGCGTTCCTGTAGGTCTGGAACTCCCCCCCCCCCCCCCCCCCCCCACACACACACACGGAGTTCCACCACTCACTTCACACAGATTTCTTTCTGTTATATTATCACCTGTATAGTTGATTGTTATGGACCATGTAGTCTGAAATAAAGATTGATTGTACTTTTCCACCACTGACATTAACGCTTGCCCTCCTTCCCTCCCTCCCTTCCTCCCCTCCTCCAGGTGGCTTCGGGCTCAGGCGGGGGCGGCTCGTCCAGCACGGCCGTGTCCCCTCGCGGGGGTCTCCGTCAGAGGATCACGCGGGTCAACCTCAGGGACTTCATCTTCTGTCTGGAGCAGGAGAGGACCACGGCCAGGTCGTTGCTGCTCTACAAGGCACTACTGAAATAAGGTGGCCCCGGAGCCCTCAAGGATGCGTACTCTGCCCACTGCGGATCACACTTTGGTTTTTGTTAAAAAACATTTTTGGGGGGGGCCTATTTTCGCCACTGCCTTAGCCCTTAAAGCTGCTATAAGCAATAATATGTCAACATTTTAATGACGTTGTTTTTTATTTATTTTTTGGTATTCAGACAGCCAGCAATGGGTAGAACGCTCCCAAAAAATCGAGTCTCTGTGACACATCTAGGGGCCGCAATCTGCATTCAAAGATTTTCCTAGAAGCTTTGTCATTGGTCGATTTGCCTGTCTGCTTCCTGATTGTCATTGCGACCGGGTTCTTTTTCGACCAATGACAAAGCTTCTAGGAACGTCTTTGAATGCAGATTGAGGCCCCTAGATGTGTCACAGAGACTAATATTTTTGGGGGAGCGTTTTACTCATTGCTGGCTGTCTGAATACCAAAAAATAAATAAAAAACAACGTCATTAAAATGTGGATATATTATTGCTTATAGCAGCTTTAATTATCCCCAAACTATTTTGAAAAACATTTTTGAAATGTTTTTCAAAATAGTAAAAAAAACAAACAAGGCAAAGACGTTTAGGGATAAAGGGGTATAGGCAATGACGAAAATAGAGCCATTTATGCCCCCCCCCCCCCCTCCTCCTGCCCCCCTTTTTACGTTTATTGTCCCCTATTATGAATTGGGTAGCCAAATCCTCCGTAAGACCTCCGTGCCCCTCGCATACCTTCATGGTTGACCTGCAACTCCTTAACCGAGTCTCCGAGATTTCAATTTGGGCATGATTCTCCACCCGTAACAAGATGTCACTTTTCAACATGTCCGCGTGTCTAGTTTTGGGGCCGATAGTATTTTTATGTTACATTTTTATCACACATGTTAACAGAAACACAAACAAAACCATATATCGTGTTGCAATGTAACACTAGTGTATGTGTTCCCAAAAGAGATACAAAATATGCTGAAAATGATACGTTTTTTTAAAGTAAAAAAAAAAAAAGTGTAGTTTGATAACTAGGTGAGATGTTGAATCCTTGTTGGCAGAAATTCTGCCAGGATTGTTTTTATTTGCTATGATGGCTCCAGCGCTGTACCTGAAGAGGTGCCTTTTTGAGAGTCTGTCCACACTTCTCCATGAAAAAAAAAATCCAGATCATGTCCGCTCTTTTTTTTTTTCTCCTTGCTAATTGTAGCCCAAATACAACTCACTCAGGATGCTACGTAACGACAGGCTCACGGGCTCTCTATTTTGTTTTCACCTTACTCATCATGGTTTAGTTCTGTCTATCAAAGTCTGTATAGGAACGGACGCTTATACACCCGATCATGTTAACGTCATGTTTGCATTTTTACTGTTGTCTGAAGGCTGAATGTCTAACTGTGTCCGCGTCAAATCTCCATAGTTGTCAGATGAATGTACCGACAGTACTGTGGCGTTTCCTTGGTGATGTACACAGTATGCATGGTACTACGAAAGGTGGTTTGTGTGCGTGTGTGTGACTGTGTGTGTATGTGTGTGTGACTGTGTGGTGGCTGTGTGACACTGTGTGTGACTGTGTGTGTGGTGGCTGTGTGTGTGTGACTGACTGAGTGTGGTGGCTGTGTGTGTGTGTGTGTGTGTGTGTGTGTGGTGGCTGTGTGTGTGTGTGTGTGGTGGTTGTGTGTGTGTGTGTGTGTGTGGTGGCGGTGTGCATGCACGAGTGGAAAGCATGGCTCTCTAGGATAAACTGTGAACACAGTTACATTTGTCTGGCTTTTTTTTGTTTTCTTTGGTTAACACAAGCTATCCAAGTTTAGATTACAATCAGCGGAATCAGGGAGCTGGCTCTCCCGTTAACATTAATTCACGCTGCGATCATGAAGGGTAAAACAAACAAAAAAAAGATAGCAAATGTCATATGAAACAACATTCCTGTGATTTTCCTCAAAACAAAAATTCCCCTTCAAATGGATTTCCCCTCCCTCATCCTTCGATCATTGTGTAACAATGATTTGAGCCCAACCCGCTAAAACGCTTTAGGATTCACACGATAGCCCAACTTGTTTAACTGCTTCCATTATTGATTCGTCATTGTCTTGATTGATTATAACACGATTTGCTTCACGGTTTTGTTGTCAAAGGCGTCAAAGGCTGTTTTTAAGTTTAAGTTTGTTTTGGAAAGACTGTGCATTCATTGAGGGTTTTTAACGCTTGAAATGTCTTTTTTACAAGTAACGGGCATTTGGTTTGTATAGTATATAGATCTAATTGATGATTGGAGCTGTGGTGTTTGTACAGTTAACTCAGTAGGAGCCTGGGTTCTTGGAGACACCCAGCTTAAAAAGTATCATCTGTTGGAAGGACACATTTTTGTGACTATTTATATTTCCTACATTCTGTATTCAATCCTGACACATTTCAGGCAATGCAATTTTACTATTGTTTGTACCTTTGCAAAAAAAAAAAAGAACTAAATAAAGAAAATTATAAATACGTCTTGTTTTTGGTATGGCTTTACCGTCAGTGATATCTGTCTGTTGTAATGTAATGTAATGCGTGGCGACAGGTTGTATGGGAAATATTCATCATGGAATGATGAACATTTTGATCTGCTCGTATAAGTCGACAATGATTTCCAATGTGTAGATTTAACCAATTTAGGCCTGACCTCAAAATTAAAAAAAATATATTCTAAATCCTCCAGTTTTCTGAAATAAATATTTTTACGATTTTTCAAAAATAGCAGACCTACAAGCTTGTAGATCTATGAGCTTGTAGATCTGCTATTTTTCAATAGCTAAATTATAACAATGTTTAAAACACCAAAATGGGTTCCCGCCCAAAATGGGTTAAAAGCCAATGTGTGAAAAATGGTCAACACGTTTCAAACATTGTGTGATAAATATTTCCCCATAACTCTCACTGCTCTCTCAGAACATTCTGCCATAGCTTTCTTCTAGTTTGAGTTGCAGAGGTGTGAAAACAAGACAACAGAGACCATTTTGACTTTTTACCAATACATCTGTACAAATGGAAAACTTGTGACACAAAGCAAGCTAACAAATACATTAAATATATCTTTTCAAAATCGCTCCTTATAAAAAAGAATTAAATTATGTGCCTCATGGCACCAAAGCACAGATTTAAAAAAAAATACCTTTTCAATGAATTTGTATACACAACATATTCACCAAGAAAGTTCTCAAACAAAAAAAAACAAAAAAACATTTTGATTCTTATTACAAATATCTACATTTGTAAAGGGAGAACTCTTGTATAGATGTTGAACAATGTATCCTTTGTTCCCGAAAGGAGGGGCCTAGATTCTGGTATCTATTAATTACATACATACTTGGATTTTGTTAATTTCCCCCCGACAAATATTTGTGTCACGGGACTTGGAAGCTCGATTGCTTTGCAGAAGCTACTAGATTGCGTCATCAGTCTCATACTGAAAGAGGAAGGACATTGGATGATTGGTCTTTAAGTAGCTACTTTTCAGTCCAGGGTGCACGTTTAGATTTTTCAGAGTCTCTAATGAAGAGATGATATAGCACTCGTCCAAAAAAAAAAAAAAAGAGATATCCTTTTCTGCAACGTGATCCAAGTCTTCAGGTCTCGACAAGATCGGGTCTTATTTGCTGGCTCGGCATTGCCATTAGTGCACGAGGATATTCCCCTCTGGCTACTGGAGAGACATTAGAAAGGATCCAGACGTTGCTGTTACAATTTGAGTTGGTATAATGGCGACGACAACTGCCACGAGGAGTCCCTCGATTGGTCGCGCTTAGTCCAGTGGTTCCTGCTTGATCCTGATTGGTGTGCTGGTGATGGACTGGCTCCTCCTCAGGTCGCGACACAGGACGTACTCGCTGAACTGTGACGAGTCGACTCCGCCGCCGCACGATGCCTTGACCGAGAAGCCCTTCTGGAACAACCTCTCCAGGACCTGGAGGATTTGCAAAGACAGAGAGCGTCAACAATGGCCGCTAGCTTGATCATTGACATGGAACTGAACAGCGATCGTTTTATAAGGTTAACTGAAACTGTACTACTACTGTACTCTGACTGTGTGTTGCCTTTTGGTGTTTTAAGCATTATGTCATACTTTAGCTATTGAAAAATAGCGCGGCACCAAGTGCCAAGATTTGCCACGATTTGAAAAATCGTGGCAAATCTTTGAATATATATTCTTTCAGAGCGTTTTTAACTCAAATCTTTGAATATATTCTTTCAGAGCGTTTTTAACTCAAATCTTTGCTTCCAGGGAGTCCCTGGAACAACATATTTTCAGATGGGGGGACATGGCCAAATACAGATAATTCTGGCGGTCCTTGACCTAGTTTGAGCACCACTGACAGGTTTTTCAGGATTTAGAAGACATTTTGTAGAATCGTCCAGCTCAGTGGCCTTGTGGTTAGAGTGTCCGCCCTGAAACTGGGAGGTCGGGGTTCGATCCCCGGCCGGGTCATACCAAAGACTGTAAAAATGGGACCCAATGCCTCCCTGCTTGACACTCAGCATCAAAGGGTTGGATTGGGGGTCAAATCTACTAATCAAATGATTCCCGAGCGCGGCGCACGCTGCGGCTCACCGCTCCAAGAGATGGGTCAAATGCGGAGAACAAATTTCACTGCGGTAACGTGTGTGACAAATCGTACGACTTTGACTTTGACTTTGGGTCTAAATGGCTCATGATTGTTGTGGTGTTGATCACAGGACGGTAACGGATGTGGCCGTGTGATGAAGTATGTAGCATAACTCACCTGCACAGAGTTTAGCCTGCAGTAGCCGTTGAGCGGGAAGCGGATGACGTGCGTGGGGTCCTGATTCCAGCCGGCGTTGACCGAGTTACACATGACGTCTCCGGTCTCGGGGAAGATCTCCTCTATGAGGACCTTCTCCCCGCTGAGGGCTATCCTCTCCCCCAGGTCCGGGGTGACGCGGACCACCAGACACTCGCAGGGGGCAGTGCGCTGAGCCTCGCGTTCCACTTGCCAGCGCTCCAGCTCCCGAACCATGGGAGTGAGCTGGTAGTAGCGTGCCTCCTCGTACAGCTGGGGAAAGTCCTGCGAGTCGACACACACACACAACGCATGTAAAGACTTCAACATGACATACTTAAACCACACCACCGCCTGCAGCATGGCATAATTAGCCATGCAAATCGATACAAAGTCCCACGACGCATGTAAAGACATGGCAAAACTTCGATAACAAAAAAAACAAACTGTGAAAGCATGTTTTGGGTTTACGGAACAGTTTATGCCAACAAAGACGGCTTCAAGCTCACTTTGCGGAAACCGCCCGAGAGGCTGTGTGTGCAACTCGAGCATAGAACTCACACAAGTTTGTTTTACTCGCGACGTGAAACAGTATCTGTGAACTCGACGACATGCTTTTGTATAGCGTTTGATATCCAATCTCTCATCCCCCCGCATACACAGGTGGCCAACTGGCCAATGGTGTCTCCTGCGCCAAATCCCCCTCTAAAGCTCTCAATGACGTCTCCCGACGTGTTCCTATAGTGTGTTCCCGCTTTTAGCGGGCGAGCAGCAGACATGTCTATTCATAATTAGTGCGTGTGAAAGGGAACGAGCGGCTTTTCTCTCGCTGTATTCCGTTTTTTTTCTCCCTAGTCCATATCGTTTCTGACAACAAGCATACACAGAGCTTACAGAGCTTCTGGAGCCCCGGGGCTCTGCTCGGTATCAAAGCTTCAGCCTTCCTTAGCTCCCCCCTCCCTTCATGGGCTTGAAGCAAGGGATAGATGTATTTTATAAAAAAAATAAAGAAGGGGGGGGGGGGCTCTGCATGTCCGCAGGGCTTTTTAGTCATCCTGAGCACAGAAGCGGAGGAATAACAGAGGCAACGCTTATAGCTAACTACGGCGAAGATGAGAGAGATGCGATGTGTGCACAGACGCGCGCGCGCACTCGCACAGTATCAAACATACACGTTTATGCATTCAAACACAGTTTCTCTCTCTCTCTCACAGACACTGCACCACGTTCCTCTCGCACATCAATTTAATAAAACACACAGCGTGTCCCGCCTGCTGCAAGCCATGCACAGTCGACCCCGATGGCAGCCACGGGCACACTGAAGCACTGATTAAAGTGTCAGCGTCTGCACAGTTTAACCCATTTTGACCTGAACATTCTAAAAATGTCTTCTACATCCTGACAGTTTTCTGAAAAGGCTATGGCAGTATTATGCATGTCTTAAGTACCAGGTCTTATTACTTAACTTAAGACCTGGAGGCGTGATCAATGCCATTTGGCTATTCTGAGTGGCCAAACAGCATTGACCACGCCTCCAGGTCTTAAGTTAAGTGATAAGACCTGGTACTTAAGACACGCATAATACTGCCCTATGTTTCTATGGCAGTCGTTCTTCGATTTTTCAAAAATAGCAGACCTACAAGCTCGTAGCGCGCCACTCGGTGGCGCGCTATGAGCTTGTAGATCTGCTATTTTTCAATAGCTAAAGCATAACATAATGCTAACACCAAAAGGGGTTCCCGCTCAAAATGGGTTAAACGCAGTAAAGGACTGGCTGCTGTCAGTAGCACAGTGGAGTAATGAAGATAATGCTTGTGTGGACACTGGGCGGATAATTTGTTTGAACTCGGTGTCAACCGTGTCATTGCTCAGATTTCTGTGAATTATATGAATTTGCCTTGAGGAAAATTCACAACAGTATTTGCGGACAAACGGACAGATGGATGATCGTTTGAGAGCAGTTTACAATCAAACGTACAGTAGATGCGACAACCTTATACTCAGGCCTATGTGTTGAGCATAAAAAGTTTGTTTCTTGTTTGTTTGTTATGCAGTGAAGCGCTTGAGAGTTAACCCATTTAGGCCTGACGTCGAAATTTAAAAAATGTCTTAAAAATCCTGACACTTTTCTGAAAATGTTTCTGTATCAGTGGTGCTCAATATTTCATGACAAGGACCCCAAATATTATATGTAATATGCCTCCCCCCCATCTGAAAATATGTTGTTCCAGGGACCCCCAGAAGCAAAGATTTGAGTTAAAATGTTCCCTCTGTAATAATATATATTCAAAGATTTGAGGCACATTTTTCAAAAATAGCAGACCTACAAGCTCGTAGCGCGCCACTCGGTGGCGCGCTATGAGCTTGTACATCTGCTATTTTTCAATAGCTAAAGTTAAAGTATAACATAATGCTTTAAAACACCAAAAGGGGTTCCCGCCTGGATTAAGTGGACAGTAGAATACCTTGAAGTCCTCTGGCAGGAGTAGTTTGCAGGTCCGCAGGAAGCTGAGGATGTGACGGAAGATGTCTCCGTCCCTGTCGATGAAGTAATGCTGCTTCAAACTGTCCAGCACAATTGGCTCTGTGCCATTAAAGAGTCGACTAATTCTGGAGGGGAGAAAGAGACAGACAGAGAGACAGACAGACAGACTAGGTCAAATGAAGAAAGATTAGTTAACCCATTTTGACCTGAGATCAGATTCTAAAAATGTCTTCTACATCCTGACAGTTTTCTGAAAAAGCTATGTTTCTATGTCAGCCGTCCTTCGATTTTTCAAAAATAGCAGACCTACAAGCTCGTAGCGCGCCACTCGGTGGCGCGCTATGAGCTTGTAGATCTGCTATTTTTCAATAGCTAAAGCATAACATAATGCTAACACCAAAAGGGGTTCCCGCCCAAAATGGGTTTAAACTAATTGTATTATAAGACTAATGAGCTAATCTGCTATGAATTCTGTACTGGCCATATATGGAGCATGTCTTGAGTGTACAGGGTTTGATGAGGTCAGATCAACATTATGGAATGTCCACAGGTCAGCTCCATATATGGAGATCTAAGGGTGGCAGCGGGGGCAGTGTGTTGAGTGTACAGGGTTTCATGAGGGCCCAGGTAGGGCCAGGCCTTTTAAATGGAAAGGTATCAGTCAAAAGGGAGACATCGAAGAGGAAGGATGGATGGGGAAGGATCAACATATGGAATGTCAGAACAGGTCAGCTCCATATATGGATATCTAGGGGTTTGAGGTTTGAGGTCAGATGTAGTGATGAGTTGCTGGCCAATATTGATGACATGGGATCTCCATATATGGGCTTAATATTGATGACATCAGGGATCTCCATCCCTGATGATGTCACGTGATGTCATATGACATAATGGTCATGTGACCAACCAACCAAACACTGACGGGAAATGCACAATTTTCATAGTAAATGAAACAAAACAAAATGAAATAACTCAAACGTGATCAATGAATTTCTGGAAGGCTGTCTTTAGTATCCAGATTTGGCAGCACTTTGTGAGCTAAATGGTTGTTGTGCTATGAACAGCAACGTTTTAAGTAAATTTGCCTTATTTTTTTCTTTTATTTTTTTCTTTCTTATTTTTTTATTTTAGGAGATGTTTCCCGGGAAGTCGATTTCTAGCATAGAAACAAAATGTTCAATTATTTGGTACTTCATAACAATATAAAAATAATTTCAACAGAGATAGCAGTCAAAATACTGTGATGAACGAATCCACGTATAAACTTGTTTTTATGGGGGAGAGGTTATACTGTACATTGTCATACACAAGTATTCTATACTCCACCACTTCACCACTTTTCAACATCTCTTCATATAATTGGTCCTCACTAATGTTCATGATAAAATACCACCATTTTTTCCTACTCAGTCTGTGTCTCATAGGAGGGCTTTGGGCAGTTCGGACACCCGTCCACCAGTGACATCATCATTAGGCAGATTTTTTTTTAAACAAGATTTGTTTTAAAATATATTTAGATTTGTATTATCGTGAGAACGATGGCTTCAACTTTTGCATTGCAACTTTTCAGGAAAAGAAAGCCTGCCGTTTCTATTAGCTTGGATTCCCCATTGATGATGTCACTGGTGGACAGGTTTCTGAACTGCCCACAGCCCTCCTATGAGACACAGACTGAGTAGGAAAAAATTGTGGTATTTTATCATGAACATTAGTTAGGACCAATTATAGGAAGAGAAGTTGAAAAGTGGTGAAGTGGTCCTTTAACTCTGGGCAATAAGTCCTCACTTTTTCCGTTCTCTATCCTTCCTTCCCTGTCTCCCATCATCTCCCTCCTCCTGTCTTGCTCAATTCCACTCTATCCCCCCTCATTTCTTTCTCAGTAAATCGATGCCAGATCATTTTCTAAGAGCCAGTGCTCATCTTTCCCTCGCTGCCTGTGGCGTTCCTCTGTTTTCCACTCGGAGACTCACCTCCTTGCTCCAGGCCATCTCAGCCCTTCTCTGCTGCTCTCTCTCTCTCTCTCTCTCTCTCTCTCTCTCTCTCTCTCTCTCTCTCTCTCTCTCTCTCTCTCTTTGTCCTCTGAAAGGCAATTAAAATCTACCCTTTACTTCTCCTCTCTTCTGTTCTTCTTTCTTTCTGCCCTTCCTCTCTATTGCACTCACAAATTGGATATCGTGAAGGGGGGGCAGCAGAGAGCTTTAGGACTCAGAGCAGCAGTCGTACCCAGACAGCAGCAGAGAGCTTTAGGACTCAGAGCAGCAGTCGTACCAGCAGCGGTGAGCGCACCTCATGGCGCGCTCTGCTTGCGCACAAGTAGGCCATACATGGCCTACTTGTGCGCCAGGAGCAAGTTGGCATCTTGAGAGAGAGTGCATTTCTAGTTTTCACTATAGGCTACTTTTATTCATGTAATTTCTTAGATGTTTGTTTGTTTGTATATATATATATATTTTTTTTTTTTTTTGTGTGTTTGCACCAGCGATTTAATAAACGTGATAGAACATTGATGTGTAGGAGCCTATATCACTGATAGAACATTGACGTGTATAGGAGCCTATATCATTGATAGAACATTGACATGTAGGAGCCTATATCATTGATAGAACATTGACGTGTATCATAGGAGCCTATATCATTGATAGAACATTGACATGTAGGAGCCTATATCATTGATAGAACATTGACGTGTATCATAGGAGCCTATATCATTGATAGAACATTGACATGTAGGAGCCTATATCATTGATAGAACATTGACATGTAGGAGCCTATATCATTGATAGAACATTGACGTGTATCATAGGAGCCTATATCATTGATAGAACATTGACATGTAGGAGCCTATATCATTGATAGAACATTGACGTGTAGTATAGGAGCCTATATCATTGATAGAACATTGGCGTGTATAGGAGCCTATATCATTGATAGAACATTGGCGTGTATAGGAGCCTATATCATTGATAGAACATTGACGTGTATAGGAGCCTATATCATTGATAGAACATTGACGTGTATAGGAGCCTATATCATTGATAGAACATTGACGTGTATAGGAGCCTATATCATTGATAGAACATTGACGTGTGTAGGAGCCTATATCATTGATAGAACATTGACGTGTATAGGAGCCTATATCATTGATAGAACATTGACGTGTATAGGAGCCTATATCATTGATAGAACATTGACGTGTATAGGAGCCTATATCATTGATAGAACATTGACGTGTATAGGAGCCTATATCATTGATAGAACATTGACGTGTGTAGGAGCCTATATCATTGATAGAACATTGACGTGTATAGGAGCCTATATCATTGATAGAACATTGACATGTAGGAGC
The DNA here is from genome assembly GCF_951216825.1 of Electrona antarctica. Lineage (NCBI taxonomy): Eukaryota > Metazoa > Chordata > Actinopteri > Myctophiformes > Myctophidae > Electrona > Electrona antarctica. The sequence goes on from NC_136810.1 coordinate 55,382,031, forward strand.
CTATATCATTGATAGAACATTGACGTGTATCATAGGAGCCTATATCATTGATAGAACATTGACATGTAGGAGCCTATATCATTGATAGAACATTGACGTGTAGTATAGGAGCCTATATCATTGATAGAACATTGGCGTGTATAGGAGCCTATATCATTGATAGAACATTGGCGTGTATAGGAGCCTATATCATTGATAGAACATTGACGTGTATAGGAGCCTATATCATTGATAGAACATTGACGTGTATAGGAGCCTATATCATTGATAGAACATTGACGTGTATAGGAGCCTATATCATTGATAGAACATTGACGTGTGTAGGAGCCTATATCATTGATAGAACATTGACGTGTATAGGAGCCTATATCATTGATAGAACATTGACGTGTATAGGAGCCTATATCATTGATAGAACATTGACGTGTATAGGAGCCTATATCATTGATAGAACATTGACGTGTATAGGAGCCTATATCATTGATAGAACATTGACGTGTGTAGGAGCCTATATCATTGATAGAACATTGACGTGTATAGGAGCCTATATCATTGATAGAACATTGACGTGTATAGGAGCCTATATCATTGATAGAACATTGACGTGTATAGGAGCTTATATCATTGATAGAACATTGATGTGTGTTGGAGCCTATATCATTGATAGAACATTGACGTGTATAGGAGCCTATATCACTGATAGAACATTGATGTGTAGGAGCCTATATCATTGATAGAACATTGACGTGTATAGGAGCCTATATCATTGATAGAACATTGACGTGTGTAGGAGCCTATATCATTGACAGAGCATTGACGTGTAGTATAGGAGCCTATATCATTGATAGAACATTAATGAATTGCATTTTTATAGCGCTTTTCCAAGTGCTCAAAGCGCTTCATTCATTCATACATTGGGAGGTGAAGCGGCGAACAGTCGACGCCAGCGTCCTCACTTCCCACATTCACACACCAATGGTGGCAAGCTTACACCGACCGACTCATTGGAGGCAATGTAGGGTTCAGTGTCTTGCCCAAGGACACTTCGACATGTGGACAGGAGGAGCCGGGATTCGAACCGCCGACCCAGGGATCATTGGACGACCTGCTCTACCTCCTGAGCCACAGCCGCCCGTAGTATTGGGGCGTAGTATAGGAGCCTATAATCATTCCACTCTTACCGTGACTCTGGGTACTTGGTGAGGGTGGAGAGGCTGCTGGTGTACATGTGCCCTCCGACGTCGATGTGAACCGGTGCGTTGGACTTGGTGAGCTGGGCCGCCGAGGGGATGCCCTGCGTGGTCATCGGAGAGACGGGGGACCTGCTGAGGGACATCCTGGACATGCACCGTCCCTCCTGATATATAATAATGGGAACAAGACACAATTTAACGTATATTATTATATGATTCAGTAATCACATTTACATTGTAGGCATAATGCATAAAACTTTTTTCGGCTCCTATTTCTATCGGTGGAAGAGATGTCTATAGACTGGAGCAACCACAACATGATGATATTGAGAGCAATATTGCAGAAAGCTTATTAAGACCAAGCTGAGGTGGTTCGGGCATCTGGTTAGGATGCCTCTCGGGCGCCTCCCTAGGGAGGTCCTCGACGCACGTCCCACTGGGAGGAGACCCCGGGGAGGAAACACATCGACTCACTAACGTCTCGGAATCCCCCAGGAGGAAGTCACTAATGTTGCTCTGGAGAGGGAAGTCTGGAGCACTCGACCCGACTACGGATAAGCAGTTGAAGATGGATGGATGGATGGACATTATAACCAGTCAATAGTGCAGACTCTGCAGAGTGAAAGCCACTGTGTGCCATGCATGGACCCCTGCCCTAAATTCAGACTCTAAGGCCTGTAGGTTCAGTCACAGACTATAGTGTAACATTGATTTCTCGGCCTATAGCTATAGGCCAGGCCAGGGTCATCCATGAGCAGACAGTCACCGATGGGACTCAACTCAAAAAGATGTCCATGCAGCCACCACCACCAGTCCTAAGGCTATAGACACTAATAGAACTTCTGGCTACCGAACGGGACTGGGTCCCTGCATGTATAAATAAAATGAAAGGGTCTGAGTTACGCTCACAAACCCAGATCTCTCAGCCGTGGCGTCGTTCGGGCGCTTGCCTTGCATGGCACCATTTCTTTTTCAACCCCAAAAAATCCCAAGAGCTGTTCTGCTGCTGTTCAGTGCTCATGGTGAGCTGCTGCCTGCCTGCTGCTGCTGGTCTGTTCCTGGCCCAAGAGGATGGTTTCTGTTTTTAAGACTTAGCTACAGGGCACACTGTGACTGTGTTGTTTCACTTTATAGCTGCTTGTCCCTCCAATTGAACTCACTGTTAATGTGATGCTATATGCTTTTCAATCATATTTCTATAGACCGCTAATCTATATGCCACAACTCGAACATTTAATTAGATCGGTGATCAGGGGGGGAAAGAGATGTAAAAAAAAAAAAAAAAAAAAAAAAACTGGTCGCTCAAATTACCATGAAAGTAGGCAAATATTCATATTCATAGCGCATGCAGGGTGGTTGGTCGAGGAGGGTGCCGTGCATGCCCCGCATTGATGATGAACAGAGGGCGGTTGTGTCCCGGGGCAAGTGGGCAAGGGCAGATTCAGGATTAATTGAACCATCCCCCCACAGAAAGTCTCTCAATTGTGAAGAAGTTCTTTGAACCATAAAAGGTGAACAGGAGGCGGACCTCTCTCCGCCCCGGGCAGGTCCATGCCCTGGGCTATAGTAGGCTACAAACAGACCGCGGATTATTCCATCCACATAACATTTTTGGGTGTTGTCTTTCTTTCTATGCAAAAAGCAATTTTATATGGATACGTACTAGGCTATACTGCATGGTTGCGAAAGTGTAATTATTCCTTTTTAAGGAGTTCAGTAATGCCGGTTGTAGACATTTTTTTTTTAACATAATGTCTAGGACTAGTCTAGAGTAGACTATAAACAGCTGTTAACTGTTAATAAATACTTCAATCAAACTACTTCAGCTAGTGCACCAAAGTAAAGCAATAGATTAAAAGTATAGGGGGGGCTATAGGTCGATACGTGTAGCCTATTTATTAATTATATAAAATCCAGTCAGAAATTAGCCATGGTTCACAAACATGACGCTCGTTATGACAGTCATGTTTCAGGGCTTATAGTCAGAAATATACATTCGCCTACCTCAGTGAACCTTGTATCGGCTACCGTTTCAAACATGATTATTGTGAAATGAAAATCCCAAGATAGATATGATAGAGCGTCCGTAAATGTCTATCAAAATCCGGATGTTCTCGCGGTTTCCTCTGAATGGCGTCCAAATAAATTTGCAAACAGACACAACTTTGACTTTTAAATCTATACAGTAGGCTAAACGACTGTCTGACGCTATAGCTGCTGTGTTGGTGTGTGTCTTTAAGAGACGACCACATACAGTCTGTCAAGACTGTCAGTGTCAGGACTCAGGACACACACACACACGCACGCACACAGTGACACACGCGCGCGCACACACACAGACACACACACACACACACACACACACACACACACACACACACACGCAGGTTCAAGGCGCGTCCTTACCTGAGAGGACAACGACACAGTAGACATGGATATATTCTATCTTCTCAGTTCCAGATATTTTGTGAGAAGGAGGAGGAGAAGATCTGTCACTTTTCTTCGCTGTTCTGCTGCTGCTGCGGAGCTGCTGGTGTCCTCGTCTCCCTTCTTTCCTCCCTGCCAGCCAGTGTGAAACCGCCCGACTGACTGAAGCCTCTGAGCGATCTGAGAGAGAAGCCAGTCGGTCTCCAAATGAGAGAGAGAGAGAGAGAGAGAGAGAGGAGGGCTGAAATAATTCGTGCCCGGGGCTGTCCCAAACCGCCCCAGGGCCGAGGATTAGGTTACAAATAACGCAGGCTTTCTCTTCTCTCCTCTCTCTCTCTCTCTCTCTCTCTCCCTCTCTCTCTCTCTCTCCCTCTCCCTCTCTCTCTCTCTCTCTCTCTCTCTCTCGCCCCAACTCGCTTCACTCACCAGGAAAATGTGATCCTCTGCCTCGCAGTCCAACTTAAGCGTCAATTTGACTTGACAAAATGCATTGTTTGCGTGCTATAGCCTACTATACTAGCCTACTCATTGCTCTGCTGCTGGCGTCTTTTTGGGGTAACTAATAATTAAATGAGATTCAGAAAATATTATCATTCTTCTCTGAAGTCAAGCCTTGAAATAGGTTCATTAGACTATCTTTACGATGGAAGGACTCCGGAGACAGAAGCTCGTAAAAACAAACAGACCGTCACCAACAGATCCTGCTCTCTCTCTCTCTCTCTCTCCCTCTCTCTCTCTCTCCCTCTCTCTCTCTCTCTCTCTCTCTCTCTCTCTCTCTCTCTCTCTCACTATCTCCCTAACAACTCACATTTTAGCAACATCAAATCCCTCTGGCACCGGAGGAGCCAAATGACGTCTATCGTCATGCATTATGCCATGGCCAAAAAAAGCGCCCTTTCAACAGCCGCCGGCCAAATGCGCCATTTCAATTATTGCGCACTGGTTAGATGGAGATGGACGCCGCGAGGGTGCACAGACAGACAGAATAGATTCGTTTTATTCTCTCCCTCCTCATCCCCGGACGCTCGGGAACTGTTGTTGTCTCGAATGTCCCCTCTGTTATGGCTACGAAACATTGTTGGAAATTCTGTAGCTAATAATTTTAGTCAAATGTGTTCAATGAATGCATCATCAAACCAAATGGATATAGCCAGGCCCAAGTCCATTGTGTATAGGCTATATATACTATGCTTTTACGCAATGCACTTACAAAGGGCAAGGAGGCACTGCTTTCTATTTCATTATGGTGATCTTGTTAATGTAAGTGCACTGTAAAAAAATGTTTTACAGTCTATGGTGTCAACTCAAGTCAGTCAGACATGCAGTCAACCTTCCCTGACGCGCCATCATCACCACTACCATCCATTCAAGTCCCAATCAACGCTCCATTGTCTTACAGAAGGCTGTGATAGCCTACAAAATTAAATTAAAATACTGTTTGCATGGGGTTTTCTTGTCTCTGGTCCTCTCCCACGGGGACCAATAGGCCGGTGTCATTAAAAACAGACATATTGTAGGTCTATATGTCTTCATTATAGGCCTATAGCTTGACGCTGCTGGAGAACTGCCCTCCCCTCCTCGACTAAGTCAAGCAAAGAAATAGAGCGATACACATAACGTCTGTTTAGACACCGAGACTCCACTGTTACATTTTCCTCTCTTCCATTTGTTTTTGCCCGGGGCTCCATGGCTGCGCATGTCTCCCTTTGCTGTGCAAACCGGCAGAAAGTACTCTACTCTCTCTCTCTCTCTCTCTCTCTCTCTCTCTCTCCCCATCCCTGTGCTGTGTCTCTGTGTGTGTGTGTGTGTGTGTGTGTTCGTGTGTGTGTCTCTCTCTCTCTCTCTCTCTCTCTCTCTCTCTCTCTCTCTCTCTCTCCCTCTCTCTCTCTCTGTGTATCTCTCTCTCTGTGTATCTCTCTCTCTGTGTATCTCTCTCTCTCTCTCTTTCTAATTAAAGCAACCCTGCAGTTAGCTCAATTAGATGAAGTAAGAGAGGGGGGGGGGGGGGGGGGGGGGTGTTGTGAATTTAAAGATTTAAATAGCTTGTAAACCCACCCCGGGCCAACGCAGTTAATTTAGTTAATTTATGAATCTTATATACGCAGTATAAGGAATGATGCGAGCAAAGGGTGTATAAAAGGTATATAGGGATGAGGGGAAGAGTGTCCACTCCAAAGCACTCGCGGTCGGTTCGTCCACCACCGACATCATCACACAGTGCTGCTAAATCCATCAAGCTCAATGTGACATTATGAGGCCAAAGGGCTGGGCTGAAATGCTGGCGTGATGATGATGGCACTATAGTGGGACTTAACAGTTATGTTGCGGCCTATTACATGGGGTCACAGGCCACGTAAATACATTACTAGTTGTAAGTGGAGACAATAATTGCAGCCCTTAACCCATGTTGACCTGAGGACGATTCTACAAATGCCTTCTAAATGTTTGACAGTTTTCTGAAAAACCTGTTTTTCTATGTCAGTGGTTCTTATACATTTTCATCCCAAAAATGATATGTAATCGGCCACTGACCCCACATCTGAAAATGTGTTGTTCTCCGGGATCTTCCAGAAGCAAAGATTTGAGTTAAAAACGTTCGCTCTGAAAGAATATATTCAAAGGTTTGCGCCACTTTTTCACGATTCTTCAAAAATAGCAGACCTACAAGCTTGTAGCGCTATATGAGCTTGTAGATCTGCTATTTTTCAATAGCTAAAGCATAATGCTTAAAACACCAAAAAGTGGTTCCCGCCAAAAACGGGTTAAGATGCATGTGTGTCTACTGTCTATGTGTGTACATGTAAGCCTTATAGCATATGCATGTGTGATGCATGTGAAGGGTGCATGGTGGTGGGGAGGGGTCAGGGGGAGCTGATGATGGCTGCACCCCCCTGACAGTGAGCCTGGGGCTGGGGGGGGGTAGCCTCGCGTAGCCAGCCTTCATCTGCCTCAACCATGCAGTGATATTAGTGTCGCTAGGCCAGTCTAGGCTGGGGGGGGGGGGGGGGGGGGGCTGATGTGACAAAGGGAAGAAGGGAACAGGATGGGGGGGGGGGGGGGGGGGTTGGTTCGGTTGTTCCCTCCTCCAGGCAAGGAAAGAAGATGACTGTGGATGAAAAGGTGACAGACAGTATGGCCTACCGGGTGACTTCAGACTTGCTGTAGGCCATACTAGGCAACTGGCGGCCCCCACCAACACTTAATGCGGCCCGCAGGTTAATATCAGAATACTGATATGTTATGTATTTGCAAAACATGACCCGCTTTAATTACTTTTTCTTTTTTATGTCCAATGTATACTTTTCAGGATTCCAATTAAAAAATAGCCAAAAAGAATTCAGGATTAAAATTTAAATATAGCAAAAATTGCAGATCTATAATTATGCTCAAAACGCGTTGCACTGCGACGCGTTTTGAGCTTGTAGATCGGCTATTTTTTGCTACGACAGTAATATGCAATGTGGCCCCTCTGGAGTGAGTGTGGAAATACAGTGGCCCTCTCCATCGTCAAAGTTGCCCACCCCTGCTATAGGCCGAGGCCGGTTTCTGCATGTGTGGACATAGACTGGACACAAATGTTATAAAGACACAATCACATCAGAGTCAATGTGTCAAGACATTTGATTAGAATTATATGGTATAGAGCGTCGCAGTCCCGCCTCCTACCCTGGACCAGGAAATGAAACCCAATGCATTTTCCTCATAGACATTTCTTAAAGTATTTATTTAAAGACGGTTACACCGCGGACAAAGCCAACTCGAGTCGTGACAACTCATGACAACACAAACAATATTTTGGACCAAACAAATAATTAGAAAGAAGAAAAAAACGGCAGGTTACAACACTTTTTTTGTTGTTTTTCTTCTTTGTAATTATTTGTTTGGTCCAAAATATTGTTTGTGTTGTCATGAGTTGTCACGACTCGAGTTGGCTTTGTCCGCGGCGTAACCGTCTTTAAATAAATACTTTAAGAAATGTCTATGGGGAAAATGCATTGGGTTTCATTTCCTGGTCCAGGGTAGGAGGCGGGACTGCGACGCTCTATAGGGTTTTAGGCCTGGTGGTCACCATGAAAAAAGAAGATTTTGATATAATTGTACATGCCTACACTTTGCATCGATCCAATATAACACATATTCACAAGGGTTTGCATTCTTGAAAGGAGAAATCACACTTGTGTGAAGTGAGGGCGCTCTTATCATCATGACGTAACATGTCTATTTGCTCAGACACATATGACATAAATACTATATTCATTGTCAATGGGAATTTTATCTTGTGTAGGATGAAAATACAGATTTGCTCGTAAATTCTCCATTCATTGTCAATGGGAATTTAATGTTTGTGTAAGACGAAAATCTACACTAATAGCTGAATATAGGCGGGGCTAGCGCCCCTCAAAAATCACACTTGTGTGAAGTGAGGAGGGCCCACTGTGGCTGCCACCTGACGTCACTGCTTAGAGCAAACATTAAAAGTCCATAGACGTTGGCTGCCACATGAGGTCATTTCTGAAAGGCAGACGTTGGAGGCACTAGCGTCCCTCAAAAATGATGAAAAATCCCTAAAATAACGGCTAGCACCTATGCCATAAATGTACCGTGACATAGGATGTGTGTGTGTGTGTGTGTGTGTGTGTGTGTGTGTGTGTGTGTGTGTGTGTGTGTGTGTGTGTGTGCGTGCGTGCGTGCGTGCGTGCGTGCGTGCGTGCGTGCGTGCGTGCGTGCGTGCGTGCGTGCGTGCGTGTGTGTGTTTGTTTATAATGTACAGTATATATAGACAAGGTATATGGAAGGCTTTCACTCACCTTCATGTCATATGGTTATTTGATAGGTCGCCAGAGTTAAGGTGCGGTTGCACACTGGGCGCGTTTTTCGGAAAACCGACAGAGAAACGCTGCTAAAAATCTGAAAAACGCGATCTGTGTGCAGGGACCCTAACCCCACTGAATATTGGTACTCCATCTATGGAGCTATATCCCACGTATCTAACCAACCTATCTAAGTACGACATCACAAACTCCATATTTGGTCGTGGTTGATCTAGAGTTCCATACTGTATTTTCTTTTTGTATATGGAGCCGTATTGACACCTAGTTCTGACATCATGCTAATATAGAACTCTGTATATGGTTATAGCTGACTCATCGTGACATCAAGCACGTACTATAAGGGTGACCGTCACCCCTTGAGCATTAGATAAAAGCTGTATTTACTACACTTGACTTCTCAAGGCTATATTCGCATTCAAGTACCCCTTGACCAGCTCTAGAACCATGTCCATCCAGAAGATCCATGCACGTCAGATCTTTGACTCCCGTGGCAATCCCACCGTGGAGGTCGACCTGTACACGGAAAAAGGTCTATTTAGGGCCGCAGTGCCCAGCGGTGCCTCTACTGGCATCTATGAGGCGCTGGAGCTCCGCGACAACGACAAGACCTTCTACATGGGCAAAGGCGTCTCCAAAGCTGTCGAGCACATAAATAAAACGATCGCGCCTGCACTGGTCAGCCAGAGCATCAATGTCCTGGAGCAGGAGAAGGTGGACAGGCTGATGCTGGACATGGACGGCACCGAGAACAAGTCCAAGTTTGGCGCCAACGCCATCCTGGGCGTCTCCCTGGCCGTGTGCAAGGCCGGCGCGGCGGAGAAGGGCGTGCCCCTCTACCGACACATCGCCGACCTCGCCGGCAACGCCAACGTCGTCCTCCCCGTCCCCGCGTTCAACGTCATCAACGGCGGCTCCCATGCCGGCAACAAGCTGGCCATGCAGGAGTTCATGATCCTGCCCGTGGGAGCCGGCAGCTTCAAGGAGGCCATGCGCATCGGTGCAGAGGTCTACCACACCCTGAAGAACGTCATCAAGGAGAAGTACGGCGTGGACGCCACCAACGTAGGAGACGAGGGCGGCTTCGCCCCCAACATCCTGGAGAACAAGGAGGCACTGGAGCTGCTGAAGAATGCCATCGCCAAGGCCGGCTACACCGACAAGATCCTGATCGGCATGGACGTGGCGGCCTCCGAGTTCTACAAGGGTGGCAAGTACGACCTGGACTTCAAGTCCCCCGACGACCCGCGCCGTCACATCACCCCCGACCAGCTGGCCGACCTCTACAGGAGCTTCATCAAGGATTACCCCGTGGCGTCCATCGAAGATCCCTTCGACCAGGACGACTGGGAGGCGTGGTCCAAGTTCACGGCCGACGCCAGCGGCGTCCAGGTGGTGGGCGACGACCTCACGGTCACCAACCCCAAGCGCATCGCCAAGGGCGTGGCCGACAAGGCCTGCAACTGCCTGCTCCTCAAGGTCAACCAGATCGGCTCTGTCACGGAGTCCCTGCAGGCGTGCAAGATGGCCCAGGGAAACGGCTGGGGCGTGATGGTGAGCCACCGCTCCGGAGAGACCGAGGACACCTTCATCGCTGACCTGGCGGTCGGACTCTGCACCGGACAGATCAAGACGGGCGCACCGTGCCGATCCGAGCGCTTGGCCAAGTACAACCAGCTGCTCAGGATCGAAGAGGAACTGGGCAGTGACGCCCGCTTCGCCGGCCAGAACTTCAGGCATCCTATCTGAGCTGGACTGGTCTTCCTTCCTCCTTCATGGGCCTTTGTGTTTTCACTATATGTATTGACTTCAACAAGATCAGAAAAAAACAACATGCAGAAAGTCAGGCATACAATTTGAAACAAAATACATACATTTTGTTTATTGAGGGCCGTTGGTTAATAATATTATCGTGTTATTAACGTCTGGCCTTCCGAAATTACAATTAAATGTGGAAGCTATGAAAATGTTATGTTTAAAAAAAAAGAAGAAAAAAAAAAAAGAAGCACGACCCCACTCGTGACGTCATGTGGCAGCCCAGTCTATGGACTTTTAACCTTAATAACAAAATTATAATAAAAATACATTTAAAAAAAAACAGGACCCGCATGCACTCCTGACATCAAGTGCATGGCAGCCCAGTCTATGGATGTTTATGTTGGGCAAAAACAAAACAAAATAAAAGCCAGCCATAGTAGGCTTCCCAGAGTTCACACAAGTGTGATTTATTACATATATATAACTTTATTAGTTCTGGGTAAGTATGGAAGTCAATGGGGCTTGGATCAGGCACCATGCTGGTTCTGATGGGGCTTGGATCAGGCACCATGCTGGTTCTGATGGGGCTTGGATCAGGCACCATGCTGGTTCTGATGGGCCTTGGATCAGGCACCATGCTGGTTCTGATGGGGCTTGGATCAGGCACTACCTTGCACCATGCTGGTTCTGATGGGGCTTGGATCAGGCACCATGCTGGTTCTGATGGGGCTTGGATCAGGCACCATGCTGGTTCTGATGGGGCTTGGATCAGGCACCATGCTGGTTCTGATGGGGCTTGGATCAGGCACTACCTTGCACCATGCTGGTTCTGAGTCATAGGTCAGAGATACATCATAGTAACCTGACTCCGCCAGATGGGGCAGCAGAGAGTACACTGGGTTATTTTTCTGAAAAACCTATGTTTCTATGTCAGTGGTGCTCAACCTTTTTCATGTCAAGGACCCCCAGCATTATCTCTATTGGGCTGCGGACCCCCATCTCAAAATATGTTGTTCCAGGGACCCCCCAGAAGCCAATATCTTAGTTAAAAATCACACCCGTGTGAACTGAGTGGTGTAAGGTTTTATATAGCATGATCAGCTGTGGTCTGACGTAATGTCTGACGTAATGAAATCATCATCCTTTCTCTGTTTTTCTTTCTAACTTCTTTCTGTGTGATCTTTTTCTTCTTTGGTCTTTCTTTTTCTGCTCTTCTTATTGAATTTTGTAATCGCTTAATTTGACGTTGTTCTTCTTCACTTCTGTCTGTAGTTTTAATTTGGAGCAGAGTGGTTTTCATGTGTGTTGCAATGTTTTTGTTTTCAAGTTCTTTTTGTTGAGGTGTTCTTTTAGCTCTTCCGAGTATCTTCCTTTTAGCCCTTTCGAGTGTCATCCTTTCTCTGTTTTTCTTTCTAACTTCTTTCTGTGTGATCTTTTTCTTCTTTGGTCTTTCTTTTTCTACTCTTCTTATTGAATTTTGTAATCGCTTAATTTGACGTTTTTCTTCTTCACTTCTGTCTGTAGTTTTAATTTGGAGCAGAGTGGCTTTTTTTTTAATATCAATTTTATGTTGTTTCATTTTATGTGAATGGAAAGTATCGTCTTCTGATGTTCTTTTCCTTGAAAATGATCTGTGACCATGCAGTTGATTCAGCTGGGGTGTTTGTCTGATGTACGGTATTATATAACGTAAGATATTATATAGCCTAATCAGCTATGAGCTGTGGTCTGGTCAGGAGGGTCTGTCTTGGCAAAGAGCAGCCGTGATCTAATATTCTCTTGGTGTTGGACAAGACTTTGTCTTGCGTCTCGTCTATTGGGCTTCCCACCGTCTTTAAAGATCTTTGGCTTCAAGGGTCTCAAAGAATGAATGGCCTTCAGGTCTGATTCTGGTAGGGTCGTCTTCTGATGTGATGATTTGTGACCATGAAGTTGATTCAGCTGGAGTTTTTGTCCGGTGTGAGGTATTATATAAGATAAGGTATTATATAGCCTGATCAGCTCTGATCTGACGTAATGAAATCACACCCGGGTGTGATTTCATTACACTCCTACAACTGGCCTTGTTAGTGCAAAAAAAATGAGCATGGTTGCTACGGTCATCCAGTTCACCCGGGTGTGATTTCATTACGTCAGAAATTATTTTGAACATAGCAACCATGCTCATTTCTTCTGCACAACAAAGCCAGTTGTAGGAGTGGTTTACACCACTCAAAAATGTTCGCTCTGAAATATATATTCAAAGATTTGTGCCACATTTTGACAACAATAGCAGACCTACAAGCTCGTATGAGTGGATCCCAATTGGTCCACGAGTCTATGGACTTTTTATGACAAATCTTCTGACGTACAAACTTACAGGCCAAGTCACTGGCAAATAACGTTGCGTGACATTTTTGTGTGATATCATCATGTGGATAAATAAAAGGCCTCCCTCACTTCACTTGTGAGTTTTAAACACTTTTACAGGTACATGCTTTTACAGACTTGAATAATTAAGAAGGGTCACCAGATGTCCCTCTTTGCGTGGGACAGTCCCTGCGTGGGATAGGCCTATGGTTGAATATGACATCAAGGCATTTAATAGCAACTCAAGTAGTAAGTTGCTAACCCGGTATTCCAGTATCGCACAAGCGATACTTCTGTCCCTCAAATGGATGGTTTAGATCTGGTCACAATATTACAGAGTGGTGGCTGTAACGACGAAGGCTTTCAAAGTTTCAGTCACCTTCACGTCATATGGTTATTTGATAGGTCGCCATAGTTAACCTCTGAATATTGGTACTCCATATATGGAGATATCCGACAATACGTGAACAACCCATCCAAGTCTGACATCATCACAAACTCCATATATGGAGCCGGCAGAGACATAATACAGCATAATACTTCTGACATCATGCTAATATAGAACTCCATATATGGATATGTCACGATGAGTGGCGCTTCCCTGTCATCTATGGTGCTTTACTATGCATAATATTGGCCATGGGTACCGACAATATCATTGTCTTCTGTCAAAAGCAATTTCCTACTTATCATAAAACAGCTCTTGCTTGCATACATATTTCTTTGATATATCGATAATATCGTTATAGCCTCCCCTCATAATGTTTATACTGTAGGCTGTAGCCATTATCCAAGTCATACAGTGTTAGACAAATACCGTATGTGTGACGTACCACCACGATTCACGAATAAGAACTATTAAACTTGTGGCAGCGGTGGCCGAACGGATAGCGGCGCGGTCTAGATACCGGAAGGTTCCCAGTTCGAATCAGCCGTCCGACACGTTAAAATTACCACCGCTGAAATGCCCTTGAACAAGGCATCAACCACTACGATGAAATGTGTTCTATGAGCAGGGCCTGGCTGGAAACAAGTTCTTGAGCTTAGCCCAGATACCCTGGGTAAATATAGATTTCATTTCATTTCATTAAAGCCATTGAAGCAGGTTTGGTAATGTGAACCTGAGCAAAGTCCGCTTTCATTCCACGGTCTCAGTAGCCCTCCTGTGGACACAGTGGACGTTGCAGGCCTAATGATAATACTAAAATCATGAAATAAAATGAAATCACTGATCCAGTGCATGGTTTCTTATTTAATGTATATGAAATTATTACTATATTTACCCAGGGTATCTGGGCTAAGCTCAATAACTTGTTTCCAGCCAGGCCCTGCTCATAGAACATTTCATCGTAGTGGTTCAATGCCTTGTTCAAGGGCACTTCAGCGGTGGTAATTTTAACGTGTCGGACCGCTGATTCGAACTGGCGACCTTCCGGTATCAAGACCGCTCCGCAATCCGTTCGGCCACCGCTGCCACTAATATGCCTTTCTTCTACATCACTATTGACTTTATTGTCTCCACCAGGCCGAAGGCAGGGGGAGAGAGTATGTTTTGCACTCCGTCCGTGTGTGTGTGTCCGTCCGTCCTTCCGTCCGTCCGTTACCAGCTCATCTCCGGCACCGTTAACCCGGTCGATGCCAAACTTTGCACACACACTCCCTGGATGCCAACGATGAACCTCTGCCCCACATTTTCCAGAACGGCCTGTTATAGCGCCACCATGAGGCAGCTTTTCACATTATTTACCTAAAACTGCACCGATCTGCGTGAAACGTTGCATGCACACTCCCTAGAGGCCAAGGACAAACCTTTGACCTGCATTTTCCGCGTCTGCCTTTTATAGCGCCACCAGGAGGCCGACTTTTGTAAAACACATTGTAAAACACAAATTTTTTTTTGATATTACTCCTCCAGATTCTGTCCAAAAATCTCACAAATCGTTACACAGTATCTCTATGGTCATGTGCTCAAGTCGGATCTGTCCGATATTTCATGTTCCATCCTAATTGGCTATAATTGGCTTTCACAGTTTGCAAGATTGCCCCGTTTTGAACAAAAGCCTCAAATCATGAACGCAGCATGCAATTTACGTGAAATCTTTCACACATTTTCTTACTAGGCTGAGGAATATATCCCACCCTTTTCACATTGGCCTGTTATAGCGCCACCAACAGGTTGATTTTTGCAAAACACATTTTTGGAACAAAATGCCTCAAATCATCCAATTACCATCAAAGGCGTATGAAGAAATGGCACCCTTTTCACATTGGCCTATTATAGCGCCACCAGGAGGCCACAACCTGACCTGGCTTGGTGGAGACCTGTGCCCCGAGGGGCACTTTTTCTAGTTTTATTTCAGTTAGCCTACTTTGTGTGCATTAATTAATTAATTCAACTGCAAACATGACGCAGCTGCTCTAATCTGCTCTCGTCTTGGTATTGTAATTTATTTCACCAGGAAAGGACTTAATGCGTAACCAGGCCTTGTATACTTCATTATATTATAATATAATACATATAATTACACACAGATATTCCAGTATAATAACCAGTGGTGGAAAGTAACTATACATTTACTTAAGTATAGGCTACAGTACTTAAGTACAATTGTGAGGTATTTGTATATTTCCAATTTTCAATACTATTTGTAAATGAGTCCGTTTGGATGAGGGCTAGGTGAACAGAAATGACACTCCAGAGATTTAGAAAATGTACTTTTATTCTTCTTTTGCAAGCTGTTCAAAAATAATGTTCAAAAATCATTCTTCCGAATAGGGTTTCACAAGAAAGGTAGTTCACGAAAAAGGAAACAAAAAACTTACAGACCTCTAATCAAGCCTAAGTTTAAAGCCGAACCTTTCACTGAGGGTGTGTTTAAAACAACACGACAGTCTAGCTATACTCTGTGCTACTGACTGGTCACTATAAGGGCAGAGCTATCCAGCATTGTGCCCTTCTATTCCCTCTACTACCTGAAACTGGAATCCCTTCCCCACCCACAATCTGGGCCTTTCAATTGTTGGGTCAAACCAACAGTCTTGAGCTCTACAATTTACAATTTACAATTTACAATTTAGGCATTTAGCAGACGCTCTTAATCCAGAGCGACTTACATTAGGCAGGAACAAAAGTATGGGAATACATCACATATATAAAATGCATTTATCAAGAAACATGCGTAAGCTAAGAACGTAACTAGAACATATATGACACTATACATATTAACTATACATATATACTATACTATGCTATACATATGTAGGCTACTATGATGTGCTATGACTATATACAATGCAATTATTGTGCTGTCTACATGACATGCTATAAGTCTGTTTCAAATGCTATCTAAGTCTAAAAAGTGCTATCTAAGGGGGTAGGATAAGTGCTATGGGCCATGATGGAGTCTGAAAAGGTGGGTCTTCAGACTACGGCGGAAGATTGGGAGTGATGCCGCAGTTCTGACTGCAACGGGGAGTGCATTCCACAGTTTTGGGGCCAGAAGGGAGAAGAGTTTGGGACGTGTGGAGCGTTGGCTGAAGACTATAGTTTCACCAACCT
Organism: Electrona antarctica; assembly: GCF_951216825.1. Classification (NCBI taxonomy): domain Eukaryota; kingdom Metazoa; phylum Chordata; class Actinopteri; order Myctophiformes; family Myctophidae; genus Electrona; species Electrona antarctica. Next base: position 55,398,146 of record NC_136810.1, read on the forward strand.
CTCTAGCCAAAATAAAGCAGAAAACATTTCCCAAACCTTACAGACATCATAATCCACAAGGTAACTATAATCATGTTTTTAGCAAACAACTCTTCATTCATAATTCATAATATAAAGATACAAATACACACCCACACACCCCCATAAGTGGTAAGTCCCAATTAGGTCCCTCCACCAGCCTATAAAAAGATCCCCAGAATCAGCTGTGACTATTTTGGATGATCAACCCAAAAACAGGGAGTAAGTTTGGTTGAGCAATGAGCTTTTTCTTTAAATCAATAAATATATATTTCAACTGAGTTTGTCCATTTGTAATGCACTAGAATTTCGCGGGCCTTCGGCCCGCTCATCCTAACGCCATGCGATACGCAAATGGGAAGAAGGCAATGGCAACCCATGATGTTTTCATTTATGCATTTGCTTGGAAAGCGCAAAGTTGCCAAGCTGGCTGAGTGGCCTGTTTTTGTGTATTTGCGTATGAAAGCGATCATGGCAAGGCGCAGGACAGTGTTGTTTTTTGTTTTGTTCTTATTATTATTATTACATGGATTAATATTCTGATGTACTGTACTGTACTCTGTACTGTTGATATTATAGTTGTTATTAGTGTTGTGTTATGATTTTTTATTATTATTATTATTACATGGATTAATATTCTGATGTACTGTACTGTACTCTGTACTGTTGATATTCTAGTTGTTATTAGTGTTGTGTTGTTATTTATTATTATTATTATTATGACTACATGGATTAATATTGTGATGTACTGTACTCTGTACTGTTGACATTAGTGTTGTGTTGTTATTTTGTATTATTATTATGATTATTAGCGTTTGGTGGCGTGTGTGTGCGTGCCATTTCAGCTGCATCGCGAGGCGATGCAAAATTCCCCCACAGCGCACACACACCCACACACACACGCACACACACACGTGCGTTGTACGCAGCTGTTTTGTGTTGCAGCGCGTTGTTGGCGCGCACGCGCGCGTGTGTGTGTGTGTGTGTTGTTGGATAAGAACAACACACACACACACACACGTACAAACGGGACGAACCGATTATATGCGCCTCGGTTCGTCCCGTTTGTTCCACGCCAGGTGTCTTTCCACTTTCTCACTGTTCCTGCCAGCCTGCTGTTATTTCCCTTTTGATGATCGATCTGCACTCGTATGCTCCTATTGCTACATTGATGTGTATTTCCCTACCTAGCGACTTTTGTGCTGCCCTATCAGCCATTTCATTCCCTTCCACCCCCACATGGGCTGGTACCCAGAGTGTGTGTGTTGTTGGATAAGAACAACACACACACACACACACACGTACAAACGGGACGAACCGATTATATGCGCCTCGGTTCGTCCCGTTTGTTCCACGCCAGGTGTCTTTCCACTTTCTCACTGTTCCTGCCAGCCTGCTGTTATTTCCCTTTTGATGATCGATCTGCACTCGTATGCTCCTATTGCTACATTTATGTCTATTTCCCTACCTCGCGACTTTTTTGCTGCGAGGGGGCTAGCCAATAAGGGCCCGGTGTTGCATGTGGAGAATTGTGTAGGTTAGTGTGTGTGGTGTAGCCGAACGGGGTGGTGAGAACATGAGGGGGATGTAGCACAGCAATCGGTGACCCCTACATTAAGCTGTGTTGCTCCCAGCATGCAGTGCAAATGCGTGTTGTAGCAACCGTAGCCAATGGGAAAACAGGATGCAGTGTTGCCAGGTCCGCGAATTGTAAGCGAGTTGTAAGTAGCGTGTTGAATGGCATTTTTTCTGGGGTTGTTTTCATAGACCTGGCAACAAATTAGGCGGGGGTGTCGGTGCTTGTGGCGTGTTTGTGTTTATTATTGATAGTGTTATTGTTTGTGAGTCTGGACGGGAGGCGGCTGTAGTGGCAGTGCAATGACAATTTTTACGCGGGTGATGTTGAGTGTGGACGTGCGGCGCGACATGAGGAGATAGGGAACGAACGACGCGGAGGGTAAGTCTGTGACGTGTTAGTGTGTTTAGTGGGTTGTTGCAGTGTGTGTTGCAGTGTGTCAGTGACGTAGTAGCTGGTGCCTTTTGTTCCTGTCCTGGGAACAGCGTTTTGGGCACACCTTTTCAATTGTATAATAGATAAGGTGATTGTACTGAAACATAAAATACTGGTGGTACAAAGACATAAGTGGGAAAGTCAATCTGTCTTTACCACACTATTACTTCTACTCCACTACATCTCAGAGGCAAATATTGTACTTTTACTGCACTACAATTATTTGAAAACTTTAGTCACTATAGTTACTTTCTAGATTATTACAAAACATACATTAAACACTTCAGCCCTATGTACATTGCGGCTATTTTCAAAATAGTTTTACATTTGAAAAGTTGAAATGGGACATTCTGCATAGTGAGTGAGTGCTTTCTACTTTTGGTACTTTTGAGCACAAGTTCGGACAGGCCTTATTTGCACGTCACAATGTATATGTAAATAAACAGAACTGAAAATGAGTGAGTTGAATTAAGGTCTTTCCAAAACCTTTGTTATTTCAAAAACAAAAAACCACAGATGATTGATGATGACAGTATCATCATTTCAATCAATACAAGCAAGGAGTCATGGTGACAGTGCGTGGCAACATTGCCCAACGCCAACGGGCCTCGCCCACGACATAACAAATGTTGTTTGTTCATGCGTTTCTCACCGAGCGCTCATTTGGCTCTTTTTGACTACAAAGGGTTATTAGGCCTCACTCAGACCTTTACTGCATTGCTGTATGCAGGGCCGGTCCTGAGCAATCTGGCGCCCCCCCCCTCAAAAATTGAGGAGACACTGTGGAGGCACTGGGGGGACAGTGGGGACACTGTGGAGGCACTGGGGGTCCATTGGTGAGGCACTGTGGGGACACTGGGGAGGCTCTGTGGAGGCACTGGCGGGACACTGGCACTGGGGAGGTACTGGGGAGGCACTGGGGAGGCACTGGGGGGGCACTGGGGGGACACTGGGCAGACAGAGTTGGCGCCCCTCCCCCATGGCGCTCGAAGCCGCTGCTTCGTCGGCCTGTAGGAAGAACCGGGCCTGGCTGTATGCTTGTTGGATGAATGTTGTGTAGTGTCATGGCCGCCCCAATGCATTTCCAATGGGAGTCACATGGTTTGACACAACATTTGTGTTGTATGAGGGGGAGGGGCGCAGTCGAAACACAGCCGAAAGCCATACAACAGCTTGTAGTCCAAAATGTGGACTACAAACCATGTGACTTCCATTGGAAATGCATTGGGGCGGCCATGACACTACACAACATTCATCCAACAAGCATACATCAATGCAGTAAAGGTCTGAGTGAGGCCTTAACCCAGAACTTTCCAGAACCTGTGAAGTTCTGTGATGTTTTAGTCCTCAAGTTGCCATTATAAGACAGTAGGCCTATAGGGCTGTCAGAACCAATTCCATGCATGATTTGAATGAAGTGCTTATTTTCTTTTTACCATTGAGCTATTGCTTGCTCAGGGGATCAGGTCAAAATTCGTGTCAGATCCTGTGTCTAGGTGAGACATGACCTTTGACACCATCTAAATGTCTCAATAGAAGAGCAGGGAGACAAAATACAACCACCCCAATTGTATACGTTGTACCACCCCAAATGTAAGTCATGCAGTGGTTCCAGGGGGTACCCAGCTAAATGATAATTAGGAACCAAATGGACCTTTATGGGTCTGTCTGTCTTGTCTTCATGTCTTTATGTATGTAAATTGTCTTGTTCTTTGTGTTATATGTCAAATGTGTGTATATGTGTTCTGCATACTTGGCTGCTGTGTCGCAAGACAAATTTCAGTGTGAACTGACAATAAAGTACTATATCATATCATATCAATTTACAATTTATATGAACAATTTACATGAACACAAAGGTGTCAATGTCATTGCACAGATACACGCACACACACACACACGCACGCACGCACGCATGCACGCACGCACGCACGCACGCACGCACGCAAGCACGCACTCTGATGGGACCTTTCAACCTATTGAAATGTGACAGCTGAATCCTGATCTATGACATATTTTTCAGTATATATGTTTGTGCAAAATGATGTGACATTTAATTCAGAGCACTTATAGGAGAATTCTCTCTCCTCTATCCTTTACATTTGTACACGCTCTTGATCTGAAGAATACTTAATAAAGAAAACTTTACTTTACTTTAAGAACTTGTGTCTTGTGTCCAAAATCCTTTCAGGTCTTTTGCAAAACTCTAAGTTTCTCTAGAGTTCATCTTTATGTTTTTTGGGATACTTTGGTTCTCACTTTTTCAGTGAAGGTTTATAAGGTCGAGGTATCTGGTCTTTTGGCTATTTTAATAGCCTCACTCAGCTATATAGTCTGAAATTTCTTTATTAGGAACAATCCCTTGAGATGAACCATCTCGTTTTCAAGGGGGTCCGCGATTCACAAAGTACACTTCATACATAGACACTTTTTACAGACAATTCAACCAGACAAAAACAAGACAAGACAAAACAATACAATTCATAGATAAACAAAAACAAACAGGAAAAACAAAAAACAAAAACAAAACAACATTTCACTGAACATAACATGGACATAACGTAGACATAACACATGGATCATTGCATCATGGATCTATTACAGTGATGATTAGTGAAAACATGAACAGGTAGTCTCAAGATGAGAGGACAGCATAGTTTTAAACAAATGAAAAGATGTTATTGAACGTATATGGACAGGTAGATTGTTCCAGTCACAAGGAGCTTTGAACATGAATGATTTTTTGCCAATTGATGTGGGTATGTTAAAGTAAATCTGTGAGCAATGTCTAAGTTGATGTGTAGAAGTGTATGGTATCATAAGCTGTTTTAAATACTGTGGATAATTGAAATGAATGCATTTAAAGATGCAGTGCTGCTGTCTTCTTGAGGTGGGAGATGGTAAGTTGAGGTTTTCGTACAAGTACAGTGGTGGGTCAAATATGGGCAGTCAAGGACAAATCTGCATAAACGGTTATATACTGAGTTCAGGGGAAGAAGGTTTATTTTAGTGGCAGTCTGATACACTACATCTGCATAGTCAAGAATTGGTAGTATGAGTTGTTGAACTAGTTTCTTTCTTACTGTAAAAGAAAAACAGTTTCTATTACGATATAGAACACCAGTACTAAAGTTGATTTTCCGGACTATGTTATCTATATGACATTTAAATGCTAGATTTGAATCGAGCCAGAGACCAAGATATTTGCATTGTTCAACTCTGTCCAGTTGTGTACCATCAAGACAGGATATATTGAATGAATGATTGTTAGTTTGTGCTTTAATGTTTTGATTAGTCCCGAAGAGCATAGTGTTTGTTTTGGTTTTGTTGATAAGTAATTTATTAGATATAAGCCATGATTCAAGATAATTAAAATTTAGTTGCAATGTCGACTGAGTTTGTGAAGTGTATATGACAGTATCACAGCGTAGAGTTGAACGTTACAACCAGAGAAAATTGAGGGAAGATCATTAATAAAGATGGAGAATAGAAGTGGGCCTAGGGTTGAGCCCTGTGGCACACCACGTTCCTGTACTGCTAGATCCGATTTACTGCCCTGAATGACAACACAGTGTTTTCTATTGTGCAAATAGGAGTTGAACCAGAGTAATGCATTACGTGACATGCCAATAGAGTGGAGTTTGTCTAATAGGAGGTAGTGATTTAACCAAATGCCTTGGTTAAATCAATAAAGATTGCACCAGTAAGTTTCCGATTAGCAAAGGCAGAGTGTATGTCATTGGTGAGTTTCAGTAGAGCAGTAGTTGTAGAATGATTTGGACGAAAACCAGATTGAACAGGTGAGAGAATGTTGTATTTGGAAAGATAATTAGACAGTTGATTGTAAATTAATCTTTCGAAAACTTTTGCTATGGAACAGATAATTGAAATTGGTCTGTAGTTGTTGGGATCAAGTTGATTACCTGCTTTGTAGAGTGGGGTGATACGTGACCATTTCCAGATGGAGGGTATGTCATGGGTTGAAAGAGATAAATTAAAAAGGTCGCAGAGAGGGTACATGAGAATGTGTCAGTGTTGTTCAGTAGATTCAGTAGATTCTATCAATTTACAATTTAGGCATTTAGCAGACACTCTTAATCCAGAGCGACTTACATTAAGCAAGAACAATTTACATGAACAATTTACATGAACACAAAGGTGTCAATGTCATCCAGAGTGCACAGATACATACACGCACGCACGCACGCACGCACGCACGCACGCACGCACGCAAGCACGCACGCACGCACGCATGCGCACACACACACACACACACACACACACACACACACACACACACACACACACACACACACACACACACACACACACACACACACACACACACACACACACACACACACACACACACACACATGGGCAGGCTGTCCTCTGTGTTGGTGTGTATTTAAAGTCCGGTACTCTTATCAGGAGAGTGATAAGAGTACCTTATAGCATAGTGTTTGTTTTGGTTTTGTTGATAAGTAATTTATTAGATATAAGCCATGATTCAAGATAATTAAAATTTAGTTGCAATGTCGACTGAGTTTGTGAAGTGTATATGACAGTATCACAGCGTAGAGTTGAACGTTACAACCAGAGAAAATTGAGGGAAGATCATTAATAAAGATGGAGAATAGAAGTGGGCCTAGGGTTGAGCCCTGTGGCACACCACGTTCCTGTACTGCTAGATCCGATTTACTGCCCTGAATGACAACACAGTGTTTTCTATTGTGCAAATAGGAGTTGAACCAGAGTAAGGCATTACGTGACATGCCAATAGAGTGGAGTTTGTCTAATAGGAGGTAGTGGTTTAACCAAATGCCTTGGTTAAATCAATAAAGATTGCACCAGTAAGTTTCCGATTAGCAGAGGCAGAGTGTATGTCATTGGTGAGTTTCAGTAGAGCAGTAGTTGTAGAATGATTTGGACGAAAACCAGATTGAACAGGTGAGAGAATGTTGTATTTGGAAAGATAATTAGACAGTTGATTGTAAATTAATCTTTCGAAAACGTTTGCTATGGAACAGATAATTGAAATTGGTCTGTAGTTGTTGGGATCAAGTTGATTACCTGCTTTGTAGAGTGGGGTGATACGTGACCATTTCCAGATGGAGGGTATGTCATGGGTTGAAAGAGATAAATTAAAAAGGTCGCAGAGAGGGTACATGAGAATGTGTCAGTGTTGTTCAGTAGATTCAGTAGATTCTATCAATTTACAATTTAGGCATTTAGCAGACACTCTTAATCCAGAGCGACTTACATTAAGCAAGAACAATTTACATGAACAATTTACATGAACACAAAGGTGTCAATGTCATCCAGAGTGCACAGATACATACACGCACGCACGCACGCACGCACGCACGCACGCACGCACGCACGCACGCACGCACGCACGCACGCACGCACGCACGCAAGCACGCACGCACGCACGCATGCGCACACACACACACACACACACACACACACACACACACACACACACACACACACACACACACACACACACACACACACACACACACACACACACACACACATGGGCAGGCTGTCCTCTGTGTTGGTGTGTATTTAAAGTCCGGTACTCTTATCAGGAGAGTGATAAGAGTACCTTATATCACTCTCCTCTCTCCTCTGATGAGTTATTCTATCCTCGCAGAGGACTCTTCCTCGTCTTCACCATGAGGCTCCTGGCTCTGCTGTTGGTGCCGCTGGCGCTCCCGTCGCTGGCCAGTGGACACGTCGTGGCCTTCGATCAAGGCTGTCCAGAATTCTTCATCCCGAACCCGACCGACCAGAACGCCAGCATCTTCCCTACCATCCTGCTGCAAGGAGACCAAAACAACAGCTACAGACAGATCTGTCAGTTTTACGAGAACCACAACAGATTCGCCACACTCTATGACACGAGAAACCGGATTCCGGTGTATTCTGCATACACTGTAGCACTTGACAAGACAAGCACAAAAGGCGTGGAAGAGTGGAAGATTGAACCCCAGGTGAGTCCATCTTTTTAACTGCTTTAACCACTTGAACATGAACTCTATAGTGTCTAGTGGTGGGGGAACATTTGGCAAAACAAATAAACTATCTAAGCTCACATTCTGAGCTTGTAGATTGTCTATTTTCAGCAAATAGATTTAGTGTAGAGGGGAAAAGGAGGGGGCCTATTACAGTGGTGGAAAAAGTACTGAAAGTTGCTTCTATTTAGAAATGTCTTTCGATCTGTTAGCATTTTGAATGATTGGCTTATTCCTTATTTACTTTTGTATATATTTGACAGAGATTAAATCTGATGTACAATGATGTACACCAGTGACAAACTATAATTTATACTCATTTTACAGCTTGAAGACGAGCAGGGGGTGAAACAGATGGTCCAAGCCGAGATAGGATTCCAATATAAGCATCAGGCAGTGGATGACGACTATCGAGGTCAAAAACAGCCACCCATTTACACCAGAGGCCACCTGAACCCAAAGCGCGCTGCTGACAGCAAGGAGGGGAGAGAAGCCACCTTCACTCTCACAAACGCAGCACCACAATTAAGTAAAGCTAATGCAGGATGGAGCAAGGTTGAGAACCTTGTTTTTCAAAACGAGCTAGGAATAAAACAATGCAGTAAAATGGCCTACTTAGTGACCGGGGTAGTGCCAGGAGATAGATGGTTGGGGGCAGAACGAGTCAACGTTCCCCAGTGGTTCTGGACCGCTTACTGCTGCAAAATGAAAAAGAAAATTGATAAGTATATATCTAAAGCCTATCGTGCAAACAATGAGGATGATTTCAAAACGTTGAACATTAGTGTGGCTGATCTGGAGAAGTGGCTTTCCGAAGAGTTCAAGAGTGATTTTAGTTTGTTTGGAGGGATTGAAGGGTGCGGGGGGCCAGTAGATCAGGATCAAGGTGGAGGGAGCAGGGACGAACCTCAAGGTCAGGGTCGAGATCAAGAGAACAGGTCCAGCAAGGGTCATCCGTCCAGCAAGGGTCATCCATTAGTCATCCATGTTTGTGCTGTTGTGCTGTTGTTGTTGTTGGGCCTCTAGGGTGACCAGATGTCCCTCTTTGCGTGGGACAGTCCCTCATTTCCAAGACTTTTCAGGCATCCCACAAATTGAGACCCTGTCCCACATTGTGACTGGCAGGCAATTGCATCAGTGTTCAAATACCCTAATAGTTTAGTCCCCTAATAGTTGGCCTTCTGTTGTAAAGCTCTCTCATTGTCTCTTCCTGCAAGATGTGTTTTTAAGCCTGTTAAAATAGAGGGTATGCGCATGCTTAAAGTGAATGGCACATCGAGTGGCAAATCGAGTGGCAAAGCAACGTGCAAAGTGACTTTAACATTGTTTAACGTTGTTTAATGCAATCAGATAGGACTTTTCTGTTTGGATGCATGGGTTGTCAAGGCCAGAAAGTATTTTTTGCCACTCAGTAGGCATTCCTGCATAACTTCCGGGTTTGATGATGATGTCACACGCATACCCTCTATAGCATACAAATAAAAATAAAGCATGATTTTAAAACAAAATGTGAGACACCAGAGGAGTTTATACCCAATAGGCCTATGGTCGAATATGACATCAAGGCATTTAATATAGCACTCAAATAGCACTCAAGTAGTAAGTTGCTAACCCGGTACTCCAGTATCGCTTGTGTGGGACAAGTGGGATCCCACTTGTCCCACACAAGCAAAATCTCTGTCCCTCAAACAGTGGCGTGCACAGACATTTAGAGGGGCAGGTGCTCAAGTTAAAAAAGGGCACCTTGTGCAGCGCGTGGAACCGGCCGGTTGCCTTAATCCATTTTGGGCGGGAACCCCTTTTGGTGTTAGCATTATGTTATGCTTTAGCTATTGAAAAATAGCAGATCTACAAGCTCATAGCGCGCCACCGAGTGGCGCGCTATGAACTTGTAGATCTGCTATTTTTGAAAAATAAAATAAAAAGTAGGAAAAAAAAGTTTTTTTTTCTTTTTTTTTCAAAAGGGCACATTGCCAAAAGGGCAGGGGGTGCTCTAGCACCCCCTAGTGTCTATCTGTGCACGCCACTGCGGCCTCAAATGAACAGTTTGGATCTGGTCACCCATCTCTGCCAACAGGCCCAACACCCATACCATACCACCACCTCCAGACTGTGTTGAATAGAGGAAAGAAGGTCCTTGCAGTCGTGAACTGAAAACAGGTGCTCGTTGGCGAGGGTTCAGCGAGGACCACGTATGGCAGCGCTTCTTTCCTCTATTCAACGTTTGCATCACATGACTCTCTGGGGGGGTCTATTTTAAACCATTTAGGCCTGACCTCGAAATTTAAAAAAAAATCTTCTAAATCCTCCAGTTTTCTGAAATAAATATTTTCACAATTTTTCAAAAATAGCAGACCTACAAGCTCGTAGCGCGCCACTCGGTGGCGCGCTATGAGCTTGTAGATCTGCTATTTTTCAATAGCTAAATTATAACATAATGTTTAAAACACCAAAAGGGGTTCCCGCCCAAAATGGGTTAATGACCTTTGCCATGCCGTCATAATAAAGGCTTTTTTCACTTGACTGGAACAGAGTGCCTTATTGCACCTCTTCTTATTTAGACTGTGTATTTCAACTCCAACAAAATGTTGTTCCCCCAGTGTGACACGGAAAAGAAGAATAGCATAAGCTCAAGCTACATAGCCTGGCGCAGCCATAGATATATATAAACACTAGATGGCTCAAGGCGGAGTTTCTGACGTCGTTCACCCGGCAGGCGGCAGCCATCTTACTTCGGGGCTACAGTACAGTATGTTCAATGGCAGCTCAAACAGAAACAGTCATAACTCGCTCAAATCTTGACGGATTTACAAACGGGTTGGTTTATTACAAACGTTGTCAACGTGGCTATGATTCAGGACACTTATCTGCTTAATTTATTTTTTTGTCGTATAAAAGCATATAAGTATGCGGACGTCTCTGACGTTTATAACAAACCAAACCGTTTGAAAATCGGTTGAAAATTGAGCAAGTTATGGTCATTTAAGAGTACATGCCCCATAGACACAATGTTATGTGTCCCGAGGTAAGATGGCCGCCACGTAACGACGTCACTCTCCATTGGCCAACAGCGCGGGTGAGCTATCTAGAGTTTATATATATCTATGGGCGCAGCCACACTTCACCCGCCCCTATTGCATAATTATGCATATGCCCCGTAGCCCAGCGCAGTGGTATATTAGTATCGCAACGCGAGGCTACAAGCTACATGTGTTCAGGATATTGGCTCTCAAACATCACGATTTGTTTAGGTTGGGGGACCTGAACACACAACGTTGACATCTTCACAGTTTATTACTAGAGCTACAATCCATATCGAAATATTTACCTTCAAGAAAAAGTGTTTGACATAGCCTCTAGGCCTAAACCTTTTGCCGTGTCTGCATCACATGAACAGTTGTGTTTTCAAAAGGGTTTAACTTTGGAACAAAACTCTTGTTTCAAGATGAATACACGGAGACAGTTGTGTCTAAAAGGTTCATATATTTATTTATAATCACAGCACATGTTTTAGAACAACTAACATGAATGCATCAGGTGAAATGGCAGTGTTAAGGCTAGGATATAAATGTTCATATATTTTGAACACATGTTTCCACTTCAGTCATTAGTCCTGAAACCATGTGTCCCGTTGGAAGTGCAAGAAACCGTAATTCCCCGATAAGGCAGTTTTGATTTAATTGAATTTCAGCCAGGAATTTTACAATCACATGAAACTGCGTAAGAGCAGACCATTATATTCCATAAAACTTAGCTCTTACACACGTCTTATTTAATAATGACCACCACCATAATATATAAATTAACGAGCATCTTCAAGTGACACTGTTCATAAGTTAATAAGCTTGACACAATTATCGTAATGTATATTTAACTTCATAGAAGTCACTAAATAATACATTTCAAACTGTATAAGCGCTGTGGTATTTCAGTTAAATAGATTAGTTGAAGGCTGCTATAGAGCGTCGCAGTCCCGCCTCCTACCCTGGACCAGGAAATGAAACCCAATGCATTTATCCCATAGACATTTCTTAAAGTATTTATTTAAAGACGGTTACGCCGCGGACAAAGCCAACTCGAGTCGTGACAACTCATGACAACACAAACAATATTTTGGACCAAACAAATAATTACAAAGAAGAAAAACAACAAAAAAAGTGTTGTAACCTGCCGTTTTTTTCTTTCTAATTATTTGTTTGGTCCAAAATATTGTTTGTGTTGTCATGAGTTGTCACGACTCGAGTTGGCTTTGTCCGCGGCGTAACCGTCTTTAAATAAATACTTTAAGAAATGTCTATGAGGAAAATGCATTGGGTTTCATTTCCTGGTCCAGGGTAGGAGGCGGGACTGCGACGCTCTATAGGGTGGCCTATTGTGATCTTCCGAATAATATAATATTTCAAATGTACAGTATACAAAAACGTCTGGATTACCTTTTTGGTATTTGGTTAGAGAGGGAGGGGGGAAAATACTTTCCTCCAGGGTCCATAGTGAAATTCCACACATTTGATTAAGCATGAATTTGTCATGTTGAAAATGTGCCAGCAGGGTAGTATTCAAAACCCACAGAAAAAAATCTCTTCACAGCTATAACGTCTATAAAGTGAGGGAATTTTAATAGAGGTCCTTGAAGGGCTTGGGGTAATTAAACATCAAATAGTCCATATAATAAAAGTCATAAGCCTTCTGCCTCTCCGTGGAGTTCAACTGTGCAAAGTACCTCTGGGTGATTCTGGAGGAAGTCCTTTCCGCGTGCGGGTTCCTGTCCTTGAAGTCGGGGAAGGTGAGGTTGCTCGGCGCGCCGATCTTCCTCAGCAGAAAGTTGGCCTCCTCCTGGAGGTTCTCAAACTTCCCGATGAAGTTGTAGCGGAGGAGGCACGGGTTGCAGAGCTGGCTGACCGGCTCCCAGTGTATGTCCATGCCCACGGGCCGACGCACGTCCAGCAGGTACCGGACGAACTCCCGGAACGTGACCCCGGTGCCCGTGCGCAAGGCGGCCTGCGTGGCGTTCGCGCGGTACCTCGAGATGATCGGCCGCCCGAACACGGGGTGGTAGTAGGAGTTGGGGCTCTCGAACTTGTCGCGGAACGCCGACACCAGCCGCTCGAAGGGCTCCCGCACGAACAGCACCTTGGCGTAGGAGCGGAGCCTCTCGGCGATGCCGGCGCTGTCGTGGCCCTCCAGGCGGCTCAGGTGGTTGGTGTAGTGGGCCGCGTCGTGGGGGATGCCCCGCGTGGAGGCGGCGCTCCCGCCCAGCACCATGAGCACCCTCTTCCAGTTGGAGCACCCGGCCTTCGGCACCTCGCAGTACAGCAGCCGGGAGCGGTCCTCCACGTAGATGCGAGACACCTGTCGGCGGGAGACGCTCTGCTCGGTGACGCCGGGCTGGTACTTGGCGCAGACCTCGCTCAGCAGGCGGCGGCGGGACTCCAGTGTGCTGGACAAACGCTGCTGGTGCTGCTGCTGCTGCTGCTCGTCCTGACCGGCAGGGGCGGTGGACGTCGCGGAGTTGGTCTTCAGTAGCAGTTTCCTGTGGCGCTTGGTGACCGGCTGTTTGGGGCCAACCGCTTGGTCTTCGGAGGGCGGTGGAGGAGAGTAGTAGGAGGTTTGATGGAGGTCTCCTCCGCGGTTGGAGACTGCTGGGTTCTCTTGTTTTAGACGACTGCCTTCGGCTTGGCCTGGATCGAGGTGCTCCACTGCTGCATTACCGCTGTCCTAAAACCCAACGAGAGTAGTTTGGAGTCAGTCATTACATAAACTGTTGGATTCTCTCTCTCTCTCTCTCTCTCTCTCTCTCTCTCTCTCTCTCTCTCTCTCTCTCTCTCTCTCTCTCTCTCTCTCTCCCTCTCTCTCTCTCTCTCTCTCTCTCTCTGATGAAGATGATGATGATGATGATATGCACCTGATTATCACCCACAACATGTGTTCAAGTCCAGCATTCTTGTTCAGAAACTGTACATATATCTGTGATTTCAGGATGGCATGCATTGTATTATTAGGCTATACATTAGTTTTGGTGCAAGCTTAGTTGAGAGTGTCAGCACTCTAAATTCTCCTAACAGCTCAATTAATATACAACTTACTTATCATTTTCCATTTAGTTCCTCTGTGTTTTCTTTGTTTTGTTGGGTAACGCCTTAACCACAGCAATTATTTCACAATAGGATATGTGATTTATCATGTTAAAGGACGACCACACAATCTATCTTTATGGTCCTCACTAATACTCATTATAATATGGTAGCGTTTTTGTCCATTCACTCAGTGTCTCAGAGGAGGTCTGTGGACAGTTCAGAAAACAGTGCCATTATTGATGGGAAATCCAAGCTAATAGAAACGGCAGGCTTTCTATTCCTGGAAAGTTTGCATGCTATATAATGGAAGCCATTAAAAACACTAAGATTGTCTGTTTTATTTTTTATTTTATACTGGTTTGGGCCACTATTCCCAAACAGCACAGATAGTTACTGGTTCTTTGGTTTCTAGTTATTGAAGTCCAATAAGGCCAAAACACACATTGGAGTGGAAGCAAGCGCAATATACTAAACATTCCACAAGATGGCCCTAGATATTCATATTCCATGATGGAAAGGGCTTCTCATGCCAGCTCAAGTGTAAACTAAAGGCTGACAATCACATGCACACATACAAGCATGCACGCACGCACGCACGCACGCACGCACGCACGCACGCACGCACGCACGCACGCACGCACGCACGCACGCACACACACACACACACACACACACGCACACACCAGGATCAGTTTATCCTACCTTTTGAATTGGCCACCGTGGAGCCACCATAAACTTGTCTCCTGGAGGGCAAACACAATAAAAACAGCTGTTGAGATGTTTCTTCAAAGCAGATAAACAGTATTAAAGCAAATGTGAAATGGTCTGTGAAAATGTCATGATGTCAAGAAGTCATGATAAAAACGATAAAATGTGAGCCAGCACAACAACAATTCTTTTCAGCTGAAAAAGTATTTCTCGTCGAGCGACATGCGGTGCACAACAGTTTCTTTCATCACCAAATCATTCATTAATTAAGACTTTATATGGCAGGTCTATTAATTAGTAATTAAATGATGGTATTTGGATTAGATTATCAGCCTCTTTCTCTGTGTCTCTCTATCTATACAAGTATATTAGCCTGCTGGCAATGTGCACAGTAAATATGACACTGGTCGGCCTAGCAGCTACACGCACGCACGCACGCACGCACGCACGCACGCACGCACGCACGCGCGCGCGCACACACGCACGCACACACGCACACACACACACACACACACGCACGCACACACACAGGGCGAATGCCGACCGTGAGAGCTTACTGTACCCGCTCAACCTTAATACGACTGACACACAACCTGGACATTTGGGTCAGGCTGTATATATATACGGTATGCACCTCCACAGCTCTAATACTGTAAAACATAAGGATTCAAGATGCTGGACTAACCAAAAAACATCTATCAATATCTTCAAAGATATGGATAGGAAGGTTCTGTGTACAGTCGTGGGGACCTCATGTTTATGTATTGTCTTCTGGTGATGTGTTTTTCTGTGCTACTGTATGTATTGTGTTGTTTTGTTGTGGGCGTTTTTGAACCGACCAGCGAAGACGAATATACCTTCGGGGACAATAACAAACTTTGTTATTTATTTTCGCTTGGGGAGAAAAAAAAAAGAGTACCTGTATTCGTTTTTTGTCTTCACAAACTTGCCATATATAACTTGCTCTGATCCTGTGACATCAAAATCAATCAGTCAAGATTCTAAGAATAAGTGTTTGTCTTTTTTTGTTTTTGTTTTGTTTGTTTTGTTTTCAAATGATGGATATCTCCCGCTGGGAAGGAAACGCTTTAGCAGGAACCTTCTCAACTTCCACAGCTGTGTGGTTTTTGGCAGCACATTTTGATTTTAGTTTTAGTTTTTAGTTCAATAGTTTTCATAAGATTTTAGTCGACTAAATCTACAGTTGATTTAATCGACTAAAACTTCTTTTGGTGGGCGTTGATGCCATCGTAATGACAAAACCCCTTTTTTTATCCTTTATTTACCCAGGGTAGTAGCTGAGCACAAGTGCTCATTTTCAGCAACGCCCTGCACATAGAAACACACACATTAAAACCTGGGAGCTGACCAGTACAACCACAGTCTTATACTGTTGGCCACTAAGCAGCTCCAGGGGGAGCAGTTGGGGGTTCAGTGCCTTGCTCAAGGGCACTTCAGTGGTGTTGGGTGAGTGATGACAATCACTTCCCCACCCAGCTGCCGCGTGAACTATTATACACCCGAAAGGTCACACGATTACTTTACGAATTATCCCCTTGCCGTTGACATTTATCTGCACAGGCAGTAGATCAGATGTAATGGGGCCACTGTTCCCGGCATAACCCATTTTGACCTGAGATCAGATTCTAAAGAATCTGATCTGCCAAATCTGCCACTCGGTGGCGCGCTATGAGCTTGTAGGTCTGCTATTTTTCAATAGCTAAAGCATAACATACCGTAACATTACCAGCTCAGTGGCCTTGTGGTTAGAGTGTCCGCCCTGAGAATGGGAGGTTGGGGTTCAATCCCTGGCCGGGTCATACCAAAGACTCTAAAAATGGGATCCAGTGCCTCCCTGCTTGACACTTAGCATCAAGGGTTGGATTGGGGGTAAGTCCCTGTGACATACTAGCGTCATGTCCAGGGGGTGTACTTGTACATCAAGCTGCCTCACGCTACAGAAACAGGAGATAGGCTCCTGCCCTATGGGCCTCATGGCTCGGCAAGGCTACTTAAAGCATAACCTAATGCTAACACCAAAAGGGGTTCCCGCCCAAAATGGGATAAAGTCCGGGGTGTGGGGAGGGAAAACAACTTTGTCCAGCCAAGCTGAAAATATTCTGGTCGAGGCGGCGGCGGTGGCGGCGGCCCGCCCTGAAGGCAGCGTGGAGAGGAGAAGAGAGGAGAGACGGTGGTGTGGGTTACAGATGGAGTTGCCAAGAGAGGACCCAAGATTAGGTTCTGATAGAGAGGCCAGGTGTGTGTGTGTGTGTGTGTGTGTGTGTGTGTGTGTGTGTGTGTGTGTGTGTGTGTGTGTGTGTGTGTGTGTGTGTGTGTGTGTGTGTGTGTGTATTTTTCATTCCGCGACACGTGTGTCTGTGTGGCTTTGTTTGGATGTGAGACAGGGAGAGAGAGAGAGAGAGAGAGAGAGAGAGAGAGAGAGAGAGAGAGAGAGAGAGAGAGAGAGAGAGAGAGAGAGAGAGAGAGAGAGAGAGAGAGAGAGAGCAGTGGTTTGCAAACTTTTTAGCTCGAGACCCAAAAGAGAAATGAGACGTACATTTGCCCGGGACCTAAACTATAACCGATCTACAAGCTCATAACGCGACACACTATTTTCACTATTGTTTTCTAATTCATGGAGTTTCTTTGATTTCTGCATTTGTTTGTTTTGAATTCATGAAAAATTATGCTTTTTTGGGAATATTTCTTTATTTTTATTTGTATTGTTAAAGAAAAAAGATAATTAAAAACATGGGAAACAAAAAATGAAGGGACCCCTAAAAATGTGACCCCTAAAAAAGCTCTTCGCGCCACGTTGCAAGCCTGTAGATCTGCTATTTTCACTTCAGTCAGGACAACTCAAGAACGGATGGAATATATATTTATTGCGTATAAAATGAGCAATATATAATTTACTATATGGTTTGGCGATGAATTGGATCTGCTTTTAGGTACTCAGATCAAACGCATCAGTCCCAACCACAGGGACTCCGAATCCCCCCCGTACCTAAACAGCAGATCCAAAACGACAGGTGGTAGCTGGGGTGGAGGAGGAGGGTGAGCAGCAAAAGTTGAAGCAGACAGCAGCGCAGCAGTATCAGTGTGCAGCAGCAAGCAAACAAGCAGATTGAGCAGAGCAAACCTCCAGTTTAAATAGCCGGTATGAAGATGGAATGAGTGTGTGATTGGATGAAGTTGAATCATGTGAATGAGAACGTGATGCTGAGGCCTCATTCACACCTACACAACAAATGTTTGGTCCGTGTGTGATGCCTGATTGCTTTTTGATTGCTGCTCCAATTCATTTTCAATGGGAGTCACATGGTTTGACCAAACATTTTTGTTTGATGAGGGGGGAGCAATCAGCAATCAGCAATCAAACACAAATGTTTGATCAAACCATGTGACTCCCATTGGAAAAGCATTGTGGTGGCCCAAAAAAACAAAAAAACGACCAAACATTGCTTGATTGGTGTTTGGTACGTGTGAATGAGGCCTGAGGCGGCCCAATGAACGAGTTTCCTGAGGCCTCATTCACACGTATCAAACACCAATCAAGAAAATGTTTGGTCGTTTTTTTGTTTTTTTGGGCCACCTCCACAATGCTTTTCCAATGGGAGTCACATGGTTTGACCAAACTTTTTTTTTTTTATGAGGGGGGAGGGGCAGAACACCACCAGCAATCAGCTATCAAACACAAATGTTTGATCAAACCATGTGACTCCCATTGGAAAAGCATTGTGGTGGCCCAACATTTGCTTGATTGGTGTTTGGTACGTGTGAATGAGGCCTGAGGCTTCGTACACACATAAAGAACAACTGTGCTGTGCTCTGCCTGTGTTTCATGGCCGCCCCAATGCTTTTCCAATGAAATCACATGGTTTGACCAAACACTTGTGTTTGATTGCCCCCCCTCCCCCATCACACACAACTGTTTGGTCAAACCATGTGACTTCCATTGGAAAAGCATTGAGGCGGCCATGAAACACGGACAGCACAGAGCATGTTCGTCTGATATGTGTGTACGAAGCCTCACTGAACTTGCTCTGCGCATGTCTGTGACAGGTGCGAATTGCGATGCTCATTAGTTTGTGTCCCGGGGCAAACGTTCTAATCTCTTTCATCTTTTGGGTCGCGACGACCTGAAAGGTTCGGGAACCCCTGCTCTAAAAAAAGAACTCCAGATGAGCGTGACAGGTAAATGCAGAAAAGCTGAACGCTTTAATCGCTTATTTGTGTCTACTGTACCATTATAGTACAGTTAACCCATTTAGGCCTGACCTCAAAATTTAAAAGAATTCCTCTAAATCCTCCAGTTTTCCGAAAGAAATATTTTCACGATTTTTCAAAAATAGCAGACCAGGGAAACTCCCCCCTGTCAGGTGTAAAGGAACAACTTGGACACTCAGGCAGGAAGGAAGCATGAGTTCAAGTCCGTTGCTCTCCCCATGTCCCCATATATGGGGACTAGGTTGGCGGAGGGTGTGTAGAGCCCAGGATCACATTAGATAATTGGCACAGGGGTGAAAAAATGGGTTACAAAATCCAGGGATAAAAATAAAAAAAATAGCAGACCTACAAGCTCGTAGCGCGCCACTCGGTGGCGCGCTATGAGCTTGTAGATCTGCTATTTTTCATTAGCTAATTATAACATAATGTTTAAAACACCAAAAGGGGTTCCCGCCCCAAAATGGGTTAAGTATAATTGAGAATGACTGACTGCTGCTATTTTTTGATGCCAAGAAAAAAAATCCACGCTGGGATTCATTGTTCTTGAAAAAAATAAAGTCAAAATTAGATGACAATGCAAAAACAATTAAGGACATAGCACATCACATCACAGAGCAGAAATATCCATACATAAGCGCTGCGTCAGCCAAATCTATACACTATAATCTACCGTCTGATTTACACTCTTGTTCAGTCCATTTCACAGTCTCGCTCTCTCTCTCTCTTCATTTGTGGCTGAATTGAGTTATCAGTCTAACCCTCAACGTGGTTAAAGGACCACTTCACCACTTTTCAACCTATCTTCATATAATAGGTCCTCACTAATAATCATGATAAAATGGCACGATTATTTTCTACTCGGTCTGTGTCTCATAGGAGGGCTGTGGGGCAGTTTAGAAACCGTCTTCCAGTGACATCATCATTAGGCAGATTTTTTTTTAAACAAGATTTTTTTTACAAAAATGTTTAGATTTTCATTATCGTGAGAACGATGGCTTCCATTTTCGCATTGCAACTTTTCAGGACTAGAAAGCCTGCAGTTTCTATTAGCTTGTATTCCCCATCGATGATGTCACTGGAAGACGGTTTCTGAACTGCCCACAGCCCTCCTATGAGACACAGACCGAGTAGAAAAAAATTGCGCCATTCTTTCATGATTATTAGTGAGGACCTATTATATGAAGATAGGTTGAAAAGTGGTGAAGTGGTCCTTTAATTGCAACACTGCTAGCCTATATATGCATGTCTTCTCTGTGAGACATACCCTAGTTTGAAACTCTGAGGTGCCTAGAGAAACGCGTTTGTTTCTCTAGGTGGATACTGCTCATGCTGCATGAGATTTCATGAAATAAAGAAACTCAAACTTTATTAAGAGAGTGCGGATATTCCCCTTTTTCCATTGATCTTCAAGAATCTGCACCCATGTCAGCTACAGAGAGACTATCAACTTGACTCGCTGAGTAGAGCGCGCCTTCACCTAGAACGGTCTTGTTGTTCTAATTGCAACACTCAACAGCTGCATGCAAATTTAGCTTGAATAGTTTATTTCTGGAAAAAAGAGATGAAGGGAAACAGGGCACTTGCCTTGCTATGTCGAGGTAGATGGAGGCTGAGACCAGTGTTTGTTTTCTATTTTAGTTTTAGTCATAGTCTATATGGAATGAAACTTCATTTAGTTTTTTAGTCACTTTAGTCACCTGGAATGTTTTAGTGTTAGTCTAGTTTTTGTCGACTAAATCTACAGTTGATTTAGTCGACTAAAATGTATTTTGATTGGCTGAGCAAAGTACATAGCCTACATATTGAAGATAAAAGTGAGGGCAGAAAAGTGAAGACGACAAAAGTGATTGGAATGACTTTTGTGATGATTTGATTGGCTGACAAAATGATGAATGGTTCCAATGGTGTCTGAGCCACAATTTGACAGCCCGTTCATATCAAATATTGGTTCATTTTTCTAATTGTCTAGCCATGCACAAAATAAATCAGGACAATGCTTTGATATTTTGATATTTGATATTTGTTCAGAAACAAACATAAAAAAACGTGTTTCTCTAAAGTCAATTCCTACCGCCGATCAGATTATACTAACATCCCCTGACCCTACAGGCTTTGCATTACCAGTATTATCTGATAACTAATGCCTATCTCTCTCCCCTCACGCCTACAGCCACAACACTGCGTTCTCACAGTCTACTAACTCGTATATTATTATTGCTTACAGGCCATTTGATATTTTCGAGTCATTTCAAGGGCAGCTCTGCTGATGTGTTTATAAACGTGGGATGTGGCGGAGAGGAGAGCGCATACAGTAGGTCATAACTCAAAGCTGGTACAGTACAGTGTGTGATACACCTTGACTGCGTAGCGCTTCGGCGTGACCTTGTCAGATCTGGTCTTGCCCGACTGCTACAGTATAAAGGATAAGTCCATTTTCTTTTCAATGCCGTTCCTATTTTCCCAAGTTGTTTCACGTTGTGGTTCAGCTGTCTGTCAACTACAATCCAACAGACAAACATCACGAAGCGACACCTTTCAAAACAACACTTATTACAGTACCACTGCCATTTTACCTTTCTATCTCATTTCATTGTGTATTGTTTTTATTTGTCCATTATCCACACTGACTGTTGAGGAAGCCTGAAGAATAGGAATTTCAAAGCCTATAATACTGCTACCATATGAGACACAAAAAAAACCCCACCTTGAACCTTACACAAAAGAAGCGAACACAATCTTGTAATTAAACCGGTATTAATGATTTGATATAGGCATTACTTTATTCAGAGGCTGCATGAACAGGAAGCATGACAAGGACGCATACTAGCAATGCAAAACCATTTATACAGTATAGGCTATATGAAATTAAATGATTTATCGTTACTAGGGATGTGTAAATGTGTCCAAAATCGATTTGTATAATTCAATATTAACGATTAAAGGAGCATTCAGTGATTTGAGTGATTTGGAAAACCACCCAGTCCGCCCCGGTAACAAAATGTGCACATGCACGCTCTACAGTGGGGGGAAGTGCAACAGGCCAATGGCATGTGCACCAAGGCCCGCCCCCACTCGATCATGATCGGAGGAAGGCCCCTCTCATCCTGATTGGATGAAGGCTTTGCCACCCTCAACCAAAACTGAAACTAGGGTTTTTTGACCCCAGGGGCTCACTGGGGACAGGGAGGAGCTCCTTATATGGTCAGCACACTCTATAGTAGGGAGGATTATCCAGAAAAAAAGAAAAAATAAGTGATATTTAGATTAAGTCAAATCACTGAATATACCTTTAATCGATTAATCGTTTGGGGGGGGGGGGGGGGGGGGACTTTTTTTTTTTTTTTTTTTTTTTTTTTTAATGGACCCTAGAAAATAAAAAATGTCTTCCCCCCCAAGGGGTACCTAAGTCAAATTCCCAACACCTGCTAAATCCTCCAAACCTGTATCTTGATTGGAATCAATCTCCACTCACACTCAGTCACTCACAGTCCTCTCAGTCATGCAGCTACACAGACACATCCCAGGCACACTTTGGTAGGCCTATAGCCCTGTCCTGTTGGGATGACAATATTGCCTTTCCAACAGATTTTCATTCAAAAAAAAAGAAAAAAGATTATCGATTATCGATTATTAATTTTCATAATCGATTTCGGGTCCTTTAAATGATAATCGATTAATCGATTAATCGGACCCGTTACTCAAATGATAAATTCAGAATCACCAGAATCAGAATAGGGTCGACATGGTGTCTGCTGTCTTTTTGAGTGGTGTAAACCACTCCTACAACTGGCTTTGTTAGTCTGTCTGTCTGTCTGTGCTAAAAAAATGAGCATGGTTGCTATGGTCACCCAGTTCACACGGGTGTGATTTCATTACGTCAGACATTACGTCAGACCACAGCTGATCAGTCTATATAAGACCTTACACCACTCAGTTCACACGGGTGTGATTTCATCACGTCAGACATTACGTCAGACCACAGCTGATCAGTCTATATAAGACCTTACACCACTCAGTTCACACGAGTGTGATTTCATTACGTCAGACATTACGTCAGACCACAGCTGATCAGTCTATATAAGACCTTACACCACCCAGTTCACACGGGTGTGATTTCATTACGTCAGACATTACGTCAGACCACAGCTGATCAGTCTATATAAGACCTTACACCGCTCAGTTCACACGGGTGTGATTTCATTACGTCAGACCACAGCTGATCAGTCTATATAAGACCTTACACCACTCAGTTCACACGGGTGTGATTTCATTACGTCAGACATTACGTCAGACCACAGCTGATCAGTCTATATAAGACCTTACACCACTCAGTTCACACGGGTGTGATTTCATTACGTCAGACATTACGTCAGACCACAGCTGATCAGTCTATATAAGACCTTACACCGCTCAGTTCACACGGGTGTGATTTCATTACGTCAGATATTACGTCAGACCACAGCTGATCAGTCTATATAAGACCTTACACCACTCAGTTCACACGGGTGTGATTTTTAATATACAACTGTTCTTCATGCACGTGATGATGAATTCCAATGCTACACTGATGACTTGAACTGACTTCCTGTTTTATTGTTTTTATGTGACCATGATGTGATTTTACTGTATTTGATGTGATTCATGTTGTCTGCCTGTTATGATGCTTTGCTGTACAACAAATCGCCCCTCGGTATAGACCAGGGGTTCTCAACCCGTGGGTCGCGACCCCTCGGGGGGTCGCCAAAATATTTTAGGGGGTCCCCAAATTATTTTCAAAAAAAATAAAAAAATAAAAAGTTTATTTTTTAAATTTTATTTTCACGATTTTTCAAAAATAGCAGACCTACAAGCTCGTAGCGCGCCACTCGGTGGCGCGCTATGAGCTTGTAGATCTGCTATTTTTCATTAGCTAAATTATAACATAATGCTTAAAACACCAAAAGGGGTTCCCGCCCAAAATGGGTTAAGGTTATTGTAGCAGTCAATTTATATTGGGGGTCGGGAGGGGGCGGGGCGGGGGTCCCGAGACGTTGCCAAAGCATTTTCGGGGGTCCCCGGACAAAAACGTTGAGAACCCCTGCTATAGACGCCTTATCAGACGACATCACACTGATAAGAAACAGCATGCACGCGCATAAAGGCAGCAGAAGAACACCACCTCTCATAAGATGCAATGGAAAAGTTCTAATTGCACTCAAGTGTAAAAAAATGCCCCATCAAACTTTCAGATGCTGTTTTTCTCCCTGTGTGAAGGAAAGGATGATTAGGATTTTTATTTTGATCTCTCGCCCTCAAAACCACACCTCCAGTCGCTGTCCTAAGAATGGGAGGTGCGCTCATGAACACGGCAGCAGAGCCTATTTGTGCACGGCTGCACCAAGGGGCCAGTGAGGCTATTCAACGTTGAAGGTCTGGGACCTAGTGGTAGGAGGAGGGACTACAGGCGGACCCGTGGATTCATGACCGGGAAACCCCGTGCAGCTGGGCTTTAACATTGAGCGCTCGGTTGCATACGTCACCCCGGACCTCAAAGTTGAGGTCCGGAGGAGGGACTTCCGGCAGTCTTCCGGGTGCTTCAAAACGCCACTGAGCAACTTCCACTGACATGAATAGCTGGGGGGGCGGAGCTTCGCGCCAGTTCAGTCTCTATCCTTTTATATACTCTATGGGCTGCACGCGCACCTGCAGTCCATCAAGTATAATTTATGCTTCGAACCGCGATGGTGTCGCGCACGCAGACCTCTACGCTCACAACAGTCGCATCTGCGATGCGATGTGAGCTTGTATATCAGCTGTTCTCTGTGCGCAATACTGTTGGGCTTTGAAGTATAAATGTCTCCTAGGGTGCACCTCACTAGCCAACTCACAAGAGGAGGTTGAATGGACTGAAACCAGCGCTCCCCAAAACAACAGGTTTGGAGATCTGTTGGGAATTGATTACATGAAACAGTCACCCGTGCGCCCAGTCCCAATGTTTGTAAACAAATAATTGGTCTATAGAGCGTCGCAGTCCCGCCCCCCTACCAGGGCCCAGGAAATGATTTCCCGTTCATTTTCCTCAGACATTTCAAAAAGTATTTATTTAAAGACCTTTTAAGCCTCGTACAAAGCCAACACTTGTCGTGACAAATCATGACAACAAACCGAACAAATAATTAGAAAGAAGAAGAAAACGGCAGGTTAGAACACTTTGTTTGTTGTTTTTCTTCTTTGTAATTATTTGTTTGGTCCAAAATATTGTGTTTGTTGTCATGATTTGTCACAACTCGAGTTGGTACAAAGGTCTTTAAATAAATACGTTTTGAAATGTCTATGGGGAAAATGCATTGGGAATTATTTCCTGGGCCTGGTGTCGTCATGACAGGGGGCGGGACTGCGACGCTCTATAGAGCCGAGCTTACCAGCACGCCACTTGCCTCCAGTGGTGGAAAGTAACTAAGTACTTTTACTTAAGTACTGTACTTAAGTACAATTTTGAGGTATTTGTACTTTACTTGAGTATTTCCAATTTTCACTACTTGTACTTCTACTCCACTACATCTCAGAGACAAAAGTTGTACTTTTACTTCACTACAATTATTTGAAAACTTATAGTTACTAGTTACTTTGGCGATTTTAATTTTGATTAGAAAACATACATTAACCACTTCAACCCTATACATTTTGGCCATTTGAAAATAGCCGACCTACAAGCTCACAATGCGTCGCGTTGCGACGCATTGTGAGCTTGTAGATCTGCTATTTTCAATAGACTTTGTACACATTTTGAACTTGTGAAGTGGGATATTCAGCAATATGAGTACTTTTACGTTTAGTACTTTAAGTACATTTTGATGCCGATACTTTTGTACTTTTACTTGTAACGGAGTAGTTCTAAATTGCAGTATTGGTACTTTTACTTAAGTAAAACAATTGAGTATACTTTTTCCACCACTGCTTGCCTCCACACTTCCACAGACTACTCATAAGTACTAGTACTCTGCCAAGGTTCTATAGGCTTATTGTCCCGCCCTCAATGGCTGAGCTCACACCTTTAATGCAATTCTCTGTGCTCGTTGGATCAATGCTGTGTTGTGTCATGGCCGCCCAATGCATTTCCAATGGAGGTCACATGGTTTGACACAACATTGTGTTGTATGAGGGGGAGGGGCGCAGTCGAATGCGCCCCTCCCCCTCACACAACACACGGTCGCCCCTTTTCCATCTCGCCCCACTAGCTGTAAATAACAAACATAATTCATGTTGGTGATTATTTAAAAGGTATTATCATATTAATGTATCATTGTTAAGTTCACTCTGTATATCCACAGGCATAATAGCATGATGATGCCATTACAAAACACGGGCTACATATGGAAGAAATGTGTTTAATAAAACGAAATGAGGTCCTAAATTACCTAAATTAAGCAGTCACTGTCTCTGTGTCATGTTGTTCTTTCTCAATTCTACAGAGTATAGAGATCGACTACTATACCAAATAAATCTGTATACAAGATAATTTCAGATTTCAGAGAGGGAGGGAAATACTAAATTAACTGTTAACTACATTCAAATAAATCGCGGGGGGGGCGAGTTGGTAAAGGGGCGAGTCGTCTGGTATTCCTTCACGTTTTATTTAACGTTAATATAAAACGCATTATTCAGGCACATTTCAGCCACCTCCTTTTCCCATTAGGACCACTCTACGCAACGTCATCAAACAGCGACCCACACCTATGGTAACATAATTCTACAGGCCACAGGTTTCTGCGTTACTGGGTTACACTTTTCTTTTCTTTTAGGCGCTATAGCTTCTAGTATGAAGAATTTCATACTAGAAGGACCAGTTAAAGGACCACTTCACCACTTTTCAACCTATCTTCATATAATAGGTCCTCACTAATAATCATGAAAAAATGGCGCAATTCTTTTCTACTCGGTCTGTGTCTCATAGGAGGGATGTGGGCAGTTCAGAAACCGTCTTCCAGTGACATCATCGATGGGGAATCCAAGCTAATAGAAACTGCAGGCTTTCTAGTCCTGAAAAGTTGCAATGCGAAAATGGAAGCCATCGTTCTCACGATAATACAAATCTAAACATTTTTGTAAAAACATCTTGTTTAAAAATAAATCTGCCTAATGATGATGTCACTGGAAGACGGTTTCTAAACTGCCCACAGCCCTCCTATGAGACATCGTGCCATTTTATCATGATTATTAGTGAGGACCTATTATATGAAGATATGTTGAAAAGTGGTGAAGTGGTCCTTTAAGCCCTATATACTATATGATGTGCGACAAATATAGCAATAATATCTGATCCACGAGCTCACAATGCGTTGCAGCATCGTGCACTCAGAGAAAAGGACTCATCCTTTGCAGTCAAACATCGAGTCAGCACACGTACGGTAAAATGAGCATTGGTCATTTGTTTGTGAAACGTACGCCCACTCATTTTGCCATAGAAAAACTCTTGGCTGATGGGAGTTATTGGCCTCCTCCTCACGGACACAACAGAGTCCAGACAAAGCCAGCAATGCTTGACAGCAATCAACAGGAGGCACAATCATAGTCCAGATAACTCTGACAGCAATCCTGAATAAAGTGTGTAGCCTATAATGTATGCACGTACACTCGCACACACACGCACGCACGCACGCACGCACGCACGCACGCACGCACGCACGCACGCACGCGAGCATATACACACAGAAATCGTATAGGCTATTACATACAGAAATTGCATATATATATATATATATATATATATATATATGCACTGTAAATATTGTAAATACAGTATATATACACACACACACACACACACTAACGGACATATAAGAACAAAGGCATGCAAGTAGCCCACGCACGCACGCACGCACGCACGCACACAGACAGACAGGCAGGCAGGCAGGCAGACAGACACACAGGCAGCGTGGCAGGCTCCTGCGGTGTGGTCCTGCTCATGTTTTATGTGCCAGAGGTAATGGGAGATCCAGATGGCTTCACAGCGCCAGCTCCACCATCAACCTGACACCCAAGGTTATCAGCATCCTGGGCCACCGTGTCAACACCGTGTGTGTGTGTGTGTGTGTGTGTGTGTGTGTGTGTGTGTGTGTGTGTGTGTGTGTGTGTGTGTGTGTGTGTGTGTGTGTGTGTGTGTGTGTGTGTGTGTGTGCGTGCCGTGCGTGCGTTAGTTTGAGGCTTCACGGTTATTCAATGTGGAAGATTTTTGGGGGCACATTTCTCATACTTGGTCTTCGAAAACTCTTTTGTTGTGTCCGTGCTCAAGTCAATGCTTAAAGGTCCCTCCACTTATCGCCTATCATCTCTCTCGTTGACATTTAAAGTGAAGTCGTAAATACAGTGGTGGCTTAGAGCACCTCTAAGGCTGGGGACCCTCGGGAATGCTTTGGCCAGATAATTACCAGATAATAATTTTTGAGCACCACTGATATAGAAACATAGGCTAGGTTACACCGTTACCCCCTTACAGCCCTCCTTCATGACTGAACTGAATGCACGAGCCCGACGATCACAGCCTGAAGCCGTCTGGACAGACAGGGTCCTTTGAGTCGTCCCATGAAGGGGCGTTACATTTATCACAAAAGGTGAGCGGGCATCGTGCGGTCAGGACTCCCAGCCAGGCTTTAAGGATTGCCACAAACTTTAAAGCACTTTCTTAACCCTGCATTTAGACCACCTGAGGCCGATTCAAAACAAAGCCTCAAGGCGGTTTTGTATAAATGACACCCTAAAAAAAACAGTTTCTCAGACTCTGTTCTTCATACCCTGAAG